>NC_136274.1:81511179-81636179 GCF_964187855.1 Myxine glutinosa
TCAAAAGAGAAAATTGAGAGAGTGAGAAAGTCACAGAAAAGAAAGGCTGAAGATGAGGGTGTAAGGACAACTACAAGGTCTCATACTAAGGTATGTTTGAGTACAAACGTGATTGTATGTTCTGTAGCGAGGAATGTTTACCCATTGATGACAGACACCCAGAACGATGGGACCGCGTTCGTAAGTGTATGACCAAAGAACGTTTTGACACAGAACGTAACCCACTCCCAACTATGAAAGATATGCTCCTTGATGTTGCTAAGCAGCGTAATGATGATGTGGCTAGAAGGGTCAAGTTGCACCTTGCTTTTGTTTCTGATCTACCTTCTGCTGAGTGCAAGTACCACGTCCGCTGCTATAACAGTTTTACGAAAGTTCCCACATATGCTGATTTGCCAACTGGTAGTGCAGATGAAAATGCTCTGAAGGAAGTCATTGAGTACATGAGCCGAGACAGGTCCAGATTATGGAATAGTGTTGAACTGCATTCCCTGTACTCGGATCTAGGTGGCAAGCTCGCTCGACGTGACATGTTTAGCAAGGTAACTGACTGCATGAGTAAGGATGTTATAGTTGTTCGGGTAGATGGCTGTGCTACCATTGTTGGTTTCCATGACTCCGTTGCTAAAACTCTCAAGATAGTTAAGGATGACGATATGGATGAGAGGAGCATTGCTTCCGTGGTGAGGCAGATCAAGCATGAGGCACGGTCGGTCAGGTACAACAGTGCCAATTACGACCTATCAGAGTTTACACAGGCCAACACAATCAAGGCGACCAGCCCAAGTTTGTTGAAGTTGGTTTCGGACCTGGTCTCCGGTGTTAAGGTGACCAAGAAATCTCTGAGCTTGAGCCAGTCAATTCAGAGTCACGTTACAAGTACCAGAAATCAGACAACATTAGGGCTGGCCGTTAAACTGTTGCACCGGCATGGTAGTTCCGACCTTCTCAAACTCCTTCATGAGCATGGCTTCACGACCTCGTACGATGAGGCCCTGAGATTCCGAAAATCGGCCGCCCGTTTTCTAGGTGACAATGCACAGGACCTCCACCAGTTTATGGGGTTGTGTAGAACCGTCGGCGTCATCTTCGCGTGGTTTGACAACTTGGATCTCCAGGTAGTCACACCCAATGGTCGACGCACTACCCATGTCCTCTCACATGAATTCCAGCAACCTCATCCCGCAGGTATTCCAGAGTATGGCCGCGCTAAGCCAGGGATGAGCAGCCTCATCATCCCCAGACTCTCTAAGAAAGCCGCCCAGTCAAAGACCAGCAGTAGCTCATCGGGCAGCCTTCCTCTGCAACACTACACCGGGCTGACCAAGGTGAACCCACCAGCTGTAGAGGCCACCTGTGGCATCTCCTACCAATAAGTATGTGCCCGGCAGGTGAGTCTAGCTACTGCGCAGGAGAAGGACATGAAGTGGCTAAACACGCGCAACACACAGGAGAACGCAATGGAGTGGGGTGGGTTCAACAATCAGGAGGCGCGCAATGATCAAGCTCAAAAGAAGCCAGCGAGTACCTACATATTCGGACCTCTCATCGACGCCAAAGCCACTCATCCGGACACGGTGCTAACTTCGCTGGAGTACCTCAAGAAGTCGTTGGCTGACATGGGGATGTCCTATGTCCACGTCTCCGTCGATCTGCAGCTGTTCATGGTGGCCAGCCAAATCAAGTGGAATGACGTCAATCGCTTCAATAACGTCATTCTCAGGCCTGGCATCATGCACACCGTGCAGTCCTTCTGTGGCTGCATCGGCAAACTCATGCGCGGGTCGGGTATTGAGCCTCTCATCAGCTCTGCGTTTGGAGGGCTAACAGGAATCATGAGCGGAAAGTCTTGGGTTCGGGCCATGCGAGCGTTCCGGATGGTTTCGACTACTCTTCTGAGCAATTTTCTCACCACTGGTCCCAAAACATTCCAGGACTTAAGCGACTACCTTGAAACCTGTCGGCAACACCTAACCGGCAGGCATCGGGTCGATAATCTGATAAAGCCTACTCTGCTCGTCCATCAACTGCTTCGTAGCGAGAGGGAGGGAGATTTCCTGCTGCAGCAGCTCACGCTCGAGCTTATGCTCCCCTACTTCTTTGTTGCTGGCCACCACCACTACGCCCGCTACATCACCCATCATGTTTTCGAGATGCGCCACCTGCTGCCACCCGTGGCCAAAACGGAGCTCATGTCAGGTGCCTTCGTGTGCCGTCACCAGGAGGGTAGCTGGAATGGCGTGAGCTCTGACCAGTTTGGTGAACAAACTGCCATTCGAATCGGCAAAGGTGGCCTCAAGGGTATAACCCTTTCTCAAGAGATGGTCGCGGATCGATTGGATCGATTCTTTTCCCGTCATCGCCTACCTCTCAGACACCATGGCGCACATCTACCCCAATCCCCCAGTCAAGGAGAGCAATGCCCAAGCTGGAGCAAGTACTACAAGCAGTGGACCACGTCACAAGGAGGAGGGCAAGATGAGGAGGGAGATGGATGCAGATGACAGATGTCGAATCTCGCTTGAGCTGTCCAAAATGTCTCACCCATTGGAAAATCAGTCGCCACACCTCTACAACATCGCCAATGGTAGATTCGGTCCCCCTGAAGCCGAGGTGAATGTTGCCGAATCAGTGGACATAGGCGAGAGAATGGCTGCACAGTTCCGAGCATCCCTCCCCACCGGATTCCATGCAACCGTCTCTAGTTCCATCAAGACCATGGAACACATAAAGAAAGGTGTGAAAATGGGGGACAAGACGATCTTCGACCTGGAGACTATCTTCTTCAGGCTGCTGACAGTCGGACAGCAGCGACAGATGAAGCTAGCACCCATCTTCCAATATGAGCTGTGTCCAATACCCCCATCGCTCATCGACGAGTATGGCTACTTGAGGAAAGGTAGCAAAGCACCGCTGGCTCACAAACTCTGCGTACAGACACGACGACCACCGCCGCCTGATGTCACCATTGTTGATGCGAGCCAACTCCTCTACCACATCGTGTGGCCATCAAAAGGAGATGCGTCGGTCATAGTTAAGTCCATCAAGACGAGATTGTCCTCTCTCGCTGGCAAGAAGGTCTTAGTCTTCGACAAGTATCACAACGTTTCTGCGAAGGACCATGAGCGTATGCGACGTGCTGGCCTTGGTTCCATCAATTACGACCTGACCATCAATACACCGCTGCCCAGTCGAGACGCCATCATGAGGAATAAGCACAACAAGTTGCAGCTGTCGAAAGTTCTTAGTACCTACAGCTTCGGCGAAGGAGTCACCGTGGAGAGCCCCAGCGATGGTGTGTTCAACCATGACGAAGCGGACATAACAATGATCTCGTACCTCCTCATGGCTGCCGAGTCCGACACGCGAGTGATCCGCATTCTCTCAGATGACACCGATGTGTTCGTGCTGCTTGTGTACTGGGTGTACCGAAACAAGATCCAGGCCACAGTGCAAATGGAGCGGTGGGATGGACCTGTTTGGGACATCAACGCCACCTGTGCCCAACTCGGCCCCAAGTGCCTGCAGATCCTGGGAATGCACTACATTACTGGTTCAGATACTACCTCATACCTGTACGGCAAGGGGAAAGTGTCGGCCCTGAAGACCCTGAGAGCTGGCGACTTCCCAGGCCTGTACTCAGCCTTGGGCGAGCTTGATGCCACCCATGCACAGCTCATGGAAGCAGGACAGGCGTTCTTCTGTGCTCTATATGGTCAGCAACAGGGGACCACTATGAGTGAGGCGAGGTACCATATGTACACAAAGAAGGTTGGAAAGCCGCTCAAGATCATGTCGCTACTATACCACCAACAGACCAAAATCTCTTCCTGCACATCTTGCGCACTCATCTGCAGACTATACTCGCCAAATCTGCTGACCAGCAGGCTCCACCTGAACTTGACATCACGAAGTATGGGTGGGAAATCAAAGATGGCACCCCAGTACCAGCAACCTCTGATCAGCCCCCAGGACCCCAAGATCTCATGGATGTAGTGCGGTGCAGCTGTAAGGCGGCGGGGAAGGCGTGCGGCAGTGAACGTTGCAGCTGTCACCATGGAAAGATATCATGCACTGTATACTGCGCTTGTGTTTCTAGTGACGCTTGCTTGAACCCCTTCACGACAGGAGACGAAGACCAAGATGAAGTGGAAGAGGAAGGAGAAGCAGATGTGGTAAATGACGAGGAAACTGATCATCTTGATCTTGCATTCGGCTCTGATGATGAATGGGAGTGATCGCCGTTAATGAATAAACACTTGACCACCCTCGTTCTGAAAATGCAATTATTATTATATTAATAATTTTTTGGCCGAAAATGACCTTTAACTTGACCTTTGACCCTGAATCTGACCCCAAATCACACAATTAACCTCAGAAATCGAATCCTCACATCGAAATTATACGGAAAAAATGTATCACACATGATGGAAGGTTGATTGGTTGAAAAGTTATTTTCCACCTCCGTCCGCAGCGGCCATCTTGGATTTATGCCAATTAATCGGAGTTCCCCAAGGTTGACACTCCGGCAACCAAGCTAAATATTTTCTATAGACCAATTCGAGTATGAAACCATCAAAAAACAATACACTTCTCATGAGAACAAGGTTTAGTACAGAACATATCTGGGTGGCAAACGGACTACTACTTGGTAAATGAGCACAACCCGGTTTCCTATCAAATTTTTCAGGTTGGTGGAGTGTGAAGTTTCCTATCAAACAGCAGGAGCAAGTTTCAAAAGTTTGATACGAAAAACGCCACAATAGCGACAGAAAGGGCCATGTTATTAACTCACCATATGTGGGTTATATAGAGTACAGTAGATCTTCGCTCAGTTCTGTAAGTGAACCTTACTTCACGGATGTCGGGATTCCGCCAAATTTCTTCATTTAGTGTTATAAAGAGCATTAGCGACTGTTTAAAAAGCAAATCATACGTGTTTGTGGTTTATAATATTTTTACTTCCTGTAGAAGCCGTTGCTCCCACGGAAACGTCATTATAACTATAAGCTCTTTATACACACTAGGGCATGCCCGTACTATATCTATATCTAAAATTATATCCCCCCCCTCTATTTACATGAAATGGTTTGGTCCAAAGCGAACGGCTTGCGAGTGGTGACAATCCCCCCCCTCTATTTACATGCAATGGTTTGGTCCAAAGCGAACGGCTTCCGGAGTTTGGTAAAGAAATCGCCATCGCGTGCACAAACGCGCAGGAAAGCGAATGAATCGCAAATTCGTTTTTATTAGTTGTAAAACATAGTTTAACGCCAACATAGTTTGCAAACGTGAAATAAATGAATACGCTCTCAAATGTGCCATCCGAGGCAGAGTGTGCCCGCCACGTTCGGCACACGCGATCGTTCGCTGCTCTCTGATTGGTTGAATCGTTTTTTGGACATAGCTCGGTAAGTAATTGTCCGATTAATATGAAACCTTGAAAAGGCACATCCTCGGGTCCCCAGCAATATACCTGGCAAGTTAAAAGTATATCGGACCCGTGGTTGTCGAGAAACAGCGGTCACAGACAAACGTACAGACGTACAGACAGACAGACAGAGATTACTGGAATTATAGATAGATTATCACTGCAGGAAAAACGCCTTGGGGAAGTGGGACATTATTAGTATTAATATTGTTTTGTAATAACATTAACAATATGCGATTATCATTAATTTTGTTATTAAAAGCGTCTTTGGAAAAACGCCACGATAAATCTGCTTCTTTGGAAATACGCCACGATAAAGCTAATTTAACATTGATATACACCTCAACATGCAACCTCATTGAGGGAAATGGCGGGGGAAACTCGCTCGGGGAGGGGGGCAAATGAATGCGCTACAACCGTCATTATGTAACCCTTGGTCATCCTGACAAGTTTGGTTGAGATTGGATAAGTAAGGACGGAATGTATTGGCATCAAAAATTCATCAGACAGACACGAAATGGCGTATTTTAGTATGATTGGTTAGCTCGGTGTGTCGAGTTCACGTGATTGGTTCGCTAGACATGACGAATTTACATGATTGGTTAGCTAGGCATGGAGAATTTACATGATTGGTTCGCTAGGCATGGTGAATTTACATGATTGGTTAGCTAGGCATGGTGAATTTACATGATTGGTTAGCTAGACATGGTGAATTTACATGATTGGTTAGCTAGGCATGGTGAATTTACATGATTGGTTAGCTAGGCATGGCGAATTTACATGATTGGTTCGCTCGGTGTGTCGAGTTCAAGTGATTGGTTCGCTAGACATGACGAATTTACATGATTGGTTAGCTAGGCATGGAGAATTTACATGATTGGTTCGCTAGGCATGGTGAATTTACATGATTGGTTAGCTAGGCATGGTGAATTTACATGATTGGTTAGCTAAGCATGGTGAATTTACATGATTGGTTCGCTAGGCATGGTGAATTTACATGATTGGTTAGCTAGGCATGGTGAATTTACATGATTGGTTAGCTAGGCATGGCGAATTTACATGATTGGTTAGCTTGGCATGGTGAATTTACATGATTGGTTCACTAGGCATGGTGAATTTACATGATTGGTTAGCTAGGCATGGCGAATTTACATGATTGGTTCGCTAGGTGTGTCGAGTTCACGTGATTGGTTCGCTAGGCATGGCGAATTTACATGATTGGTTAGCTAGGCATGGCGAATTTACATGATTGGTTAGCTAGGCATGGCGAATTTACATGATTGGTTAGCTAGGCATGGTGAATTTACATGATTGGTTAGCTAGGCATGGCGAATTTACATGATTGGTTCGCGAGGCATGGTGAATTTACATGATTGGTTAGCTGGGCATGGTGAATTTACATGATTGGTTAGCTAGGCATGGTGAATTTACATGATTGGTTAGCTAGGCATGGCGAATTTACATGATTGGTTCGCTAGGCATGGTGAATTTATATGATTGGTTAGCTAGGCATGGTGAATTTACATGATTGGTTAGCTCGGCATGGTGAATTTATATGATTGGTTAGCTAGACATGGTGAATTTACATGATTGGTTAGCTTGGCATGGTGAATTTACATGATTGGTTAGCTAGGTGTGTCGAGTTGACGTGATTGGTTCGCTAGGCATGGTGAATTTACATGATTGGTTAGCTAGGCATGGTGAATTTACATGATTGGTTAGCTAGGCATGGTGAATTTACATGATTGGTTAGCTAGGCATGGTGAATTTACATGATTGGTTAGCTAGGCATGGTGAATTTATATGATTGGTTAGCTAGGTGTGTCGAGTTCACGTGATTGGTTCGCTAGGCATGGTGAATTTACATGATTGGTTAGCTAGGCATGGTGAATTTACATGATTGGTTAGCTAGGCATGGTGAATTTACATGATTGGTTAGCTAGGTGTGTCGAGTTCACGTGATTGGTTCACTAGGCATGGTGAATTTACATGATTGGTTAGCTAGGCATGGTGAATTTACATGATTGGTTAGCTAGGCATGGTGAATTTACATGATTGGTTAGCTAGGCATGGTGAATTTACATGATTGGTTAGCTCGGTGTGTCGAGTTCACGTGATTGGTTCGCTAGGCATGGTGAATTTACATGATTGGTTAGCTAGGCATGGTGAATTTACATGATTGGTTAGCTAGGCATGGTGAATTTACATGATTGGTTAGCTAGGCATGGTGAATTTACATGATTGGTTAGCTAGGCATGGTGAATTTACATGATTGGTTAGCGAGGCATGGTGAATTTACATGATTGGTTAGCTAGGCATGGTGAATTTACATGATTGATTAGCTAGGCATGGTGAATTTACATGATTGGTTAGCTTGGCATGGTGAATTTACATGATTGGTTAGCTAGGCATGGTGAATTTACATGATTGGTTAGCTAGGCATGGTGAATTTACATGATTGGTTAGCTAGGCATGGTGAATTTACATGATTGGTTAGCTAGGCATGGTGAATTTACATGATTGGTTAGCTAGGCATGGTGAATTTACATGATTGGTTAGCTAGGCATGGTGAATTTACATGATTGGTTCGCTCGGTGTGTCGAGTTCACGTGATTGGTTCGCTAGGCATGGTGAATTTACATGATTGGTTAGCTAGGCATGGTGAATTTACATGATTGGTTAGCTAGGCATGGTGAATTTACATGATTGGTTAGCTAGGCATGGCGAATTTACATGATTGGTTCGCTAGGCATGGTGAATTTACATGATTGGTTAGCTGGGCATGGTGAATTTACATGATTGGTTAGCTAGGCATGGTGAATTTACATGATTGGTTAGCTAGGCATGGCGAATTTACATGATTGGTTCGCTAGGCATGGTGAATTTATATGATTGGTTAGCTAGGCATGGTGAATTTACATGATTGGTTAGCTCGGCATGGTGAATTTATATGATTGGTTAGCTAGACATGGTGAATTTATATGATTGGTTAGCTTGGCATGGTGAATTTACATGATTGGTTAGCTAGGTGTGTCGAGTTGACGTGATTGGTTCGCTAGGCATGGTGAATTTACATGATTGGTTAGCTAGGCATGGTGAATTTACATGATTGGTTAGCTAGGCATGGTGAATTTACATGATTGGTTAGCTAGGCATAATGAATTTACATGATTGGTTAGCTAGGCATGGTGAATTTATATGATTGGTTAGCTAGGTGTGTCGAGTTCACGTGATTGGTTCGCTAGGCATGGTGAATTTACATGATTGGTTAGCTAGGCATGGTGAATTTACATGATTGGTTAGCTAGGCATGGTGAATTTACATGATTGGTTAGCTAGGTGTGTCGAGTTCACGTGATTGGTTCACTAGGCATGGTGAATTTACATGATTGGTTAGCTAGGCATGGTGAATTTACATGATTGGTTAGCTAGGCATGGTGAATTTACATGATTGGTTAGCTCGGTGTGTCGAGTTCACGTGATTGGTTCGCTAGGCATGGTGAATTTACATGATTGGTTAGCTAGGCATGGTGAATTTACATGATTGGTTAGCTAGGCATGGTGAATTTACATGATTGGTTAGCTAGGCATGGTGAATTTACATGATTGGTTAGCTAGGCATGGTGAATTTACATGATTGGTTAGCGAGGCATGGTGAATTTACATGATTGGTTAGCTAGGCATGGTGAATTTACATGATTGATTAGCTAGGCATGGTGAATTTACATGATTGGTTAGCTTGGCATGGTGAATTTACATGATTGGTTAGCTAGGCATGGTGAATTTACATGATTGGTTAGCTAGGCATGGTGAATTTACATGATTGGTTAGCTAGGCATGGTGAATTTACATGATTGGTTAGCTAGGCATGGTGAATTTACATGATTGGTTAGCTAGGCATGGTGAATTTACATGATTGGTTAGCTAGGCATGGTGAATTTACATGATTGGTTCGCTCGGTGTGTCGAGTTCACGTGATTGGTTCGCTAGGCATGGTGAATTTACATGATTGGTTAGCTAGGCATGGTGAATTTACATGATTGGTTAGCTAGGCATGGTGAATTTACATGATTGGTTAGCTAGGCATGGTGAATTTACATGATTGGTTAGCTAGGCATGGTGAATTTATATGATTGGTTAGCTAGACATGGTGAATTTACATGATTGGTTAGCTTGGCATGGTGAATTTACATGATTGGTGAGCTAGGCATGGTGAATTTACATGATTGGTTAGCTAGGCATGGTGAATTTACATGATTGGTTAGCTAGGCATGGTGAATTTACATGATTGGTTAGCTAGACATGGTGAATTTACATGATTGGTTAGCTAGGCATGGTGAATTTACATGATTGGTTAGCTAGACATGGTGAATTTACATGATTGGTTAGCTAGGCATGGTGAATTTACATGATTGGTTAGCTAGGCATGGTGAATTTACATGATTGGTTAGCTAGGCATGGTGAATTTATATGATTGGTTAGCTAGACATGGTGAATTTACATGATTGGTTAGCTTGGCATGGTGAATTTACATGATTGGTTCGCTAGGCATGGTGAATTTACATGATTGGTTCGCTAGGCATGGTGAATTTACATGATTGGTTAGCTAGGCATGGTGAATTTACATGATTGGTTAGCTAGGCATGGTGAATTTACATGATTGGTTAGCTAGGCATGGTGAATTTACATGATTGGTTAGCTAGGCATGGTGAATTTACATGATTGGTTAGCTAGGCATGGTGAATTTACATGATTGGTTAGCTAGGCATGGTGAATTTACATGATTGGTTAGCTAGGCATGGTGAATTTACATGATTGGTTAGCTAGGCATGGTGAATTTACATGATTGGTTAGCTAGGCATGGTGAATTTACATGATTGGTTCGCTCGGTGTGTCGAGTTCACGTGATTGGTTCGCTAGGCATGGTGAATTTACATGATTGGTTAGCTAGGCATGGTGAATTTACATGATTGGTTAGCTAGGCATGGTGAATTTACATGATTGGTTAGCTAGGCATGGTGAATTTACATGATTGGTTAGCTAGGCATGGTGAATTTATATGATTGGTTAGCTAGACATGGTGAATTTACATGATTGGTTAGCTTGGCATGGTGAATTTACATGATTGGTGAGCTAGGCATGGTGAATTTACATGATTGGTTAGCTAGGCATGGTGAATTTACATGATTGGTTAGCTAGGCATGGTGAATTTACATGATTGGTTAGCTAGGCATGGTGAATTTACATGATTGGTTAGCTAGGCATGGTGAATTTACATGATTGGTTAGCTAGGCATGGTGAATTTACATGATTGGTTAGCTAGGCATGGTGAATTTACATGATTGGTTAGCTAGACATGGTGAATTTACATGATTGGTTAGCTAGGCATGGTGAATTTACATGATTGGTTAGCTAGGCATGGTGAATTTACATGATTGGTGAGCTAGGCATGGTGAATTTACATGATTGGTTAGCTAGGCATGGTGAATTTACATGATTGGTTAGCTAGGCATGGTGAATTTACATGATTGGTTAGCTAGGCATGGTGAATTTACATGATTGGTGAGCTAGGCATGGTGAATTTACATGATTGGTTCGCTAGGCATGGTGAATTTACATGATTGGTTAGCTAGGCATGGTGAATTTACATGATTGGTTAGCTAGGCATGGTGAATTTACATGATTGGTTAGCTAGGCATGGTGAATTTACATGATTGGTTCGCTAGGCATGGTGAATTTACATGATTGGTTAGCTAGGCATGGTGAATTTACATGATTGGTTAGCTAGGCATGGTGAATTTACATGATTGGTTAGCTAGGCATGGTGAATTTACATGATTGGTTAGCTAGGCATGGTGAATTTACATGATTGGTTAGCTAGGCATGGTGAATTTATATGATTGGTTCGCTAGGCATGGTGAATTTACATGATTGGTTAGCTTGGCATGGTGAATTTACATGATTGGTTAGCTAGGCATGGTGAATTTACATGATTGGTTAGCTAGGCATGGTGAATTTATATGATTGGTTCGCTAGGCATGGTGAATTTACATGATTGGTTAGCTTGGCATGGTGAATTTACATGATTGGTTAGCTAGGCATGGTGAATTTATATGATTGGTTCGCTAGGCATGGTGAATTTACATGATTGGTTAGCTTGGCATGGTGAATTTACATGATTGGTTAGCTCGGCATGGTGAATTTATATGATTGGTTCGCTAGGCATGGTGAATTTACATGATTGGTTAGCTTGGCATGGTGAATTTATATGATTGGTTAGCTAGGCATGGTGAATTTACATGATTGGTTCGCTAGGCGTGGCAGATTTGCGTGATTGGTAACCTCGGCAAGGTGGGTTTACGTGGTTGATTAGCGAGGTGTGGTCGCTGCCCACGCAGTTTCTATGATGGGGAGAACCTTGATTCATATAACAAATTTAGTTATTGCTTTAGCAGAGTTGTGCATGACCTGTACGTAACATACAGTCAATGATAATATCTAAAAGCAGAATGCAATAATTAATCGAAGCAAGGTATGATGGGCAATAAAATATACCTGGGAACAAGGAAGAAAGAAAGATGGCATTTGGCCCAATGAGCACACGGTCCTTTTTTGCACACAAGGTGTATACTCATAGAAGAACAGGAAGGTAGCTTGATTGGGGAGAAAGGTAGCATACAGACGGTGGGTCAAGGGCTAGATCGAATAATTAGGGAGGGAATAAACGATGATAGAAAGGGATAGAGGAGAAGAGGGAACATCGTAATCAGTAAAATAACTTGGAAGGGGGAGGGTTAATGGGGGTTCAAAAGGCTCCAGTTAGTGATGGAGGATGACACGATATGGTGGTGCATCATCACCTTGAAGGATCTTTGGGCAAGATGGGATTTCACTGCTTCCGTAAGAGAAAAAGAGGAACAAAGGAAAAGAGGTGAACAATAAGTCTGTATTTTGGAAGTTTAAAAAGGAGGCAGTTACTGGAAAAACATGTGCATCCTTGAGAATATGGAGAGGGTCGCTAGGATGAAAAGGTGGAGGGATCAGGAACCGAGGTTCTCCGTAAAGGTGGAGGGATCAGGAGCGCTGGGATGAAAAGGTGGAGGGATCGGGAACCGAGGTTCTCTGTAAAGGTGGAGGGATCAGGATCGCTGGGATGAAAAGGTGGAGGGATCAGGAACCGAGGTTCTCCGTAAAGGTGGAGGGATCAGGATCGCTGGGATGAAAAGGTGGAGGGATCAGGAACCGAGGTTCTCCGTAAAGGTGGAGGGATCAGGATCGCTGGGATGAAAAGGTGGAGGGATCAGGAACCGAGGTTCTCCGTAAAGGTGGAGGGATCAGGATCGCTGGGATGAAAAGGTGGAGGGATCAGGAACCGAGGTTCTCCGTAAAGGTGGAGGGATCAGGAGCGCTGGGATGAAAAGGTGGAGGGATCAGGAACCGAGGATCTCCGTAAAGGTGGAGGGATCAGGATCGCTGGGATGAAAAGGTGGAGGGATCAGGAACCGAGGTTCTCCGTAAAGGTGGAGGGATCAGGATCGCTGGGATGAAAAGGTGGAGGGATCAGGAACCGAGGATCTCCGTAAAGGTGGAGGGATCAGGATCGCTGGGATGAAAAGGTGGAGGGATCAGGAACCGAGGTTCTCCGTAAAGGCGGAGGGATCAGGATCGCTGGGATGAAAAGGTGGAGGGATCAGGAACCGAGGTTCTCCGTAAAGGCAGTCGAAAAAAAAAGAGATGCCACAAACTTGTCTGATGGGAAAGCAGGAGACAAATAACTTCGGCTTATTTGTGTGAGATGTTAGTTATGTTGTGAGCTTCAGATTCCATAACATCCCAAGAGAGATTGGTGAGAAAAAAAAGCATGGGAACAGGCCCACAAGGAAGAGCAGTATTCCACAGAGATAAGAACAATCACCTTCTGGATTGTGAGAAGTTTCAAATTACCATGGAAGGATTTGGCACGACAGAGGATACAAAGGCCGCTGTCCTTGGAGGCTTGGATACATGATTGGCCCACCAAAGGTCATGTCTGAATGAGGTCCAGAAATTCAAGACTCTATCTCTTCCATTTGGGAAGTGGGAAGCAATTGCTGCTGTCCTGTTACTTGAATGGGGCACAGTAGGACAAGAAGTGGAGTCCAAGGAAGAAAAATTAAACAGGAGAACAATTTGGGGGAGGAAGGGCAGAGGGGGGAGGGCTTTAAATTTGATAGAAAAGAAAGACCTTTTTGACGACGGTTCTATCTAATCACTGATACACGATCCACAAACTGTCGTCAAATTATGTGGTACATTATAGAAAGCTAAGCAGTTATGATGTCGACAAACAGGTGTATACAATTCATAACTCTAAAATGCGAAACAAACAAGAGTTCAAAACTTAGCAACAAAATTAGAAAACATAAAATATATTGTACATACTGCACTTACAATCCAATGCATGTAGTAATTAATTAACTATTATTAATTGGGATGTTGTTGAATTTTTTTAATTTTTTATACATGGTGTAGATTTTTGTTTTTCAAGATTGTTATTGTTGTTCTATCCCCATCTCATCCTATCAAATGCCATTCCATTTCACCAACCAGTCATTCACGGCAGTTAAATCACCATACTCTTCACTGAACGTATCACGACTTATCAAAAAATATTTCGAGACAAGAACAAATCCGGGACGGGTCACCACTCTGATGCAGGACACTCCACTGAGGGTGCAACAAGTACAGATACATACAAAGTACATTCAAAGTACACCGCCCCCATGCCAAATAAATAAATATCCTCCAGCGTGGCATTGCCGGGGCGCAATGCGCCTTTGGCGTCCCGGCAATACCACTGTGCAGCTCATAGAGACTGTATTGGGAGGGAGAAGAAGAAGAAAGAATTGATTGATTAATTGCATAATTAAAATCAATAAACAGTAATCATAAAATATTTTCTTCATCAATTGGCTAATAGCATACCTAAACCACCAGTGCTTCATCCGAAGCTGTAACTTTTTGTAAATTAATTAAATAAGCCAATAAAATCGGGAAATAATAAATTTATTGATTAATCAATAAATCAAAAACAGCCAAATTTTTACAGCCAAATCACTTGGTGATTGTCATGTCCAAATATCAGCTTCCCAATTCAAACGGTGCCTGAGATAATGCCGAGAAGAGAAAGGATATAAATAAGTACTTAATTAATCAATCATATTTAAATAACTCATCAATTAATTGATTAATCAAAAAACAAAAAAATACCGTTTTTGCCAAAGCATGTACTCACTATTGTGCCGAAATTTCAGCTTCCTAGCTCAAAGGATGGCTGAGATATTTCCCGGACAAACAAACAAACAAGAAAACAAGAAAGAATCCGGAGTAAAAACTGAGTACTCCCTTTCAGCGTGCGTCATTGCTGAGCCCCCTTCGGTACCTGCCAGGCAATGACGTCATGCAGCGCCTGGAGATGGCATAGGAAAGAGGCGGTGTTCAATAATTTGTAATTTGGTCAGGGTTTCAGCGCCCTCTTCTTCATACAATACACTGTGGGATGAACGCTCAACAATGACCTCTGGTTTAACGTCCTTTGGACAACGCACCAATGATGGCTGCGTTTCCCTACCTGGAAACACCAGGATGGCAGTTTGTAGTTGAGCCCAGGCTAGACAGCTCAAAGGCAGGTGTGCACACCTCGAGTCTATCCTGCAGCCATGTTCAGTACAAGTCAATGATAATTAAAATGAAATTAAGCAGAAATGATTGTTCAATTGACTTGGAGTGCAAAAGTCATTGATAACGAGAGAGAAAAATGGTGTCCAAACAACAATAGTGGAAGCAACCAATAAATAGAGACATAAAAAGTTATAAAAAGAGCAAAATGTATCTGTTGATTAAACAAAAACACATATTATACCAAATCAAAGAGTTGATTACAAAATGCAAGTAAGTACCGTTTATCGACAGATACACAAAGACTAATGACACAATGATATTCCATTATGGATGGCCAATGCATTCCAATAATTAAGGAGTCATGATGGTCTCGATGCAACATGCACGATTTATGTTGGAAAATGCAGACGTTTAACTGATTAAAACTAGTCTGTTCTAGTTATACAGTCTGAAAAGCGGTGATCAAGTCACTATTAGCCTTTTAAGAGCAGGCCGCAAGCATCCAACACATATGTAGCACAGCAAAGCATCATTATCCTTGAAATGCGTCGTTGTCACATTCCCCATAAACAGTTTTTGTTATGGAGATTTCACAGTTAAATGTATCGCTCTCCATCACCAGTGGATATTTAAAAAATACGAGCAGAGGCCCGTGGTAAAAATACCACGATATAAAGAAAATAAAAAAGAAGCTTTTTATTATTGTGCTGGATGGAAGAGCTCAAAATGGGATGATATATATTTATTATCAGGAAAGAAAAAATGAATTGTTTAAGGGAGTGGTTGACATAGCGGTTACGTATACACTGCCCGTGTTTAAAGTTTTTGTTCATCGAAAAAAATTACAATTTTCCCAGCAGTTTGGATTCATTTGAAGTCACTTTTGCTCAATATTTCTTTACTCTCCAAGTAGCGTTTCCATGTTTCAGGATAGGAAAGAGACAGAATTAGTCTGATGTATGTATGTGTGTATATATATATATATATATATATATATATATATGTATATGTATATATATATATACAGACTTGGCATTTAATATGGAATTTTTTTTTTTTCTTGACTTGGGTTTACTTTCTTAACTCAGTATATCAATCTGGTGAGTTTCTTTTACACTTTGGTGATTTATTTGTTGAAAGAATCATGTCACTGATTGTCTGTCGCAGCAAGAAGTCAACAACAGGATTATATCACAGGTGGCGTGGCAAAATGTACAGACAGGTGCATTTGATGATTGGCTTCACAATCGGGTATACAAGGGTTGTTGTGTTCTGTATTAGTGGAAAACAACTGCTGCAAGTCTCCAAAAGTTATTGCCGCTTCCTCTGGAGATGGTCCGTCAACTCGACAATGCTGTTTGTCATGGAGTGGTGGCTTTACGAAATTACGGCATGAAACAGCGTGCTATTGCTCGGCAGAATGGCATCACTCAAGGTCAGGTGTCAAAGATCCTGAAACCAAATGCTCAGAGGGGTGTCCCTACTCCAATACCGAGGCCAGGACGTCCCCGCAGAACCACAAGGAGGGATGATTGCCAGCTGCACAGGTTAGTCCGCAATGGCCGTACCAAGTCAGCTAATCGGCTTAGGGCTGAGTGGCAGCAACTGACAAATGTGCCTGTATCCAGAAGGCTAGTCAACCAACGACTGGTTCAAGCAGGCTATCGTGCCAGGCGTCCACTGAGAAAAACACGCCTGACCAGACAACACCGCCAGCGCCGATTGCAGTGGGCCACAGAGCACCGTCAATGGCAGCCAGGACACTGGAATCACGTGATCTTCAGTGACGAGTCTAGATTTCTGGTCTATCGTCAAGATGGCCGCGTCCGAGTGCGCAGACAAGTGCATGAAGCCTACAACAAAGATTGTATAGTGCCAAGAGTCCAAGCTGGAGGTGGTGGGGTGACCGTTTGGGCTGCTTTTCATGCAGGGGGCAAAACTGACCTGGTTGTTCTGAATGGAAACCTGAACCAAGTCAAGTGCAGGGCCATTCTGGAAGAAACATTGCTTCCATTTGCTCGTGCAGCCTTTCGAAGAAACTTTGTCTTCCAAGATGACAATGCACGGCCTCATCGTGCTCGCATGATCCAACACTTTGTTGCTGACCGTGGTGAAGAGCATATGGAGTGGCCTGCCATGTCCCCGGATATGAATCCGATAGAGAACTTGTGGGCAGAATTAACGCGTCAAATCGACCACTTGGACCAGCAGCCGACCTCTGTGCAGCAGGCTATTGTCACTGCATGGCAAGCGATTCCAGTCCAAACCTAGGCAAATCTCGTGAACAGCATGTCTCAACGTGTACGTGCTCTTCTGAATGCTCGTGGGGGTTACACGAAGTACTGAACTGTAATTTTACTGTCCGTAATCCCAGTCGTAATTTAACTTTTGTTTTTGTTAAAAAAAAATTTGGCTAATGTGCAAAATAAAGATATACTTCTGGAAAACGTAGATAAGTTTAACACAGTACTGTCCACGAATTGAGTTCGATATCAGTTTACATCACTTTCAAGTATCAATTTATTTGTTTCGAAATGTCAAATGTGGTTTTTGTTTCTTTTAAAGGTCACATCAACAAAATCTAGAATAATTTCAACATAATTCCAATGAACTTTTGGTTCTAAGTCATCTTGAAAAGTAAGTTCACCCCCACAAAAAAAATATTCCATATTAAATGCCAAGTCTGTATATATATATATATATATATATATATATATATATATATATATATATATATATATATATATATACATATATATATATACATATATATATATATATATATATATACATATATATATATACATATATATATATATATATATATATATACATATATATATATATACATATATATATATATATATATATATATATATATATATATATATATATATATATATATATATATATATATATATATATATACACACACACACACTACATGGCCAAAAGTATGCGGACACCTCTAATTATATATACTAGCAACGGTGTCATAGTTCTGGGTAGGGTGCATGTAAAATGTAAATGTAATTCCTGAAAACAAAGTCATTTGGCAAATTAAATTGACTAGCAACGGTACCCGCCCCACGGGCAGGGCTTCAATTGGGAGGCCCAAATGAAAAGGCAAAATATCAGAAATTGAAGGCTTTTTTTATTTTAAACGATTTATATAAACATCCGTTAAATCATATCACACGCAAATCATCAAAATCTAAACAGTATTTGTGGAATTTCAATAAAAGCCACATCACTGTTCATATCGGTAAATATTATTCCATCGTGTTTGGAAAAACAGGAAAATTGGAAAACAATATTGCCTATTTTACTCCAGGGGGTCCCAGGATTACCCACCCAAAATTTCGTCGCGATCGGATCAGCCGTTTCAGACAGTCAGACAGACAGACGGACGGACAGACATTTGGTGAATTATATTAAGATATATATATATATACAGTATGATCTACAGTACATCAGTTTTTGTTAAACACGATATACGAGGGACATTGACAGAGCTCCGATTGTGAAATTGGGATCAGGTGCAGTATACCTCTTTCGATAGTGATAACAAAAACAAAAAGGGAAATGTTTATCGATGACAACTACAGCCACCAAACAATACTGAGAGAAAGAATCATTGACGGCATGAAATGCATTTTTTTTAGCTCACCTGGAACGAACTTCAGGGGAGCTTATGCAATGGCGTGTCATCCGTCCGTCCTTCAGTCCATCAGTCCGCCCGTCCGTCAGTCAGTCCGTCAGTCTGTCCGTCCGTCCGTCAGTCCGTCAGTCCGTCAGTCCGTCCGTCAGTCCGTAAACACTTGAAACTTCTTCTCTGAAACCGCTGATGGGATTGCAACCAAATTTGGCACAAATTATATTTGTTGTGTTGTGACTAAAGTTTGTTCATGGCATAAAAAAAAATCGGGGTCTCAGGGGGTCAAAATGGATCCAGGTTTGACCCCCCAAAATATGAATTTGCTTTTTCCTCTGAAGCTACAAACACTATTTCGATGAAACTTCACCACAACCTTCATCACTCGTGATGTACCAAAGTTTGTTCACAGCATTTAAAAAAATATGCTCCTTTAGGGGTCTACGGGGGTCAAATGGATGCAGGTTTCACCCCCCAAAATAGATATTAGCTTTCTTCTCTGAAACTACACACACTATTTCGATGAAACTTCACCACAACCTTCATCACCCGTGATGCACCGAAGTTTGTTCACAGCATTAAAAAAAATCTGCTCCTTTAGGGGTCTACGGGGGGGTCAAATGGATCCAGGTTTCACCCCCCAAAATAGGAATTTGCTTTTTCCTCTGAAACTACAAACACTATTTCGATGAAACTTCACCACAACCTTCATCACCCGTGATGCACCGAAGTTTGTTCACGGCATTAAAAAAAATCTGCTCCTTTAGGGGTCTACGGGGGGGGTCAAATGGATCCAGGTTTCACCCCCCAAAATAGGAATTTGCTTTTTCCTCTGAAACTACAAACACTATTTCGATGAAACTTCACCACAACTTTCATCACCCGTGATGCACCGAAGTTTGTTCACAGCATTAAAAAAAATCTGCTCCTTTAGGGGTCTACGGGGGGGTCAAATGGATCCAGGTTTCACCCCCCAAAATAGGAATTTGCTTTTTCCTCTGAAACTACAAACACTATTTCGATGAAACTTCACCACAACCTTCATCACCCGTGATGCACCAAAGTTTGTTCACGGCATTAAAAAAAAATCTGCTCCTTTGGGGATGTATGGGGTGGTTGTCCCCCAAAATAGGTATTTGCTTTCTTTTCAGAAACTACATATGCAATTCTGATGAAACTAGAGCACAACCTTAATCACCTGTGTTGTACCAAAGTTTGATCCTGGAATTTAAAAAATCGGGGTCTAAGGTGGTCTATGGGTGGCTTTCCCCCCAAAGTAGGTATTTGCTTTTTTCTCAAAACCTACACATACTATTTTGGTGAAACTTCACCACAACCTTCATCATCCGTGATGTACCAATGTTTGTTAAAGACATTGGAAAAATTGGGGTCTGAGGAGGTACATGGGGTTGGAGGGGGGTTTCCCCCCCAAAATAAGATTGCTTTTCTTTGTTTGTTTAAAGTCTTTTGATTATGTTAGTGTGATTCTACATGCTGCCCTGTCTTCTCGCAACCATTGAAATTGGTTTAAAATACCCTTAGTCGGTGCAGTGTACTGTTTATTCTACCAGGTGAGCACCAGGGGTATTGCCCCTATGTTTTTATGGTGCGAACAATACATATATTACAGCTTTAGTGAGAAAAGGTATCCTGCAAAAAATTATATTTTGAGGGCCAGAACATCAGAAAACTAAAGTCACAAAGGAAATGATTTGCAAGGATCACGTGACTACCCAGAACGCATTGCAGAACGTTGAAATGACGAGCAGTGGTGTTAATTACACAAAGTGAATGCGCAGACTTTGAAGCACCGTGTTATATGGGACCAATGAACATTCAGCTTCCTTAACAACAACGGAAACGTAAACACGAAACGTCAAAGCGCATTGGATCCACAAACACTTGATCATAAACACGGAGAGGAAGCACACAAACACCAAAAAACAACCATGAGGATGATCGAATTGGTCTGCAGTAGGTAATCCCAATTAGGCCCTTCCACTTGTGCACAAAACACGTTTTTAACTGTCCACTTTATCCATCGTGTGACCTGCACAGAAGTTCGTCCAAAGAGATCGATCTGGACTTGTTGTCCGCCTCAGTTTGTCTGCATCCCTGTTGAATCTCACACATTTCGACAATTTGGCCATCTTGGTATATTCCATTGCAGATGTCTCGCTTGCACATCATCTCCGATAAAATCTTTATCAACTTGAGTGGACCATGAGGTCCGTGGAGCCGGTTTACAAAACGAGCGTCGAGGCCTCTTGGATATGAAACGTGTGTTTTATGTTTCCTCTCTGGCGGACTCGAACAGGCCTAAAAGTATCGGATGATTCTCCGGCCAACGCATCGAGCCGCACATTAACCATTAACCAGTGACAGAACCATCTCCACCAGGATGATCAAATAGAGAAAATTCCAAGCTAAAGTGCAAGCTTTCCAACAATGGCAGATAAATGTCAGTAATTTGCATGTCCTTGTACTTGCAGCCTTATTGCTTTACTCGAATGAAAAGTGTTCAATCTCATTTTAAAGTGTTCTCTGAGTGGAAAGTCCAAACAAATCCATTCATTTTCGATACACCACAGGCAGAGATTGTTGAAGACAAATGTAAGTGACAAA
Organism: Myxine glutinosa; assembly: GCF_964187855.1. Classification (NCBI taxonomy): domain Eukaryota; kingdom Metazoa; phylum Chordata; class Myxini; order Myxiniformes; family Myxinidae; genus Myxine; species Myxine glutinosa. The sequence goes on from NC_136274.1 coordinate 81,532,550, forward strand.
CTCGAACGGCACTTGGTAGAGTGTATACCTCCGCCAGGCCGATCAGTTTACATACACCTCCGCCAGGTTGAACAGTTTACATTTACCTCTGCCAGGCTGAACAGTTTACATACACCTCTGCCAGGCTGAGTATTTACATACACCTCTGCCAGGCTGAACAGTTTACATACGCCTCCGCCAGGCTGAACAGTTTACTTACACCTCCGCCAGGCTGAACAGTTTACATACACCTCTGCCAGGCTGAACAGTTTACATACACCTCCGCCAGGCTGAACAGTTTACTTACACCTCCGCCAGGCTGAACAGTTTACATACAGCTCTGCCAGGCTGAACAGTTTACATGCACCTCTGCCAGGCTGAACAGTTTACATACACCTCCGCCAGGCTGAACAGTTTACATACACCTCTGCCAGGCTGAACAGTTTACATACACCTCTGCCAGGCTGAACAGTTTACATACACCTCCTCCAGGCTGAACAGTTTACTTACACCTCCTCCAGGTTGAACAGTTTACATACACCTCCTCCAGGCTGAACAGTTTACTTACACCTCCGCCAGGTTGAACAGTTTATGTATACCTCTGCCGGGAGGAGCACGTTATGTATACCTCCGCCAGGCTGAACAGTTTACATATACCTCCTCCAGGCTGAACAGTTTACATACACCTCCTCCAGGCTGAACAGTTTACTTACACCTCCGCCAGGTTGAACAGTTTATGTATACCTCTGCCGGGAGGAGCACGTTATGTATACCTCCGCCAGGCTGAACAGTTTACATATACCTCCGTGGGGATGAGCAGCAGGACTTAAGCAGGACTTAAATCTCGAGGACTCTATTTGGTGTGTTCTTCTTCTCTAACTGCCACAATTATTCTCACGTTCTTTTGGAGTTGACCGGGAGAAGCTTGGCCTAAGTCTCTCATTATCCAGCAGACTAGGAATGACATTCCACTGATGTTAGGGTAGAAATTTTGCCATTGTGCCAGAGATTGCCAACTCTTTGCGTAGGACACCATGGTATCTTTAACATACACCAATTAACGTCGGCAGACGGGACTCCCAGTTTAACATCCATCATTTCAATGGTGATGGTGGTGATTTCAGTTGTCACCATGCCAGTTGGCTGGGTGTGGGTACCTCTCTCACCAGCCATGGCTCTTCAGCAAAGGACTTCTGCGACTCACTGGGACTGACACAATCTGTTAATTTCCCGACCCGGATCTCAGTCAACGGAGCATCTTCTCTTCTGGACTTGGTTATGACTAACTTCCCTGAAAATGTCTGCTGCTCTTCTTCTGCTCCAATCGGCTCATCTGATCATGTGCTTGTTAAAGTGGACATCTCTCTGACCATTCTCAGAGAGCCTCCTCAGCGTAGACGAGTCTGGCATTTCACTCAGGCCAACTGGCACGGTCTTCAAGCAGCCATCAATCATCTGGACTGGTCTCCCATCTCTACCGCCTCTGACATCAACTCATCCTGGGAATTCTTCCAAAGTAAATTGCTCTCTCTCATGCACAGATTTATCCCATCTCGTCTTCTGTTGTCTTACCCTTCCTCCCGTCCATGGTACACGGATTCTTGTGGTGAGGCTATTGCCCAGAAACAACTTGCTTTCGTCTCCTGGAAAGCAAATCCAACGGAAGGAAATCTCATTTCCTTTCACAAAGCCCGTAACAAGTGTGTGTCCACCCTCAGGAGAGCCAGGAAACAATATCTCTCCGTTCTCAGGACAGAACTCTCTTATCTGTCTCCCTCTTCCAAATCCTGGTGGCGTCTGGTCAAATCTGTTTCTGGTGTTTGTTCCCCCTCCATCCCCTCCCTCACCTCAAATGGCCACACGGCTGACTCCGCACGTGAAAAAGCTGAATGCCTCAACTCTGTGTTTGCCTCTAAATCTTGTGTCCCAAACCCATCCCTCTCTGTACCCACCGTACCCAGTCGTACCCAGCTGCTCCTGGACTCTGTGTCCTTTCCTCCTGACAAGGTGGAAAAGTTTCTGTCAACCCTCGACTCTGATTCTGCAACTGGACCGGACGGCATCAGCCCACGGGTCCTAAAATCTTGTTGTTCTGCTCTTTCACTCCCTCTCTCTGTTCTCTTCACCCTCTCTTTTGCTCAAGGTCATCTGCCATCTACTTGGAAATCTGCCAACATCACCGCTTTGCACAAAAAAGGTGCAAAAACAGATCCCAGCAACTACAGACCAATCAGCCTTCTCCCAATTATCAGCAAAGTCATGGATTCCATCATTGCTTCAGATATGAAATCTTTCCTCTTCTCCAATGGCTTGATCTCTGATCATCAATTTGGTTTCAGACCAGGTCACTCTACTCTGGACATGCTGCTTCTGCTTTCTCAACAATGGATGGAGGTCCTCAATGCCAAACAGGAAATTAGAGCTGTCTCCCTTTACATATCACGTGCCTTCGATACGGTCTGGCACCCTGCTCTGCTCACCAAACTCTCCTGTTTTGGTATCCATGGAAATCTCCACGCATGGCTGGCGGACTTCCTCTCTAGTCGTAGTCAACGTGTGGCCCTGAATGGGTTTCTCTCATCTCCTCTTCCTGTTCAGGCTGGAGTTCCCCAAGGCAGTGTTCTGGGCCCTGTGCTTTTTCTGGTCTTCATCAATGATCTCTCCAACTCTCTTGAAAATCCTCTCTATCTCTTTGCTGATGACTCTACTCTCTGTCGCTCCATTCTTCATCCCTCAGATCGGCAGTCTGCAGCCTCCTCACTCTCTGCAGACCTGGACAAAATCACGGACTGGGCAAACAAATGGAACATGTCTTTCAATCCTGATAAATCTCACACTCTTACGATGTCTCTCCGAAAAGACCGACTGGACAACCCTCCCATCCACTTTCTGAATAATCCTCTCCAAGAAGTTCTGTCACTCAAGCTTTTGGGTCTCACTATCTGCCATGATCTTTCCTGGGAAAACCACATTTCCAAGCTGGCCTCCAAAGCCAGTCGCCGACTGGGCATCCTCCGTCGTGCGAAGTCCTTCCTTGGCACACCTGAGCTCCTCACCACATACAAGGCTTTCATCCGCAGCTCAATGGAATACTGCTCTCCCCTCTGGGCTGGTGCTCCTGCCTCACACCTAGCTCGTCTTCACGCTGTTGAAACCAAAGCATTCAGAATCATTGGAATCTCCCACGATGAAGCTAACTCCAAGGGCCTCTCACTCACTCACCGCAGGCAGGTTGGTGGTCTTTCCGTCTTCTACCGACTCCTCTCTGGCCTTGCCCCCCCCCCCAGCTCTCTCTGTGCTCTGTCCCGCAAATATTCCTACAGGTCGCACAAGATCTGCCTGCAACCCTCTTTTGGTTAAACTGCCAAAATCAAGACTCTCTGCTCACCTTCACTCCTTCATTCCTCTTTTCTCCCGCCTCTGGAACAAACTCCCTCACTCCCTTCAATCCCACTCCTCCCTCCAGGTCTTTAAAACAGCTGTTCACCACCATCTCTTATCTTCCCCCATCCAAAACCTTGATCTTTTCTATCCCTGCTAATTTCACCCCAATTCCACTTTTAAAATACCAACTTCTGTCCTGGAAGTCCTTGGTGTCCTTGTGTTTTATACTTCTCCCACCCCCCCCCCCTTCCCACGCCTCCTCCCCCCAAGCCCTCTCCTTCCCACACATCTCCTTGCTCTTAAATGTTGTGTGCTCTCATGTGTTTGTGTGCTTCCCCTTCTCTTGTCTTCCGCTCCCTCTTTTTATATATTTTGTTTGTCTGGTTGATTTGTTTGTGAAGTAAATGTTAGCTCTTTCACGAGCCTCGATTCAGTATACAAAAAAATAAAAAAAAAATAAAAAATCTGAGGAACGGCACACACATTGATGAATCACCCTGCATGTGAAACACTGAAATGATTGTTTATAGTTGTGTCGGGATTCAAACCCAGGCTAGCTTAGAGGTGAGTGTGCGGACCTCGAGGGTCTTGGCCATCTTGCCAGTCCCATTTTATTGTGCTCACTATTGCGAGGAGAAGTAAACATAAGCATGTGAATAGCCAAGCTGACATCATGGCTTCCGACACACAAAAAACGAACCTTTGGTCACAAGATTGCAAAACAATTAGGCAGAATGTGAACCAAGGAGTTCACACCGCCCAGTTGTCACACCGGCGGTGAAATTGAAGTCTGTGCGTCACGAGAGAGCCATGAGGGGCGAGGGGAGGAGGGCTTGGTTGGAAACGGGTATCAGGGCTTTGCTCCAAATGAAACGATGCACAATGGCTGCACTGTGCTCGCCAAATTGAGGACGTGCTGTGACGACGGAGCAATCGGAGCATCGACGCCGTCGGCGGGTTCGGTCGGTCCTGCGGCGACGTGCCGCTCGCCCTCCGCACACGAGCCGTGCATCTGCAGCCTGGGATTATTTTTGCTGCACCCATACTGTGCCGTGGGTCAACTGAGGGCGATGCCCCTAATAAGAGAGTGCACAATGGGCACCGCAAATTGAACCTTGCAAGACAAACACAGGAAAAAAGAAGTGGGGATTTTTTTATGTAAAAAAAAAAAAGAGAATGAAAAAAATTTAATACATCCAAAAGTGTATTGTTGAGCCTCAAGGAGTGAACAAGAAAATTGTGATCAAAGAGGTTCAAGGTAAAGGGATGAACACACAGGGCCTATCTGCCTTACCACCTGCGAAGAACTGCACGTTTGACTGCAAATCACCTGAAACATAATGCCCTTTCATAACCGAACGAAACTCAGGGCCACGTCAGGCAGGACATTGGAAGGGGCCAGCAATAAGCGACTCCCTCGTTCCACTTCGCTGCATTTCCCAACAAGCATCAGGCCGGCAAAACCGCAGGTGAAACTAAAACGCCAAACACAAAGCCTTTTGACAAACGGCGCCCTTCCTATTGGATTTGGGATTTTCCCGCCAGGTTGCTGACCCCTAAAGAAGAAACGAATCCATCTATGGAGACGTAACCACAGCAATTGCCCTTTGGTCAGTGACACGTTTGAATCCGGATACAAACTGTGGACAAAGTAAGGAAGAGGGGGCGTTAAAATCGTTCCCACCGTCATGAATCACAGACATTATGGCAAGAAAGGCAAAGCGGCATTCATAAGCTCGTATTCAGAGAGAAACTGGAGTGTGGGCTGAATTGCGTCAATCAAGAGGCAACGACTTCAAGGCAATCGTGAACTGCATGGAATAGCGAAGCAGGTTGTATGTACCAGCGATCATGCAGATTTCATTATTCATGGGTTAGGGTTAGGGTTAGGGTTAGGGTTAGGGTTAGGGTTAGGGTTAGGGTTCGGGTTAGGGTTAGGGTTAGGGTTAGGGTTAGGGTTCGGTTAAGGTTAGGGTTCGGGTTAAGGTTAGGGTTAGGGTTAGGGTTAGGGTTAGGGTTAGGGTTAGGGTTCGGGTTAGTGTTAGGGTTCGGGTTAGTGTTAGGGTTCGGGTTAGTGTTAGGGTTAGGGTTAGGGTTAGGGTTCGGTTAAGGTTAGGGTTCGGGTTAGGGTTAGGGTTAGGGTTAGGGTTCGGTTAAGGTTAGGGTTAGGGTTCGGTTAAGGTTAGGGTTAGGGTTAGGGTTCGGTTAAGGTAAGGGTTAGGGTTCGGGTTAGGGTTAGGGTTAGGGTTAGGGTTAGGGCTCGGTGCGACATTTATTTATTTTTTCACCAATTTCTAAACTAATTCGCAAGTGACACATCAAGCCAATATAATCACTGGCAAAGAACGGAAGCATTAGCTGCATATGTAAATGTCCCGGCAGTCATTAAAAACGAGATTAAAGCGGCTCTCAGGTGATGTGCAAGCTCACAAATATGTCAGGATGCATTTCCTGTTTGACAGAAAGATGAGCACGAGAAACTCAGAGATCACGCTAGGCCGCAGACAAGGACATGCAACTTATGATGACGTTTTCACAATGACCCTGGGATGCTTACCCCGGTCCGTGACCACCAATTACTCAATTCCAAAATGGTAAATGGCTAATATTTTTGGACAATATCATTTATACAAATTCATTGTCATATGTTGCATTGTTGAACGCAGTCATCGTGAAAATCATCAGGAAGAACTTTTTTATTCAGTTGCAGAAAGCTTTAGGTTCGGCAACATTTCCTCTTCACGGATGGCATTTTAGTGCAATTTAAGGTTGCCCCTGGGACGGATAAGAGGCAACCAAGGAATGTGGACCGGCCCTTGAAGACCAAATCAGGCTGGCCCAGGAAGATATCATTAAGATCGCGTTACGCAGTTCACGTTTTTACCGACAATACGATGCATGGTAAATTTTCCTGAGAAAATCTCGAGTTCAAAAACATTTCATCGAAGTAATTTATATATTAAATACTGCTGCTTTCAGCTAGATTTGATATCACAGCTTCTGGGATGCCAGGCCAATTTCATAGCACTTTGTCACCGTGTCCACCAACTGATCAATTTCCTGGAATATCGATCTCGTGTAATGCATGCCGTGCCCCATGCGGAAACAACAAGCATCATCAGAAGAGAAACCAAAACAATTGAAAATCCAAAAAATCTGCATAATATGATTACAGAATTAGATTAGGTCTAATCCAAGTTCATATGTCTCAACCCCCCCCCCCCCCCCGATAGATCATTTATTTTCTCTATCACACACTCCCTCTTTCTCTATCTATCTCTCTCTGTCTCTCTCTCTACAACCGCAAAGCTCATGGTCAAATGGACTGTGGCATAGCAGAGCAACAATTGTGCACAACCATGAGCAAAGTAATAAACAAACAGAAAAGGAAGGGAGAGAATGACAGAGAGAGGGACAAAACACTGAAATCAGCAAGTAAGAGTTTGGCTGGGTTCGGAAGAAATATGTCGTTGCTCATTCTAGCACAAAAAAATGGTTAATAAAAACCTGGTTGAAAAAACATAATGGTTAAAAAAAAAAAAAAATTATATATATATATGTATATATAATGTGGGTGGTGAAAAAGAATAGAAAGAAGAAGAAAATGGTTGATGTATCCACCCTGGAAGATGAAAAGGTGCTGACGTTTCGGGCTTTACCCTGGTGTTGAAGCAAATTAAGGAGATGAGTAAATGGGAAGTGGTTCATCCCTCCAGGCCAATGGGAGGTGGCCAAAGGAGAAGGACACACTGAATATGGCAGACTAAAGGAAGCAGGAACAGCAGAGCAGGATTTGAGATGATGGCCACCGATTACCACCAGGGCCCGTCACCGACGCAGGGTACTGCAAATCATCTAATCAGTTCCTCCTTTCGTCTTGCACTCATCTCACCTCAAAACCCTTGTGCATACCTGTAATATGTGAAAGTCTCTTAAAACAGCCAATTTTGTATCACCAACTGAGACATAAGAGGAGGCCAGCTATTTATCTAATCATGCATGCGGCATTATTGGTACCCAAGTAATTCAATGGATCAATGCCCTTATCTTCTCTGAAGCTCAAATGCCATTTTTATCATTAACTTCACATCTACAGTCACGTGAAAAAGTAAGTACACACCATGCAAAGTTTTGACTTTTTCAACATATTCCAACATACAGCTATTTGATCTTCATTTCAACAATATTGATAGATAAACGTGATATAACAGAACAAATATCATGAAACATTTACATTTTATAGTCCATTGTATAATTTAAATCAACATAAATGCAAATTTCGCATGTGGAAAAAGTACTGTAAGTACACCCTTGGCTCTAGTAGGTGGTATTGCCCCCTTTGGCAGAAACAACCTCAAGTAGGCATTTCTTATACCTGTCTACCCGTCTCTGACATCGACTGGGAGAAATTTTTGCCCACTCCTCCATGCAGAATTATTTCAGCTGTGCGATGTTTGAGGGGTTTCTTGCATGCACAGCTCGTTTCAAGTCCCCCCACAACATCTCGATGGGATTTAGATCTGGGCTTTGACTTGGCCATTCCAGAACCCTCCATTTCTTTCTTTTCAGCCATTCCATGGTGGATTTACTGGTATGTTTAGGGTCATTGTCATGTTGCAAGGTCCACCTTCGGTTGAGCTTCAACTTTCCGACAGATGGCCTCACATTATCCTCAAGCACCCTCTGGTACAATGAAGAATTCATAGTGGATTCTATGATGGTGAGCTGCCCAGGCCCTGATGCAGCAAAGCTGCCCCAAACCATAATATTTCCACCACCATGCTTTACAGTTGGTATCAGGTTCTTGTGGTCAAATGCTGTCTTTGGTTTTCGCCAAACATGTCTTCTGGTACTGTGGCCAAATAGCTCTACCTTTGACTCATCTGTCCAGGGCACATTGTTCCAGAAGTGCTGGTCTTTGCCTCGGTGTTCATTGGCAAACTTTAGTCTTGAACTGATGTTCTTTCTGCACAGAAAAGGTTTCCTCCTGGCACACCTCCCATGTAGATAAAAATTGTGCAGCCTCTTTCTAATGGTAGACTCGTGCACTTTGACATCAACAGTGGCAAGAGCTACCTGTAGGTCCCGTAATGACATTCTGGGGTTCTTAGAGACTTATTTCAGCATCTTGCGGTCTGCTCTCAGGCTGAACTTGCTGGGGCAGCCTGGCCTGAACAAGTTGGCAGTTGTTTGGAAGCTTCTCCACTTGTAGATGATCTTCCGGACAGTCCAATGATTGATTTCAAATTGTTTGGAGATCTTTTTAAACCCCTTCCCAGACTCGTAGGCATCTATAACCTTCTTTCTGAAGGCCTCAGAGAGTTATTTTGATCTTGGCATGGTGACACCGCACACTTCAACAACAAAGAGCAAACCAAACTAAATGTCTGAGGTTTAAATAAGAAAGGTTCCTCCAAGATCCTCTCTAACGATGTTCTAATCATTTGCACCTGAGCTGGTGCACCTGATTCCAATTTTAGGTATTTGAAGTAGTGATAAATGTAGGGGTGTACTTACTTTTTCCACATGCGAAATTTGCATTTATGTTCATTTAAATTATACAATGGACTTCAAAATGTAAATGTTTCATGATATTTGTAATATTATATCACCTTTATCTGTCAATATTGTTAAAATGAAGATCAAATAGCTGTATGTTGAAATATGTTGAAAAAGTCAAAACTTCACATGGGGTGTACTTACTTTTTCACGCGACTGTATATACCATGGCACAATTCTCTCTTCGCAACTGCACCATAGTTTCAACCCTCGGATACATGGCTCGAAGGCATTTTATGGGCATACGGGTCCATCGGACCCGGGACATGCATCCTTGGGTGAAGACAGCAAGTGCTCAGACCACTAGATGGTACACATGGCCCAAGACAACATTTGAGACAAACAAGTGAACAAATACAAAGCTATGCATTACCTTCAAAGTTCAAAGTGGCCTCGTACCTTCTATTTTAAACCCATACAACTATCATGACTTTCACCAAAACATCCGCACCTATCAAAGCACTATGTTCTGGGCCGGGACATGAGGTTTAAGTCACGTGGACCGAGTGGATTTGTCTGTTGTCAACTAATGCCCTTGTAAATGCATGTAAAGTGCACTGAGGCCTCCTCACATCCTTGTTCTGCATGTGATCGATGTGCATGGTCCTCCGAGCTTTAGATCACGGTTCAAAAGAAAAATTAACATCTTGAAGCTCCGACAGTAACATAACCCACAAAACATGATTTTTGTTGATGATAACCACTGCATCACTTCAGTACACCATTTTAAATGATCGTTACCTCTGCAGATGTAGTTTTGTGGTATGAAAGTGGGACTGTACTGGTGGGACTAGGGTGGAACCAGGGACTGCCTGGGGATGCGGTACGTTCATCACAGGTGCCATGCGTTAAATGCCAACCGACTCGACAACTGGCCCAAGTGACTTGTATCACAAAATTACACTGGTTTTGTAAACCATGAACAAGTCAGGGGTCCAAAATATAAATAAATAAATGCATAAAAGATTCCATAAAAGGTATAACTGATGGACAGAATCAAAGTTCTCCAATAAGATAAGAGACAAACGGAATGGGCAGGTGGCACCTTGAAAGTGACAAAAGCAAAGTGTTGGTAGAACAGGCCCCATTTCCAAATGCTCGATATATATGGATCAAATGGAGAACGTTCTTTAAACATAAAACCGAGGTCGATTTCCCTAGAATGGCATCATTAACTCTAATAATGCTTAAAGGTTGTAATGGAGTGAATTCCGGAAAAAAAAGAGGAGAAACGTTCGTGACCGAATAATACGATGATTAGAAAGAAACTGGAAGATAAAAAATCCAGCAAATTGAAGGAGCACATCGTTCCAGGGAATGCTCTTCAATTTAACTACAGAATGAAAATGAAGGATCGCTTGGACCTTTGATTAGATAAATGGTAAAAACTTTACATTTAGATCAATTGGATGTCGTGTTCCAAGCGGAAAACCATTCATAACATTTGTCAGGATCCACGACATCAGGAATGCATTTCAGTGACGTGAAATAAGAAGGTATTAATCAACACGCAGCGAGAGCGACTCGGTGGAAGAGAGAGTTCACAATCAACATCGATCAATCAATGATGTATAAAGTCAGAGAGAGAAGCGGAGTAAAATGTGTCGAGCTAAATTATGGCCTAAGACTACAAGTGGGAATGATGGAAAAAAAGAAACAGATGAAAAGTTTCACATGTTTGATAACTTTCATCCAGTCAAATCAAGTGATGATCCCTATTTTAATATTCAAAGGTGGTTCAGGCTAAGTAAAATATATCCTTCTTTTATTTTATTTTTTTACAGAGTATCAGGTTTGCAATTTTGTTTTGTATGAAAGTATTTTGGCACAAGAGGAGTATCAAAGTGTAAGAAGGCCATCGGATCGACTTCCTCAATTCAGAACAGTTGCACAAGTTTCAAAAGAGTTGAAGGACGATCCACTTAAAAGTTACAGTCCTGACAATTCCGGATTCTTCAATCCACATGGATTCAAATCACCTCAATAAGACAAGGTATTTAACGAGGCAGAGCCTCGGTGGAAGAGATAAATTTTTGTTGACGCAGTCCTGATGCAGCATCCCATCACTTGCATCTCCTGCCCAGATGCCTCATAGATTACGGTAGATCTGAGAATGAACAATCCGGACTGCATTCGCATTCACACACTACTACAATGGTGGAGGCACTATAGAGCGATTAAAAAATATCCAGAAAATCCAACTTTTCTTTCAAATTTTTCAAAAGATTATCCTTACTGAAAGCACCCGAGACAATCGTTGATGAAACTTTGAAATTTTCACAAAGATCCGTGCAGTAAACTCTGAAAAAATGGCGACACACACACACAGACACACACACACACAGACACACACACACACACACACACACACACACACACAATAGAGGTCGATACTGTGAGACCTGCTTGGTCTCCGTTCTATCTCATGAAATCCACCCATGTGTGGAGATACAGTCACGTGAAAAAGTAAGTACACCCAATGTAAATTTTGACTTTTTCAACATATTTCAACATACAGCTATTTGATCTTCATTTCAACAATATTGATAGATAAAGGTGATATAATATAACAAATATCATGAAACATTTACATTTTGTAGTCCATTGTATAATTTAAATAAACATAAATGCAAATTTCGTATGTGGAAAAAGTAAGTACACCCTTGGCTCTAATAGGTGGTATTGCCCCCTTTGGCAGAAACAACCTGAAGTCGGCGTTTCTTATAACTGTCAACCAGTCTCTGACATCGACTGGGAGAATTTTTTCCCACTCCTCCATGCAGAATTATTTCAGCTGTGCGATGTTTGAGGGGTTTCTTGCATGCACAGCTCATTTCAAATCCCCCCACAACATCTTGATGGGATTTAGATCCGGGCTTTGACTTGGCCATTCCAGAACCCTCCATTTCTTTCTTTTCAGCCATTCCTTGGTGGGTTTACTGGTATGTTTAGGGTCATTGTCATGTTGCAAGGTCCACCTTCGGTTGAGCTTCAGCTTTCCGACAGATGGCCTCACATTATCCTCAAGCACCCTCTGGTACAATGAAGAATTCATAGTGGATTATATGATGGTGAGCTGCCCAGGCCCTGATGCAGCAAAGCTGCCCCAAACCATTATATTTCCACCACCATGCTTTACAGTTGGTATCAGGTTCTTGTGGTCAAATGCTGTCTTTGGTTTTCGCCAAACATGTCTTCTGGTACTGTGGCCAAATAGCTCTACCTTTGACTCATCTGTCCAGAGCACATTGTTCCAGAAGTGCTGGTCTTTGCCTAGGTGTTCATTGGCAAACTTTAGTCTTGCCCTGATGTTATTTCTGGACAGCAAAGGTTTCCTCCTGGCACACCTCCCATGTAGATCAAATTTGTGCAGCCTCTTTCTAATGGTAGACTCGTGCACTTTGACATCAACAGTGGCAAGAGATACCTGTAGGTCCCGTGATGACATTCTGGGGTTCTTAGAGACTTCTTTCAGCATCTTGCGGTCTGCTCTCGGGCTGAACTTGCTGGGGCAGACTGGCCTGAACAAGTTGGCAGTTGTTTGGAATCTTCCCCACTTGTAGATGATCTTCCGGACAGTCGAATGATTGATTTCAAATTGTTTGGAGATCTTTTTAAATCCCTTCCCAGACTCGTAGGCATCTATAACCTTCTTTCTGAAGGCCTCAGAGAGCTCTTTTGATCTAGGCATGGTGACGCCACACACTTCAACAACAACAAATAAGACAGGTTCCTCCAAGATCCTCTCTAACGATGTTCTAATCATTTGCACCTGATCTGGTGCACCTCATTCTCATTTTAGGTATTTGAAGTAGTGATAAATGTAGGGGTGTACTTACTTTTTCCACATGCAAAATTTGCATTTATGTTTATTTAAATTATACAATGGACTATAAAATGTAAATGTTTCATGACATTTGTTATATGATATCACCTTTATCTATCAATATTGTTGAAATGAAGATCAAATAGCTGTATGTTGAAATATGTTGAAAAAGTCTAAACTTTACATGGGGTGTACTTACTTTTTCACGTGACTGTAGCAGCCAACACCAACGGCACCTTGCACATGCAGACACACACACACACACACACACACACACACACAAACAAACACACAAATACACACACACACAGACACACACACACACACAAACAAGCCAAGCCCCCCAAGCCCTCAAGCCTCCTCCCCCCAAGCCTTCTACCTCCCACAGATCTCCCGATGTCCCTGCTCTCAAATGTTGTACTTGTGTGCTTCCCTCTGTTAGCTCTTACACGAGCGTCGATCTTGTACACAAAAAAAAACAAAAAAAACCACACACACACACACACACACATACAAACAAACACACAAATACACACAGACACACAAACACACACACACACATACAAACAAACACACAAATACACACACACACACACCTCATAGTATAAATAATGAAACACCTTGCCCTAATAACTTGAGCAAATTCTGAAATGAAATTGTGCTGAGTGTCCGATTGATATGTTCCATGAGAGACTCTCTGGTCTTTAAATTGTTTTGCTTCTATTAGCTCGGCAGGTTCTGTCGGCCAAAGGGTCTCCAAATGGGAAATGCGTTCATTATCACAAACAATAACAGGCTAATTTTAGTGCACGCCATTCCACATATTCCAAGCTCTTAATCCCCCTGACAGAGGGCTTTGCAATGTTGATTTCCTGGCACACAAACCGAAAATATTTCCACTTCACACAGCACAGGATTTTTTTTTTTTTTTTTTTTTTGTATACTGAATCGAGGCTCGTGAAAGGATCCTACGATCCGATAAGTTAAATGTCATTACTGTTTCCCACACTAAGTTCTTTATTCACCCAAATATGTGAGCGATTATCTGAACATAAGATGTATCAAAATGATGCACAGTAAAACCTGCAATGACTCAGCCACTCACTTATTACCCTGTGCTCGTGAAGCGAAAAGCAGGGTTAAGCATTCAGGTGCGTACGTGTGCCGTACGCCTTGTCTGTATTTTAAAAATTCATTTTTTTCAGCAACCGTTGGTCCGATTGACACGAAATTTTACCATAGAAGCGCCTCCGCCTGTATAATTTTTTTATTCATAATTATGACGTCATAGGTCACGTGGTATGGACGCCATCTTGGAAAAACGATACACCTCTATATCTCCCAAACCACTCAATGGAAAAAATTGAAACATGGCTCATTGTCAAGTACCCGCCTTGGGGAATAAGATGTGTTAATGATGATGTCATCTGTGCCTTCGTTATGACGTCATAATTCGACAAGTACAACGCTTGATCTGATCAGTATGAATGAAACAAAAATTCCTCTGCAACTGTTAGACCAATGGACACGGAATTTTCAGAATGTGTGCGGCTCCTGTATAATTTTAAAATGATAAATATAACGTCATAGGTCACGTGGTACAGACGCCATCATGGGAAAAATCGAAAAAAGTTGCACCTCATTATCTCCGAAACCGCTCCCTGGAAAAAATTGAAACATGGCTCATTGTCAAGTGCTCCCCTTGGGGAATAAGATATGTTGATGATGATGTCATCTGTGCCTTCGTTATGACGTCATAATTCGACAAGTACAACACATATCCGATCATTGTGAAATTTTTTTCTCAGCAATTGTTGGTCTGATCGGCACGAAATTTTCACCATAGGAGAGCCTCGTCCTGGAGAATATTTTAGTGATAATCATGACGTCATAGGTCATGTGGTACAGGCGCTATCTTGGAAAAACCGAAAAATGTTGCACCTGTTTCTCCAAAACCGCTGCATGGAAAAAAATGAAACATTGCTTTTTGTAAAGAACTCCATATGGGGAATAGGCGTTGTTAACGATGACGTCATTGGTGCCATAAGTAAGACGTCATAATTCGACAGGGACAACGCTTAGTCTGATCAGTTTGAAATGTATTGAGCGTGATCTATGCAACAATTACATCAGAGGATATAAATTTATGATGTCATCGCTCACGTGCTCTGGCAGCCATATTGGATCAAAGAAAAAAAAATGTTCAAAAACAGAAGAGTTGGCTCACAACAAGTTGACTGCGCCGGGTAAGTATTCTATGAATATCATCTAGTTCTGCACCTGTCTTACCGGGCCACAATTTCAATTTTTATCTTGACCTGTGTCGTTTAGCCAAGTGTTATGGAGATTGAAAACAATCACCCGATTCAAATTTGAAACGAATCATCAAAGATTGGTATAATTTCATCAAATATACGAGGCATCACATTTAAAAATGGTGGAAAACAAACTATGATTTTCCAGATTATCGACAAACATGGAGAGATTTATCCAATCCCCATCACTTGCGGCTTTACATCTTCATAAGGCTTACTCATAAAACATTTCACAATGTATCAAAATGTCTGATGTCTCCTCAAAAACTATTTCAATCAATGATCATTCGTCGCCATAAAACAGAGACCTTAACTCCATGTCTTGTCTTCTCTTTTTTCAGACTCAGTAAATTCTGTGCCCCTGTTTGCTCACTCGGCTCTAAGTGCTCATGGTCTGGATCGGTCACCGATCAGGTCATCAGAATTTTCTGACAAGCTGTCTGTGAGCAGCTACGCCCTAAACACCGCGGTGTAGGTCCGACTGGCACCGCACTGTGTACAAGACCTGCGATTTTCCATTAACGCTCGGAAAATGTTGAAAGGCAGTGGGAGCCTGCGGAAGGTCACATGGAACAATGCATTTGCTGGAAGAAAGGCTTGGACATTTTCAAAACCAACGTGATGACATGACCTTTTAGTGACAACCGTATTCATTTGTGACCACTGATGGAGACGTCGCAGCGACATTCTGGCAAAACGAGGAAAAGGCGGCCTGGAAACGGCATTTCATACTGGACGTTCACTGGTAGGTTTTGAGTACAACAACAACAACAACATGCATTTTAAGGCCATTTTCCCTGCAAGAGCGGGGGTTAGCCTTGCGGTCCCCATGACAATCTTCTCCATTTTGCCCTATTTTCTGCATCTCCCCTTGTTAACCCCCTTGCCCGCATTTCTTCTTCGACCACCTTCAGCCAAGTCTTTCTCGGTCTTCCCTGTCCTCTACTTCCTTCTACATTCATTTCCATCACTCTTCTCAACCAGTCACTTTCATCCTTCCTCAACACATGACCAAACCATCTTAAACTGTTTCTCTTCACAGCATCCATCACAGGCTCTATTCCCATCATCTTTCGCAATTCATCATTTGTCTTCCTCTCTCTCAACGATACTCCGTACATCCACTGAACCATTCGCATTTCCACCCTTTCCAGCCTTCGTTGCTGCTCTACGTTCATTACCCATGTCTCGCTCCCATAAATCATAACACTTCTCACACATGCAGCATACACCTTTCCCTTCAGCTTCAACGACACTCCCCTCCTCATCAGCACGCCACTCAGTTCCCGAAACCTCTTCCATGCACATCTCACTCCAGCAACCGTTGCCGAGTCTGATCCACCTTCTCCATTCAGCATGTCTCCTAGGTAACAAAATGATTTCACACCTTCCAGCTTCACGCCGTCTCCAAGATCCAACTCAACATTTCCTCCATCTGCAGCGCCCTCTGCGCATACCTTACACTTGAATGTAGCTGCCACACTGGTTAATGACCCTCTCAAACCACTACATTTTTGATGAACCCACTCAGCGCACATTGTACATTGAATGGAATTCACTCCGACACCCTTCCTGCACACAGCACACGGCCACTTCCCAGTTCTTTCCACCTCACCACATACTTTACCACTTGCCATCACCTTCGTTTTTCTGATATTCACCTTCTGACCTTTTGTCTCCATACATTCCTTCCACTTGTTCATCTTCTCCTTCAGTCCATCCATACTTTCTGCAATCAACACCAGATCATCTGCATACAACAACTCCCACGGTAAACCCTCCTTTACGTTCCGAGCCAGCACCTCCATCACAGCTACAAATAGTGGTGGACTTAGTACCGACTCCTGATGCACTCCCACCTTCACCTCAAACTCACCACCGTTCCTGTCCTTCGTCCTTACAGCTGTGCGCGCTCTTTTGTACATTGCCATCACTACTCTGATCAACCATTCCTCCACTCCAAACTTCCTCAATGCCCATGTCACTACTTCACGTGGAACCCTATCGAATGCTTTCTCCAGATCAACAAACTCAAGCAACAACTTCTTCCTCTTCTCCGTGTACTTCTCCTGCAACTGCCTCACAATAAAAAGTGTGTCTGTCGTTCCTCTTCCTGGCATAAATCCAAACTGCATTTCGTCAATCTTCACTTTCTTCCTTATCCTCCTCTCCAACACCCTTTCCAATACCTTCATTCCATGCTCCAATAACTTTATCGCTCGGTACGAGCCACACTCCAGAGGGTCACCTTTCCCCTTGTATAGAGGGACGAGGGTACTTAGTTCCCAATCCACTGGAATGCGGCCTTCTTTCACCACCAGATTACAGACCTCTGTCATTCTCTTCACACCCCAACTTCCTGCTGCCTTCAACATATCTCCCACAACTCCCGTCGGCCCTCCCGCTTTTCCACCCTTCATTGCTTTTATCGCTTCCTCAACTTCCTTCTCAGTTATCTTCTCTGCCGGTCCTAAAACTGGGTTACTCTCTATGTTGCCATCCCATTCATTCTCTGTATTCAACAGCATTTCCATATATCTTTTCCATCTTCCTTTAATTCCATCTGGGTCGACAACGATTTGTCCCACTTCATCCTTCAAGCAACTCACCCCCATCACATCACACCTCTCTTTCGCTATGTGCTTTGCAATCCTGAATACTGCTTTCTGACCCTCTTCCGAATCCAAGTGTTCTCCGAACATTTTCCTACATGCCTCCTGCGCCTTTGCTACCTCTTTCTTTGCAGCCTTCCTGGCTGCCTTATAACTTTCATGCTCTGCTGTTTCTGCTCCCGTACCCTTCGCCTTCTGCCACTCCTTGAACTTCTTCCTCTTCTCGTCAATCCTCTTTCCAACTTCATCATCCCACCACCATGTTTCCGAGTGCCTCGGTGGTCCTTTTGTCCATCCACATACCTCACCAATGGCTCCCAACAGACTAGCTTTCATTGACATCCAACCACTTTCAAGCTCAACCACATCATCCTCTACCCTACTCAGCCTCTCTTTTAATGCCTCCCTTACTGTCACCTCTTTCAACCTCCGCACCTTCATTCTTGGTTGGTACTTCACCCGCCGAGCTCTCCTCGCACCTTTCACCCTTGTGTCGCAGACAACCAAGTGGTGCTGTGAAACAGCCTCCTCCCCCGGGATCACCTTTGTGTCCCGGAGGTGCCCCCTATCTCGCCTACGCACCATCAGGTAGTCAACGGTTGTCGTCGACCCACCTGACGTGTATGTAACAAGCTTATTATCCTCTTTCTGGAACTGAGTATTACAAATCAACAAATCAGCTCCATCAGCAAACTCCAAAATCCTTTCACCTTCTCCATTTCTCACACCATATCCGTAACCCCCATGAACTCCCTCAAAACCATCCATACTCCTTCCCACATGTCCATTCAGGTCTCCTCCCACCACAACAACTTCCTCATCTTTCACGTTTTCCATCAGCTTCTCTATCGCACACCAGAACTTGTCCTTCTCTTCATCGCTTCGACCAACCTGCGGAGCATACATATCCCGAGATGACGTTCACCAAGAGCTTTCCAATCATCATTTTCACCATCATCAACCTATCACTCACTCTAGTCACACTCACCACACTGTCTACAAACTCCTCAGAAAACAGGACACCAACACCATTCACGCCCTCCGGGCACCCTTGCCACACAAACTTGTATTTCTGTCCCTGCCTACCCTTCACCATTCTCACACCACTTCCCTTCCATCTCGTCTCTTGCACACAACATATGTCCACTCTTCTTCTGACCAATACTTCCACCACTTCTCCTGATCTCCCTGTCATTGTCCCTACATTCCATGTCCCAAACCTCAGAAACCGATCTCCACTTTGGGCTGCACCCTGCCCATATGTAGTTGTAATTGTCATGGTTCCCTTTTTGAGGCAATGTTTTTATGGCCGGATGCCCTTCCTGACGCCAACCCTCTTCGTCGTCTCTTTCGACACGCAGGGATACGGTGTACCTATTCTGACCAGGGTACACACTGGGAAACGTTTAAAACATGGAAATTCGGGGGGGGGGGGGGGGCGTCAGCATCACGGCTGCGGTTTAAACATATTCCAACAATATCCAAACAGAACCATGAAAACCATGAAAAACAATCTGGGAAAAGTCTCCAAGCGAGAACGTGGATTTGAGAAAGAAGGAGCAGAGGCGGAAGAAAAACGAGATACAGGGGGCGGGGCACAAGTCGAGACGAGGAGGAGAGCGTACAAGCACGTGTCTGGGAGGAGAGAAAGAATCAATATAGAATTCTTTGTCTCGGGAGGTGAGGTGAGGGGGAGAAAACAAAATAAAAGAAACAAGCAATGCAGCGGAGGAAATAACCCAAACCGACAAAACACCGACGGGGGGAGGGAAGCCTCAAGTTACCAGGCCGCGCACGAGGTACGACCCAGAAAACGATTAACTACACACAAGTTTGTACGAATTACAAACCAATACCAACCAGAAACACACAATAACACGTACACAGCAAAATAACCAGTGGAAATTTGACAAAGACAAGAATGGGAAAACACTTAAACTTCGATGCCGTGGAGAGCTCGAAGTACGCTTCACTCGCCCGAGGAACCGGAAGTTTTGAGTCCTGAATGATAATTCAAAAGGCCTCTCTGCTCTTGAATAGAGCACATTGGGGGTGAATAAAATGATGAAAAATAACTACTGAAATAAGACAAAACAAAAAAAAACACATTTTGAGGCCATTGTTCCCCACAGAGCAGGGGTTGGCCTTTTTCGGGCACCGTGGTCCCCCTTTTTTTGAAGCAATGTTTTATGCCTGGATGTCACCTCTTGTGACACACAGGGAATTACCAGTGAACTGGTATTCAATTTTCCGACCTCGGAAGGATAACAGGCTGAGTCAACCCCCCTGGTGTTAATTCAGTAATTGACTGGGATTTGAACCCTGGATCCTCGGGTCCCAACCCAGCACCCTAACCGCTAAGCCAACACCAGGCTTACTGAAATAAGACATTACAATTAATATCTTATTCATTAAATCTTCAATTCATTAAAATTCATTAAATGCAGGCGGCATGGGAGGAAACAGTGAAACCTAAACCATAAAAAAAAAAAAATGAGAGGTACCAGATCTGATTATAAAAACATTAACTCCATATCATAACAGAATCCGGCAATTCTCCTTTGATATGCATGAACATTATAGAATCGAAAACGACTTGGCCGACCTCCATCAAATTTTACCGATGGCTTTTGGAGCACCCAGGGTCGGGTTATGGATACAACCTAATCCACTCTCCCCCTACATCCACACACGAGGCTGGGTGGGTAGACAACTTGCGATTTTCATCTGGACACGTGGTGGAAAACTGCAAGTGGTCAAACCACTGACCTCTGCCGGTGGGAGGCGATGTGATTGGCGCAGGTCGCAGTAACAAATGCACCACTCCTTGAGGGTAGGTAGCCATTACCATTCCTTGAGGGTAGGTAGCCATTACCATTCCTTGAGGGTAGGTAGCCATTACCATTCCTTGAGGGTAGGTAGCCATTACCATTCCTTGAGGGTAGGTAGCCATTACCATTCCTTGAGGGTAGGTAGGCATTACCATTCCTTGAGGGTAGGTAGCCATTACCATTCCTTGAGGGTAGGTAGCCATTACCATTCCTTGAGGGTAGGTAGCCATTACCATTCCTTGAGGGTAGGTAGCCATTACCATTCCTTGAGGGTAGGTAGCCATTACCATTCCTTGAGAGTAGGTAGCCATTACCATTCCTTGAGGGTAGGTAGCCATTACCATTCCTTGAGGGTAGGTAGCCATTACCATTCCTTGAGGGTAGGTAGCCATTACCATTCCTTGAGGGTAGGTAGCCATTACCATTCCTGGAGCCTTGCAGCTTCTCCAAGAGTTGTGTGTTCTGTGTTACGTTTGAAAAGCCAAACACGGGTCAAGAAGAAGATTCTGCATCCGTGCGGGCACGAATGCTGCGGCAAGTAAAACATCAAGAACCCCGCCGTGTTCATGATACATGAAGTATTTTGAATTACAAGCTGCAGCAAAGCCTCGATGATGGATTTTTGAAAAAGGAAAAGTAAAACTTTTTACCTTCACACACCAGAATATGTAAGAACACAGCTCGTCCAAACAAGTCCAGAAAATGCAATTTGTGTGAAAAAAACACCTTTGATTCTTGTCGTACAAGAAAAAACAAAACACGTCGCTCCTGGTAAAGTGAAAAGGCTGCGTTCGCAGGAATATAAAGAGAAGGGCTGGAAGATTCACAACGCACCAACAATTGATGAAGGAGTCGAACGAATCGCATTAATAATAAATGACAAATTAAATGTAGGTGTTGCCAGGACGAGGAACTTTCTTTCATGTTCTCCACATCTTCATGAGGCCTAGTGTTGCGGTGTGGTAGCAACAGCATCATCACCGTTCACCATCATAAGTGTGAATTTGCTTGTACAACATGGGAATTGTACACAACGTCAGATCTGAGAGATTCAAATTGTTTTTATCATTCCACAGATTTTCTGTTACATCTCTTAAAAAGGATGAAACTTTAGAATCTCATTGTAACTTTATACTTTGCTTTAAGCATTATAAACATAGCTGGCTACTTACAAATCTCATCATCTTTAAAATATATTTATTTATACATGATTGAGGCTCATGGAAGAGCGAGAACACGATGGAAGGGGGAACCACCAATATCAGATCAAGGTGAAGGGAGAATGATACATACATACTTGGTGCAAAAGCACGAATGAAATATAGAAAAGTAGTGGAAGGTGAAAGCGGGAATGAAATATAGAAAAGTAGTGGAAGGTGAAAGCAGGAATGAAATATAGAAAAGTAGTGGAAGGTGAAAGCGGGAATGAAATATAGAAAAGTAGTGGAAGGTGAAAGCGGGAATGAAATATAGAAAACTAGTGGAAGGTGAAAGCGGGAATGAAATATAGAAAAGTAGTGGAAGGTGAAAGCGCGAATGAAACATAGAAAAGTAGAGGAAGGTGAAAGCGGGAATGAAATATAGAAAAGTAGTGGAAGGTGAAAGCGGGAATGAAATATAGAAAAGTAGAGGAAGGTGAAAGCGCGAATGAAATATAGAAAAGTAGAGGAAGGTGAAAGCGGGAATGAAATATAGAAAAGTAGTGGAAGGTGAAAGCGCGAATGAAATATAGAAAAGTAGTGGAAGGTGAAAGCGCGAATGAAATATAGAAAAGTAGTGGAAGGTGAAAGCGCGAATGAAATATAGAAAAGTAGTGGAAGGTGAAAGCGCAAATGAAATATAGAAAAGTAGAGGAAGGTGAAAGCGTGAATGAAATATAGAAAAGTAGTGGAAGGTGAAAGCGCGAATGAAATATAGAAAAGTAGAGGAAGGTGAAAGCGCGAATGAAATATAGAAAAGTAGTGGAAGGTGAAAGCGCGAATGAAATATAGAAAAGTAGTGGAAGGTGAAAGCAGGAATGAAATATAGAAAAGTAGTGGAAGGTGAAAGCGTGAATGAAATATAGAAAAGTAGAGGAAGGTGAAAGCGCGAATGAAATATAGAAAAGTAGTGGAAGGTGAAAGCGGGAATGAAATATAGAAAAGTAGTGGAAGGTGAAAGCGCGAATGAAATATAGAAAAGTAGAGGAAGGTGAAAGCGGGAATGAAATATAGAAAAGTAGTGGAAGGTGAAAGCGCGAATGAAATATAGAAAAGTAGAGGAAGGTGAAAGCGGGAATGAAATATAGAAAAGTAGTGGAAGGTGAAAGCGGGAATGAAATATAGAAAAGTAGAGGAAGGTGAAAGCGCGAATGAAATATAGAAAAGTAGAGGAAGGTGAAAGCGGGAATGAAATATAGAAAAGTAGTGGAAGGTGAAAGCGCGAATGAAATATAGAAAAGTAGTGGAAGGTGAAAGCGCGAATGAAATATAGAAAAGTAGTGGAAGGTGAAAGCGCGAATGAAATATAGAAAAGTAGTGGAAGGTGAAAGCGCGAATGAAATATAGAAAAGTAGAGGAAGGTGAAAGCGCGAATGAAATATAGAAAAGTAGTGGAAGGTGAAAGCGCGAATGAAATATAGAAAAGTAGAGGAAGGTGAAAGCGCGAATGAAATATAGAAAAGTAGTGGAAGGTGAAAGCGCGAATGAAATATAGAAAAGTAGTGGAAGGTGAAAGCAGGAATGAAATATAGAAAAGTAGTGGAAGGTGAAAGCGCGAATGAAATATAGAAAAGTAGAGGAAGGTGAAAGCGCGAATGAAATATAGAAAAGTAGAGGAAGGTGAAAGCGCGAATGAAATATAGAAAAGTAGTGGAAGGTGAAAGCGCGAATGAAATATAGAAAAGTAGTGGAAGGTGAAAGCGGGAATGAAATATAGAAAAGTAGTGGAAGGTGAAAGCGCGAATGAAATATAGAAAAGTAGGGGAAGGTGAAAGCGCGAATGAAATATAGAAAAGTAGAGGAAGGTGAAAGCGGGAATGAAATATAGAAAAGTAGTGGAAGGTGAAAGCGCGAATGAAATATAGAAAAGTAGTGGAAGGTGAAAGCGGGAATGAAATATAGAAAAGTAGTGGAAGGTGAAAGCGGGAATGAAATATAGAAAGGTAGTGGAAGGTGAAAGCGGGAATGAAATATAGAAAAGTAGTGGAAGGTGAAAGCGGGAATGAAATATAGAAAAGTAGTGGAAGGTGAAAGCGCGAATGAAATATAGAAAAGTAGTGGAAGGTGAAAGCGCGAATGAAATATAGAAAAGTCGTGGAAGGTGAAAGCGGGAATGAAATATAGAAAAGTAGTGGAAGGTGAAAGCGGGAATGAAATGAGGGAAAGTAGTGGAAGGTGAAAGCGGGAATGAAATATAGAAAAGTAGTGGAAGGTGAAAGCGCGAATGAAATATAGAAAAGTAGTGGAAGGTGAAAGCGGGAATGAAATATAGAAAAGTAGTAGAAGGTGAAAGCGGGAATGAAATGAGGGAAAGTAGTGGAAGGTGAAAGCGGGAATGAAATATAGAAAAGTAGTGGAAGGTGAAAGCGGGAATGAAATATAGAAAAGTAGTGGAAGGTGAAAGCGCGAATGAAATATAGAAAAGTAGTGGAAGGTGAAAGCGCGAATGAAATATAGAAAAGTAGTGGAAGGTGAAAGCGCGAATGAAATATAGAAAAGTAGTGGAAGGTGAAAGCGCGAATGAAATATAGAAAAGTAGTGGAAGGTGAAAGCGCGAATGAAATATAGAAAAGTAGAGGAAAGTGAAAGCACGAATGAAATATAGAAAAGTAGTGGAAGGTGAAAGCGTGAATGAAATATAGAAAAGTAGTGGAAGGTGAAAGCGCGAATGAAATATAGAAAAGTAGTGGAAGGTGAAAGCGCGAATGAAATATAGAAAAGTAGTGGAAGGTGAAAGCGCGAATGAAATATAGAAAAGTAGGGGAAGGTGAAAGCGTGAATGAAATATAGAAAAGTAGTGGAAGGTGAAAGCGGGAATGAAATATAGAAAAGTAGGGGAAGGTGAAAGCGCGAATGAAATATAGAAAAGTAGAGGAAGGTGAAAGCGCGAATGAAATATAGAAAAGTAGTGGAAGGTGAAAGCACGAATGAAATATAGAAAAGTAGTGGAAGGTGAAAGCGCGAATGAAATATAGAAAAGTAGAGGAAGGTGAAAGCGGGAATGAAATATAGAAAAGTAGAGGAAGGTGAAAGCGGGAATGAAACTGAGAAGTAAAGGAAGGGGAAAGCGGGAATGAAACAGAGAAGTAGAGGAAGGGGATAGTGGGAATGAAACAGAAAAGTAGGGGAAGATGAAAGCGGGAATGAAACAGAGAAGTAGAGGAACGGGATAGCAGGAATGAAACAGAAAAGTAGGGGAAGGTGAAAGCGGGAATGAAATAGAGAAGTAGAGGAAGGGGATAGCGGGAATGAAACAGAAAAGTAGGGGAAGGTGAAAGCGGGAATGAAACAGAGAAGTAGAGGAACAGGATAGTGGGAATGAAACAGAGAAGTAGAGAAAGGTGAAGGCGCGAATGAAATCTATCTATAATTCCAGTAATCTCTGTGTGTATGTATGTATGTATGTATGTATGTATGTCTGTGACCGCTGTTTCTCGACAACCACGGGTCCGATATACTTGAAACTTGCCAGGTATATTGCTGGGGACCCGAGGATGTGCCTTTTCAAGGTTTCATATTAATCGGACAAGTAGTTACCGAGCTATGTCCAAAAAACGATTCAACCAATCAGAGAGCAGCGAGCTATCACGTGTGCCGAACGTGGCGAACAGACTCTGCCTCGGACGGCACATTTGAGAGCGTATTCATTTATTTCACGTTGGCAAACTATGTTGCCGCTATGTTGGCGTTAAACGATGTTTTAAAACTAATTAAAACTAATTTGCGATTCTTTCGCTTTCCTGCGCGTTTGTGCATGCTATGGCGATTTCTTTACCAAACTCCGCAAGCCGTTCGCTTTGGACCAAACCATTTCATGTAAATAGAGGGGGGGGATTGTCACCGTACTCGCAAGCCGTTCGCTTTGGACCAAACCATTTCATGTAAATAGGGGGGGGGGGGGGGGATTGTCACCGTACTCGCAAGCCGTTCGCTTTGGACCAAACCATTTCATGTAAATAGAGGGGGGGGATTGTCACCGTACTCGCAAGCCGTTCGCTTTGGACCAAACCATTTCATGTAAATAGAGGGTGGGGGGGATATAATTTTAGATATAGATATAGTACGGGCATGCCCTAGTATAGAAAAGTAGAGGAAGGGGAAAGCGGGAATGAAACAGCGAAGTAGAGGAAGGGGAAAGCGGGAATGAAACAGCGAAGTAGAGGAAGGGGAAAGCGGGAATGAAACAGCGAAGTAGAGGAAGGGGAAAGCGGGAATGAAACACAGAAAAGTAGAGGAAAGTGAAAGCGCAAATGAAATACAGAGAAGTAGAGGATTCGGTGCCTTAATTATGATGTCATAATTAGACAAGTACAATGCTTGATCTGATCAGTATGAATAAAACAAAAATTCCTCTGCAACTGTTAATCCGATGGACACGAAATTTTCAGAACTAGCAACGGTGCCCGCCCCACCGGCGGGGCTTTTATTGGGAGGCCCAAATGAAAAGGCAAAATATCAGAAATTGAAGGCTTTTTTATTTTTAACTATTCATATAACCCCCGTTAAATCATACCACACGCAAATCATCAAAATCTAAACAGTATTTGAAGAATTTCAATAAAAGACACATCACTGTTCATATCGGTAAATATTATTCCATTGTGTTTGGATAAAGTGGAAATTGGAAAAATTGGAAAATTGGGAAAAAATTGGAAAAACGATAGAGCCTATTTTACTCCAGGAGGTCCCAGTATTACCCACCCAAAATTTAGTTGCGATCGGTTCAGCCGTTTTTGCAGTACCTGGGAACAGACGGACAAGACAGACATTTGGTGAATTATCGTAAGATATGTGCGGCTCCTCGTGTGGAATTTTTTAATGATAATTATAACATCATAGGTCACGTAGTACAGACGCCATCTTGGAAAAAATCGAAAAAGGTTGCACCTCTAAATCTTCGAAAACGCGAAATGGAAAAAATTGAAACATGGCTCATTTTCAAGTACTCCCCTTGGGGAATAAGATATGTTAATGATGATGTCATCGGTGCCTTCATTATGATGTCATAATTCGACAAGTACAACACGTATCCGATTATTGTGAATTTTTTTTCTCAGCAACTGTTGGTCTGATGGGCACACAATTTTCACCAGAGGAGCGCCGCCTCCTGGAGAATATTTTAATGATAATCATGACGTCATAGGTCATGTGGTACAGGCGCCATCTTGGAAAAACCGAAAAATGTTGCACCTCTATATCTCCAAAACCGCTGCATGGAAAAAATTGAAACATGGCTCATTGTAAAGAACTCCATATGGGGAATAGGTGTTGTTAACGATGACGTCATTGGTGCCATCATTATGACGTCATATTTCGACAGGGACAACGCTTAGTCTGATCAGTTTGAAATGTATTGAGCATGATCTAATGATCTATGCAACAATTATATTAGACAATATAAATTTATGATGTCATCGCTCACGTGGTCTGGCAGCCATATTGGATCAAAGAAAAAAAATGTTCAAAAACAGAAGAGTTGGCTCGCAACAAGTTGATTGCGCAGGGTAAGTATTCTATGAATACCATCTAGTTCTGAAAGCATTGATTATCTCAGCCTTTCTGTGATACCACTTTTAAAAGGACACAAAGTATGAATGTCGGCAGTTTTGTCACTCCCTGCTTTACAGCCGGAATAAAACAAACTTTTGGCGATTAAACATATTGCAGACACGAACATTTGCGGATCTGCACGTATCCCACAAAGCCAGACTTTTCTGTACTTATGACCATTTCCATGTTCGCATGTATTTTCCCTGAACACAATCAAATGAATTACATATATGTATTAACATCTGGTAGAACTTCCTTTGTCATAATACGAGAACATTGCTGGAACCAATTAAGGCAACAAATCAAAATTTGGCAGCCTCGTACGGGATTCTTCCAAATGTGGAGTGAATCTTGTGAATTTATTGTGGTTTAAGAAATCACAGAATGAACACAAGGGCTTGGCTTACACCATCCCATGTTCAGGATATCCAAGTGAATGCACATCAATGGAAGAACGGGACGAACCTTGGGCAAGAAATCAACGAACACCAAATGATATTTGTACGCAATTGGCCAGATTGGATGAGGTCTGCGTTCTGTCCAGAACCTGCTGGAACCAGAGAGGGCCAAATAAATAACTGCTTTGGTCACAAACAAGAGAGTGGACCTCCAGCAGGCCTATGAACCGTCATTCCAAACATAGTATATGGAGACTGAGCTGTCTGGAGACCGAGAAGATTTGCATTGCAGTTTCATTGCGGTTCCCACTCTCCACCCCACCCCTCCCTTCTTCCTCCCACCTTCCCTTTCTTCTGTTGTGCACCTCATTATTTCCATAGCGCCGTGTAGGTCTGTCATATCCAGACGAGCCAGGGAGAAGAAATAAAAAAGTGGATAAAACGTGATAACTCGAAACGTGCACAAATGCAGAAAAATGAATAAAAGATGAGTTAATAAAGAATCCGCCATGTTGATATTTTTTTTAAGAAGTAGAATACAACGTTTATCAGCCGACCATTCGGGTGAAACCGACTTGCCTGGTTGGTATCATCTCAGCAACCGCTATACAAATGTAATATTAAAAAAACACGTAAATTGATCAATCGGTGAACAAACCGATCCATTTGGAAACAGAAGAAAAGAAGAAAGCGGGGAATCCACCAATTGGCAACGAGTCTGGGACGTCATGTACACATTGCCATGCACAGCAATTCAGGGAATTTGGCCATAGGGAGGGAAACTGGTGCTTCTTTCAGCTTGAAGACATTTCAACTTGGAGTAGCCCATCAGATGAGTCTCTTTCAAAC
The DNA here is from genome assembly GCF_964187855.1 of Myxine glutinosa. Taxonomy (NCBI): domain Eukaryota; kingdom Metazoa; phylum Chordata; class Myxini; order Myxiniformes; family Myxinidae; genus Myxine; species Myxine glutinosa. The sequence continues at coordinate 81,561,052 of NC_136274.1, forward strand.
AAAGAAAACATCATTTTCAGCTTTGGCTACATTGAAGACATCGCCACCTGACAATACGACTTGGAAGCATTCCTCTTTTTTTTTTTTTTTTGGGTGAACCACACATCAGATTCATCTCAAACGAAGCTTGACTTGACTTGAAGCGTTCCTCTTTATTTTTCTTTTCTTTTTTTTGGTGAAGCACAAATCAGATTCACCTCAAACAATAATATTACTTGGAAGCGTTCCTCTTTATTATTATTATTTTTTTTTGGTGAACCACAAATCAGATTCATCGCACCTGACAATATTACTTGGAAGTCTTACATCTTTATTTTTCTTTCCTTTTTTTTGGTGAACCACAAATCAGATTCATCGCACCCGACAATATTACTTGGAAGTGTTACATCTTTATTTTATTTTCTTTTTTTTGGTGAACCACAAATCAGATTCATCTCAAACAACAATATTACTTGGAAGCGTTCATCTTTATTTTTCTTTTCTTTTTTTGGTGAACCACAAATCAGATTCAACGCACCCGACAATATTACTTGGAAGCGTTCCTCATTATTTTTCTTTTCTTTTTTTTGGTGAACCACAAATCAGATTCATCGCACCCGACAATATTACTTGGAAGTGTTACATCTTTATTTTATTTTCTTTTTTTTGGTGAACCACACATCAGATTCATCTCAAACAACAATATTACTTGGAAGTGTTACATCTATATTTTATTTTTATTGTTTTGGTGGACCACAAATCAGATTCATCTCAAACAACAATATTACTTGGAAGCGTTCCTCTTTATTTTTCTTTTCTTTTTTTGGTGAACCACAAATCAGATTCAACGCACCCAGCAATACTACTTGGAAGCGTTCCTCATTATTATTATTATTTTTTGGTGAACCACAAATCAGATTCATCGCACCCGACAATATTACTTGGAAGTGTTACATCTTTATTTTCTTTTTCTTTTTTTGGTGAACCACACATCAGATTCATTGCACCCGACAATATTACTTGGAAGCGTTCCTCTTTATTTTTCTTTTCTTTTTTTGGTGAACCACAAATCAGATTCATGGCACCCGACAATATTACTTGGAAGCGTTCCTCTTTATTTTTCTTTTCTTTTTTGGTGAACCACAAATCAGATTCATCGCACCCGACAATATTACTTGGAAGCGTTCCTCTTTATTTTTCTTTTCTTTTTTTTGGTGAACCACAAACCAGATTCATCGCACCCGACAATATTACTTGGAAGTGTTACATCTTTATTTTCTTTTCTTTTTTTGGTGAACCACAAATCAGATTCATCTCAAACAACAAAATTACTTGGAAGTGTTACATCTTTATTATTATATATTTTTTTTGGTGGACCACAAATCAGATTCATCTCAAACAACAATATTACTTGGAAGCGTTCCTCCTTATTTTTCTTTTCTTTTTTTGGTGAACCACAAATCAGATTCAATGCACCCAACAATATTACTTGGAAGTGTTACATATTTATTTTCTTTTTCTTTTTTTGGTGAACCACACATCAGATTCATTGCACCCGACAATACTACTTGGAAGCGTTCCTCTTTATTTTTCTTTTCTTTTTTTGGTGAACCACAAATCAGATTCATCGCACCCGACAATATTACTTGGAAGCGTTCCTCTTTATTTTTCTTTTCTTTTTTTGGTGAACCACAAATCAGATTCATCGCACCCGACAATATTACTAGGAAGCGTTCCTCTTTATTTTTCTTTTCTTTTTTTTGGTGAACCACAAACCAGATTCATCGCAACCGACAATATTTCTTGGAAGTGTTACATCTTTATTTTCTTTTCTTTTTTTGGTGAACCACAAATCAGATTCATCTCAAACAACAAAATTACTTGGAAGTGTTACATCTTTATTTTTTTTATTTTTTTTTGGTGGACCACAAATCAGATTCATCTCAAACAACAATATTACTTGGAAGCGTTCCTCCTTATTTTTCTTTTCTTTTTTTGGTGAACCACAAATCAGATTCAATGCACCTAACAATACTATTGGAAGCGTTCCTTATTATTTTTCTTTTCTTTTTTTTGGTGAACCACAAATCAGATTCATCGCACCCAACAATATTACTTGGAAGTGTTACATCTTTATTTTTTTATTATTTTTTTGGTGAACCACACATCAGATTCATCTCAAACGACAATATTACTTGGAAGTGTTACATCTTTATTTTTTTTTTATTTTTTTTGGTGAACCACACATCAGATTCATTGCACCCGACAATATTACTTGGAAGCGTTCCTCTTTATTTTTCTTTTCTTTTTTTGGTGAACCACAAATCAGATTCATCAACAACAACAACAACATGCATTTTAAAGGTCATTTTCCCTGCAAGAGCGGGGGTTAGCCCTGCGGTCCCCATGACAATTTTCTCCATTTCGCCCTATTTTCTGCATCTCCCCTTGTTAACCCCCTTGCCCGCATTTCTTCTTCGACCATCTTTAGCCAAGTCTTTCTCGGTCTTCCCCGTCCTCTACTTCCTTCCACATTCATTTCCATCACTCTTCTCAACCAGTCACTTTCATCCTTCCTCAACACATGACCAAACCATCTCAAACTGTTTCTCTTCACAGCATCCATCACAGGCTCTATTCCCATCATCTTTCGCAATTCATCATTTATCTTCCTCTCTCTCAACGATACTCCACACATCCACCAAACCATTCGCATTTCCACCCTTTCCAGCCTTCGTTGCTGCTCTACGTTCATTACCCATGTCTCGCTCCCATAAATCATAACACTTCTCACACATGCAGCATACACCTTTCCCTTCAGCTTCAACGACACTCGCCTCCTCGTCAGCACGCCACTCAGTTCCCGAAACTTCTTCCATGCACATCTCACTCGAGCAACCGTTGCCGAGTCTGATCCACCTTCTCCATTCAGCATGTCTCCTAGGTAACAAAATGTTTTCACACCTTCCAGCTTCACGCCGTCTCCAAGATCCAACTCAACATTTCCTCCATCTGCAGCTCCCTCTGTGCACACCTTACACTTGAATGTAGCTGCCACACTGGTTAATGACCCTCTCAAACCACTACATTTTTGATGAACCCACTCAGCGCACATTGTACATTGAATTGAGTTACAAATCAGATTCATCGCACCCGACAATATTACTTGGAAGCGTTCCTCTTTATTTTTCTTTTCTTTTTTTTGGTGAACCACAAATCAGATTCATCGCACCCGACAATATTACTTGGAAGTGTAACATCTTTATTTTCTTTTTTTTTTTTTGATGAACCACACATCAGATTCCTCTCAAACAACTTGATCAGGTGGCTGCACTGTGTATATAGGGGCACATTTGAGGATTATCAAAACCGATCCATTTGCGATTCATGATTTCATCCAATTAAAGCTCTTTCCCTCAATTGAAAATTGTTGTTTTTTTAAACAGGTGTGTACAAACACACAGAAAATTGTTGGTGCGGGTCCTCAAACATTATGATTTTTCGGCTGCCCCATCTGACTGCCGGTACACACGTATACGGTTTTCTTTTATGATTTGAGTAAGAGTTAACTTTGTGTTGAATGTTGGCACAATAAATGGCTTCTTCCCCCGAAAGCCTGTTAAAAAGGGCTCTTACCATCTGTCACGGTGGTGGACTTGAGGGAAGTGATATGCTTACGGACAAAAAGCTTTTGAATACATTTCACACACGATAATGTTTCGACTCAATGTACCATGGAAACACATTCTCATCATTCCCAATTTTGCAGAAATATCTCCATCTCTGGGTCTTTTTATGCAAGAGAATGTCTAAACAGGGGACTTGTTCGGAGACCGTGGTGTTTCCGTCACCATAACTATGGGCGAAGAAGTTCAAATGGATCGGGAGCCAAAGATTAAAACAAACTCAGACGGTAGAATTAAATGCTGCAAATTTGAGCAGCACGATGGACTTAGGAGCTCTAAAATTGATCTGGCATGACAGAGTCAGGGAAGCGGTGAACAAGTTACACCAAATTGACAGGTGGACGGCTGAGCAGAGAGGGAAAAAGACAGAACTGTTTTGAACAACCTATTAGTGTGTTGAGATGTCGTATCATTCATTGTACCCTGCGAGGGCAGACGGATCCCTTTCGTGCAGTTCCGCATGAGGGACAGTCGCAAGATGGGTTTTTCTTTTTAATCATATTTTATCTTCGTTGCTTCAGGAAGCCAAAGCCAAGTGTACAACATGTCTGTTCATGCATCTGAGCTCGGTCTATTGCAGGCCTATGCGGTTCTCACATCTTTATTTATCCCTGCACAGTTTGTTCCTACATTCGGTAGTCGTAAACTTCAATGAAATATTGATTTGCATCGCATAAGGATAAAAACGTTCAATGATGCGTGGTATTTTGGGACTGGCCTCCGGTTAACATCTCAACACAGCAATTTCAAACATCAAAATGAAGTGGGCTCAGCCAGTTACAGACCTCCTTACTCCCCAATTCCCTCAATTCAAGCTGCTCGAACAACACCAGCAATAATGAAATAATTAAGTGAGACCGGCGCTCTCCCAAACCATGACGACCTGAGGAGCCAAACCTTCTGCAAGTCTCAAACAGGGGTTCCCTCCAGCTCAGCAGTCTGCTCCAAATTAACCAAATCAGTTTTCCCAGCAGCAACCGAGGATGTTGGTGATAAACAGTAATAACCTCATTAATCGCGGAGAGGATAGTGATGGCTACGAACGGGCCAGTTGTGAGGAGGGGTAGCGTTTGAGATGCTCATGAGACCAGAGAAAGAGAGATAACACGGGATGCAGGACGAGCAGGCTTCGATGCCTGCCACCACTCTCTGTACCCGTGTTCTTTTCGTCACAATTAATTAGCCACACCTAATCAACCTAATTGATTCTGGAGTGAACCACAAGGGCTTGCAACGCTGTTGGACAAAACTCAAAAAGCGTACTGCACTGCCTCCTTTAAACACGTACATTATCCCGAAGGATCAGCAAATTCCCCCCACTTCTCCCTCATTACCTCCATCGACCACTAAACACCTGCCCACCACTCCAATAATACTTTATACCATAAAAGTGGACACAAATGGCTTGAGTATTTGCATAAAGAGCCATTTATTTATTACATCTGACAACTTGCCCCATCATCGACCTCCCACTCCATGCATGGCCCTCCCTCCCCACCTCAAGTGACATCTTTAATTTATACTTTGCTGAAGGAAACCAAGAGAGGCTCTTGGCCCACACACCTAATGCCTCTGCCATATATGCACTCCTAAAATTCATTTGTGACAAAGTAACACAGTGGAAGAGGTCGTGAAAGAAGGTGTGGGGAGGCATTGAGGGATAGAAGAAAGGAGGTTGGGAGCTAAGGAGGAGAGGATAAAAATGGGAAAGGGGAATGATGGAGGGAGGGGGGCAAATATTCGCAATACAAGAGAAGACACCACCCTTCACAACACCAAATATAAAATATAAAAGTGTGGTTCGTGGATCTTCGACCAAACCTCTTTCCCTTCTCTCCCAATTCCTCTCTCACAGACTCACCTCCCGACAATTCTTCCATATTCCACTTTCTCTTCCTTTTCGTTCTTCAGCTTATCTCCTCTCCCCTTCCCTACCTCACCCCTCTATTATGCACATGGAATCCATGCTGGACTTTGTCGAAATATGTTTAGGCTGGGGGACAAGGGGGTCAATTTAACCCCCTCCGTAACATATTGGAGATGGAATGTGCAGTTGACACAAAATGTTGGTGTGCAGATAGAAAACCTTCTCAACAATACACCGACATCATTGAATTAGCGACAATATGTCAGGTTCTTTTTAATTAACTGATCATTCTGGGGAAGCCATTCTGGCTTCCTCCTGGTACACTTCCTGACACATGGTGCCTCGGATCCACTCCCTGGGTAACTTGTTGGCATGCCAGCACAAACATAGGGTATCATATGAAGAAGTTGTTGGCGTTGTCTTTATACTGCATCACACTGCATTAGCAAGTGACAGGGGGTTACATATGGAGGGGTAGTTGTACTAAATGTTTTGCATACATTTGGTATCAAAAGATGCGCAAGACTTGAAAGAAAAAACAAAATACATCCTAAATCCAGGGAAGGATGAAACATGTGTGGAGTAAAAATGGCTTCATGTGTCAGAGAAACTCGACTATAACAGCATCAATGGTACCCATTAACAATGTCAAACTGTACACTCAAACACTTATTTCAGGCATTTCAATAACCCAGGTTGACTGGTTTGTCCATCTGATAAAAGTGCATTCTGAGGAAGAAGCCAGAAATCATCATCAGGTGAAACCTGCTTCTCAGGTTGAGCATTGGAGTGTGGATTAATTGAGGACTAATTGCATGTTTTATAAACCTGGGGGAACCCCTTCCATCCTGGGTACTCCCAGTCCCCCACCTGTGTCCATCCAACGTGTATCCCCAACGCCTAAGACTTCACGTCCCCCCCCCCCCCCTCCACCCCACCCTCTCATATCTAATTCTTCCTCTCTTGTCCCTCCCCCTCCTTTCCCTCGAAATTGTGGACATCGAACATTTATGGAGTCGGTTCGAACATCCCAGATTAGTTGCTGCTGCCCATACCAGACATTGCATGTTCAAGTAGAACCATGATCGGTAGAGGGCATACCTCCGCCAGGTTGAACAGTTTATGTTTTGTATTCCACCGATTTGGCTGGATCTGGATTCGGACCTGAACTAGAATCTAATCGGCTTGTTCTTGTCACCGAACCAACTCATCCACCTAGTCTTGTCATAACTCGTCCACAATTTTTTGGGATATTGTGCTATATACCATTTTTGGCCCCATCTCCCAATGGTAAAGAATCACTTAGACAATAAAACAAATAAAATTATCGTATCCGGATTTGCATCTTCTCTAAAATATAACCAATTTGTCCTCGTCGCACATCCAAACTGTCCACCACATTTCGTCTGAATCCGTTCACAACTTTTTGAGATATCCTGCTCACAGACAAACAGATGGACAGGAGTGAAAATAAAGCGTCCGCTCACCTTCGGAGCCGGAGGTAATAACAACAATCCCCTGCAGGGATGTCCCCGATTCCGCAGTATCTCTCCCTGACTAATGCTTCTCTCGTTTTGACAGGCCTGTCCTTACCCCAGTAATGGTGATGCTGTTTCAGTCGAGACCTTTACCTTCGACTGCCTGCATTTTATGCCAACTCATGGTAATCCGACGATGGTCACGACGAATAAACTTCTCACCCATCCAAAAAATCGCTCCATCATTTGCGATTCGTTCGACACTGACAATTGCCCAGGACTTGGCTCCAGAACTGCCAGTCAAGATAACACAGCCAGGCACGTCCTCATTCCTGGATTTGATAATGACGAAATTATTTTCCATCCAACATCACCTGTTACTCATTGGCCTTGCTTGGCTGGCAGAGACCTACCCTTCTCGCCTGTTGCTATCATATCCATCGTCTCGATACTGGTACATCGATACGGTAAGGCAGCGGCGAGAGAGCAGCTTGCCTCCTCATCATGGAAGGCTAATCTAACCGAAGGTAAGCTAGGTTACCTTACAAGTCTCACAACATGTGTGTCCATCCTCAGGCCAAGCCAGAAAACATCAACGGAATCTCAAGTCATACTCACCACCTCCTAAACGATGTGACATTTTCACCTGTAAAGTAAGAGAAACTTCTGCCCAATCCTTACTGCGCCTTCGAGACAATCCCAACTCCCGGATGGTAACAATGCCCGTGTTGCGAAAGCCTTCTGTGCTGCTGTCGATTATTCTGTCTGCTCTCGTTTGCTTGCACTTCACCTTGGCTTAGACCACCGGACGTCTGCTGGGAAGAGAGACAACATCCCTCCCGTGTACAAGAAAAAGCAGAACCTCTCAAGTACAAACCTCTCAAGTCTCAAGAACCTCTCAAATTGCAGTCATGGATGTGATCATTGCAGCTGGCATCAGCTCTTCCTGTTTCTCAAACGACCTAATGTTTGATCATCAGTTTGGATTCCATCTTGGTCAATCAACTCTGGACATACTTCTGCTTCTATCTCAACAATGGATGGAGCTCATGAATCTCCAATAAGAGGTTAGGGCTGTCTCTGATCTCAACATCTTTCAGGCAGTTGACACAGTCTGGCACCCTGTTCTGCTTGCCAAAAGTTCTTGTCATCCAAGGAAACATTATTGCCTTGTTGACATCCGGCACTCAAGCAGTCAGAACATAGATCCGAATGGAATCCTTTCATCTCCTTTCCCATGGAAGCTCGAGTGAATTAAGGCATTGTTTGGGGGTCCAAACTTCTTCCTCAAATACCTAAATGATTTATCTGATGTTCTGGAAAACCCTCTTTGCCTCTTTTTGGATGATTCGATATTAAGCCATATGACACCGCATCCCACGGGTAAATATAGACTACAGCCAGTTTGGTTTTATGCCAGGAAGATCAACAAAAGAGGCGATTTGTATTTCGAGGCAATGCCAAGAGAAGTATTTGGCAAAGAAAAGGAAACTGAATTGTGTTTTCATTAACATGGAGATAGGAGCATGTGATTGAGTACCAAGTGCAGTTGTTTGAAGGATTCTCGGAAAGCAGCTCGTGCTTGGAGAAATGTTACAAAGTAGTGAGGAGGATGAAATAACCAAAAATCAAGAACTATGGTGAAGATCAACTTGAGATGCACTGAACCATTCAAAATCAAGGTAGGAGAACACCAGTGATCACTTGTATGTCCTTCGAGAAAAATAAGGCGGGTTTTCATCTTGTTTCTGAGGCTGCAGAGGCGTCGCAAGCTGCCAAAAATATTTGGTGTTTGGCCACCTTCAAACTTCAGATTCACCCCACCCCACTGGGTCCCTTCAAACTTCAGATTCTCCCCACCCCACTGGGTCCCTTCAAACTTCAGATTCTCCCCACCTCGCTGGGTCCCTTCAAACTTCAGATTCTCCCCACCCCACTGGGTCCCTTCAAACTTCAGATTCTCCGCACCCCACTGGGTCCCTTCAAACTTCAGATTCTCCGCACCCCAATGGGTCCCTTCAAACTTCAGATTCTCCCCACCCCACTGGGTCCCTTCAAACTTCAGATTCTCCCCACCCCACTGGGTCCCTTCAAACTTCAGATTCTCCGCACCCCAATGGGTCCCTTCAAACTTCAGATTCTCCCCACCCCACTGGGTCCCTTCAAACTTCAGATTCTCCCCACCCCACTGGGTCCCTTCAAACTTCAGATTCTCCCCACCCCACTGGGTCCCTTCAAACTTCAGATTCTCCCCACCCCAATGGGTCCCTTCAACCTTCAGATTCACCCCACCCCACTGGGTCCCTTCAAACTTCAGATTCTCCCCACCCCAATGGGTCCCTTCAAACTTCAGATTCACCCCACCCCAATGGGTCCCTTCAAACTTCAGATTCTCCCTCCTTCCCCTCCCCCCCCTACCACCACCAGGCCTAATCAAGTTTCATATCACCCCCACCTCCAATAAAACATTTAGCACAGAAGCATGTGTAGAAAAATAGTCTTAACAAAGTGGCCAAATAAGGGGTTAAAATATATTCGGGGCACAGTCAAAAAACATTCGGTGCACGTGCCCCGTGGGCCAGTGGCCATTGATGCCCATGTCTGAGGACATAAGGCTTGATGGTGTTTTCTAATGGGACCATCAATTAAGTGTCGAAAAACTGATTTTTTATGGGCATCCTCCTGACCAGAGGCCCACAGTCAAAGTTCACGTCCACCTCACGTTTTAGGTGAAAACTGTAATACAGGGTGTTCAAAACAAACCTGGACAACTTTGGTTGTTAATATATTTAGAACCACACGTGATACAACGATACCATTTGTTTTACATGATACGGAGACTCAATGTTTTGTGCAAACCATCAATACACTTAAATGTGAGCTCTGTTTGTCACGCACAGGAAATCAAGGTGGTACACGGGCTCTTGGGCATCAAGGCGGCACACGAGTCCTTGGAAATCAAGGTGGTACACGAGCTCTTGGGCATCAAGGCAGTAAAAGACTTCTTGGGCATTAAAGTGGTACACAAGTTCTTGGACATCAAGGTGGTACACGAGTTCTTGGACATTAAGGTGGTACACGAGTTCTTGGACATCAAGGCGGTACACAAGTTCTTGGACATCAAGGCGGTACAAGAGTTCTTGGACATTAAGGTGGTACACGAGTTCTTGGACATTAAGGTGGTACACGAGTTCTTGGACATCAAGGCGGTACACAAGTTCTTGGACATCAAGGCGGTACAAGAGTTCTTGGACATTAAGGTGGTACACGAGTTATTGGACATCAAGGCGGTACACGAGTTATTAGACATCAAGGTGGTAGACGATTTCTTCGACATCAAGGTGGTACACGATTTCTTCGACATCAAGGTGGTACACGAGTTATTCGACATCAAGGTGGTACACGAGTTATTCGACATCAAGGTGGTACACGAGTTATTCGACATTAAGGTGGTACACGAGTTATTCGACATCAAGGTGGTACACGAGTTATTCGACATCAAGGTGGTACACGAGTTATTCGACATCAAGGTGGTACACGAGTTATTCGACATCAAGGTGGTACACGATTTGTTGGACATCAAGGTGGTACACAAGTTATTGGACATCAAGGTGGTACACGAGTTCTTGGACATTAAGGTGGTACACGAGTTATTCGACATCAAGGCAGTACACGAGTTATTCGACATCAAGGTGGTACACGATTTCTTCGACATTAAGGTGGTACACGAGTTATTCGACATTAAGGTGGTACACGATTTGTTGGACATCAAGGTGGTACACAAGTTATTGGACATCAAGGTGGTACACGAGTTCTTGGACATTAAGGTGGTACACGATTTCTTCGACATCAAGGCAGTACACGAGTTATTCGACATCAAGGTGGTACACGATTTCTTCGACATCAAGGCAGTACACGAGTTATTCGACATCAAGGTGGTACACGATTTCTTCGACATCAAGGCAGTACACGAGTTATTCGACATCAAGGTGGTACACGATTTCTTCGACATCAAGGCAGTACACGAGTTATTCGACATCAAGGTGGTACACGATTTCTTCGACATCAAGGCAGTACACGAGTTATTCGACATCAAGGTGGTACACGATTTGTTGGACATCAAGGTGGTACACAAGTTATTGGACATCAAGGTGGTACACGAGTTCTTGGACATTAAGGTGGTACACGAGTTCTTGGACATCAAGGTGGTACACGAGTTCTTGTTGGTTGGTGAATTTTCTGGTTGGGTTGTACATGGCTGGAGCACAATTGTGGCGTTTTCCAAATTGAAGCCACATGGTATAGTTTGTGCGCTTTAAGGTGGACGTTATCCTGGGACACATTGCTTAATCATGTCAAGGGGACCCTCCTTGATTCTAGGCGAAGTACCTTGACGGAACTTGACAAGCCGAACATCATTTGCATTTGACAACTGTTTCTATCGAGGGAATAAACAAATGCGTTAATGCAGAAGATTGTACCTGGTGATACGTGGCACGAGTCACCGAGGTTTGCGATGGCATCCATTCTGGCTTCGTTTTTCATCATCATTTCCAGGGGACATCGTTTTCCTTTTGATGTGAAAGATGTTGTGTAATCCCAGCCTGTAAAAGCATGTTTGGCTGGAAGGGCAGGACATCGTTTTCGGGCTCAGAGCCTCAGCAAAAGCGGAAATATGGACATGCCTCCGCGTATTGTTGTGCTGGATCCCAGATACATCCAGGTGTTTGAAGCAATGTTATTCATATGACACAGCAATGTGATCATGACACCATTGTCAGTTGATCTTATGACAATATTGGCATTTGCTTTATCTTGTGCCTCACAAATATGTTTATTATGCCAGACAATGCATTTGTCAGCCTCTTCATGTTGACATGCAAGGTCCGGAATGGCACACCTCTCCACCGATCCATCTTTTACTTCAAAAACGATAGTATTCTTGCTCCAACCTCATTAAAGGTTGGTTGGAAGGCTCCTCGGCTTCACGATGTTGAAACCAAAGCTTTCAGAATCATTGGAATCTCCTGCGATGAAGCCAACTCCGAGGGCCTTTCACTCACTCACCGCAGACAGGTAGGTGGTCTTTCTGTCTTCTACCGACTCCTCTCCGGCCTTGCCCCCCAGCCCTCTCTGGGCTCTGTCCCCCCAATATTCCTTCAGGTCGCACAAGATCTGCCTGCAACCCTCTTTTGGTTAAACTGCCAAAATCAAGACTCTCTGCTCACCTTCACTCCTTCATTCCTCTTTTCTCCCGCCTCTGGAACAAACTCCCTCACTCTCTTCAATCCCACTCCTCCCTTCAAATCTTTAAATTTTGAAATTCCGACTTCTTTCCTGGAAGTCCGAGCAGTGTCCATGTGTTTTGTTTTTTTTACCTCTCCCACCCCTCAACCCCTCCCCACGACTCCCCCCCCACCCCCCAAGCCCTCTCCCTCCCACAGATCTCCCGATGTCCCTGCTCTCAAATGTTGTACTTCTGTGCTTCCCTCTCTCTCCCCATCTTGTCTCCCGCTCCCTTTTTCTTATGTTATATGTGTCAATTTGTCTTTTTGTGATTAATGTTAGGTCTTACACGAGCCTCGATCGTGTATACAAATATATATATATATATATAAAAACAAAAAAGCTTCTTCTTCTTCCGTCGCTCTTTCACTAATTGTCACTGCCATTCTTTCACCAAAACATTCAACAGAGCAATCTTGAATTTCTTCAATATCAGTCCTTGTCGAACTTAAGTTTTGAGGGCACTTTTGCTCTGGTACTGTAATCAAAATTTCTGAATCCGTAGACCCATGACTTGATCTCTCAACATTCGTTATTGGTGACCTGTTGTATGTATCACACATAAAAATGACCCGTGGAGAAAAGCCGCACAAATTCATGCATATCACCAGGACAATACCACCATAGATACTTGGGAAATATTCCAGTGTATGAATGAAAAACAACGCATGAAGAACTAAAACGGCGCTTGGTAGACAGCATACCTCCGCCAGGTTGAACAATTTACGTTGTGTACCGCACTGATAGGCCGGATCTGGATCCCGACCTCCAAAATCTAATCGGCTTGTTATTGTCACACACCCAACCTGTCCACCAAGTTACCTCCAAATCCGTCCACACCTTTTGAGATATCGTGCCATATATCGTTTTAAGCCCTATCACTCAATGGTTAAAAATCACTTTAAAATTATCGGATCCGGATCCGAATCTTCCCCAAAATTGTATCAATTCTTCCTTGTGACATACCCAACCTGTCCGCCAAGTTTCGTCCGAATCTGTCTTTAAGCGTGTGACATACCCAACCTGTCCGCCAAGTTTCGTCCGAATCTGTCTGTAACTCTTTGAGATATCCTGTTCACAAACAGACAGATAAACTGACAGACAGGTGTGAAAACAACAAAGTCAATCACATCAGGTGGTTCACCGAGTACTTCGCTCCAAAGCCTTTTCACAAGTTTGGAGTTTTCTTTTTATCGGGCGATCTATCAACATGTGCCAGTGACATTGGCACAGGAGTAAGTAAGTGGGTAGCTGAACACCTTTGACAAATCAACGGCCAACTCGGCAAGGAAAATCTTATTGCGAAATTTTCAACTCGTGAGCATAAAAACCTCAATGTGGGACGACGCTGACCCGGCTTCCTTTCCTACGATTTTTTTTTTTTGGACGAACGGAATAGCTCTGAATTTCTTTTCCAACAAATGCCATGACATCTATGGCTTTCTTCATATGTTTCTGATTGCTGGGTTGTTGTTTTTTATATACAAGATCGAGGCTCGTGTAAGAGCTAACATTAATGACAAAAACAAACAAACGGACACATGAGACAAAATAAATGCAGTGGGAGACAAGACGGGGAGAGAGGGGAAAGCACACAATCAAAACATTGGAGAGCAGGGACATCGGGAGATCTGTGGGAGGGAGAGGGCTTGGGGGGAGGAGGCACGGGAATGGGGGGGGGGGGGGGGTAAGGGGTGGGAGAGGTAAAAAAAACAAAAAACACATGGACACAGCTAGAACTTCCAGGAAAGAAGTCGGAATTTCAGAAAAGTGGATCTGGAGTGAATTAACGGGGTAGAAAAGATCAAGGTTTTGGATGGGGGAGGATAAGAGATGGTGGTGAACAGCTGTTTTAAAGACCTGGAGGGTGGAGTGGGATTGAAGAGAGTGAGGGAGTTTGTTCCAGAGGCGGGAGAAAAGAGGAATGAAGGAGTGAAGGTGAGTAGAGAGTATGTTTTGTTCACAGATTTCTGTTTGTTTAGAAGGTTTTTTGACAACTTTGGTCTCATTAACCTAACGTTTGCAGCTTCCTTGGTTTGCTGCCATGTTTCATCATCGCTCGTCTCCACTTCTTTTAGTTCCAACATTTAAAATGCAAACACTTTTTGGTTTGTTCGCTGCAGGTTCGGGTCGAGTCTCTGTACTTTGTCCTTCTGACATTTTTCCGCATTAATTATCACTTGAGTGGTTATCCACAACCGACAAGACAAGAAAGCAAGTTACAAGCGATTCAAATGACAGAGACCAGATCATCCATTGTCAATCCGAGTTGGAATGGAAAACTACAAATCTAAATGTTATTCCTGTTATCTCCACGTCGAGAGGATCATTTTCAACCTGCACGCACAATATCATAATGATATACATTACACATGTACATCTAAAACGAAGTGAAAAGGTGACACTGACTGTCAGTACAATAAACACTAAACCGTCAAATCTCCAACATTTTCTTTCAACCTGAAAACACAATATCATAATGATACACACTTAAAAATAAGTGAAAAGGTCACGATGACAACGCAGTATAATAAACACAACACTGTCAAATAATCTGTATGTAAAAAATAAAAAATCTTAAATATTTTTTGCTGCCGATAAGACCTCTTACTTCACCTGCAATGGCTGTTCACCACCAACTCTTATCTTTCCCCTTCCAAAACCTTGATCTTTTCTTCCGCCGTTAATTCACCCCAGATCCACTTTTTTGAAATTCCGACTTCTTTCCTGGAAGTCCGAGCAGTGTCCATGTGTTTTATACCTCTCCCACCCCCATTCCCATGCCGCCCCCCCCCCAAGCCCTCTCCCTCCCACAGATCTCCCGATGTCCCTGCTCTCAAATGTTGTGTTTGTGTGCTTCCCTCTCTCTCCCCATATTGTCTCCCACTCCCTTTATCTTATGTTTTATGTGTCCGTTTGTTTTTTTTGTGATTAATGATAGCTCTTACACGAGCCTCGACCTTGTATACAAAGCAAACAAAAACAAAGGATGATATTATAATTGCTCATCTGTGAAAAACAACTAAATAATATGAAACAACAGTTTGATTTATAAATCTTATTTTGTTCGGAGTTTATTAGGTGTTTGCTACCGTTCAGGGTCTGCTGGTTTTTACCGAAAACATAAAGCGGTGGACTCGGGCCGGGATGGTTCCCGTAATAAACCACTTTGTGTAAACTCCACTGATCGCCCGATCAGAAAACAAACATCAAACCAACTGGTCTTGATACAAGATTGAAGCCCTCTTGAAGCCCTCTTGAAGCCCTCTACTCATCACTTCGATTAAACCATTCGCTGTTCTAATGAACCCGTTTTTCTTTCCCAACATGTTGTCGTTGTTGGAACACACAAACTACAAATTGGCGTAAGCGAGGCAAATGCGTCGTCATTCAAGTAAATTGGTTAGTTAAACTCATATATGGCGTGCTGAACAAAATAAATGCTTAAAAGGCTGAGAATCATAACTTGGTACACACAACTAATCGGCTGTTTAGACGTGTACAACTAATCGGCTGTTTAGACGTGTACAACTAATCGGATGTTTAGACGTGTACAACTAATCGGCCGTTTAGACGTGTACAACTAATCGGGTGTTTAGACGTGTAAAACTAATCGGCTGTTTAGACGTGCACAACTAATCGGATGTTTAGACGTGCACAACTAATCGGCCGTTTAGACGTGTACAACTAATCGGCTGTTTAGACGTGTACAACTAATCGGCTGTTTAGACGTGTACAACTAATCGGATGTTTGGACGTGTACAACTAATCGGCTGTTTAGACGTGTACAACTAATCGGCCGTTTAGACGTGTACAACTAATCGGCTGTTTAGACGTGTACAACTAATCGGCTGTTTAGACGTGTACAACTAATCGGCTGTTTAGACGTGTACAACTAATCGGCTGTTTAGACGTGTACAACTAATCGGCCGTTTAGACGTGTACAACTAATCGGCCGTTTAGACGTGTACAACTAATCGGCTGTTTAGACGTGTACAACTAATCGGCTGTTTAGACGTGTACAACTAATCGGATGTTTGGACGTGTACAACTAATCGGCTGTTTAGACGTGTACAACTAATCGGTCGTTTAGACGTGTACAACTAATCGGCTGTTTAGACGTGTACAACTAATCGGCTGTTTAGACGTGTACAACAACTTGCTGTCTTGACAGGCGATTAGTTGTGTGTCAAACAATGTTTTTATCAACTTTTAAGGGTTGGGCGTGTGATAACAAGATGCTCACTAAATGCGTTTTGTAAATTCAGTCCCTGATGTCTAAGCAACAGAAAAAAAATAGGCAAATCTGCATTGGTTGACAGGTAGAACAGTGGGTGACATAAACAGTCGGTGGACAGGTAGACGTTTATCGAGGAATGCTAACCGCCATGGAAATCAAGGAGAAGCTGTTGTTTCGGCGAAGGTTTAACGCCCAAAACATCATCTTCTTCTTGCTTACCTTGGTGGGTATCATATACCTCAATCAACTTCCTGTTGATTTCATCCATGTTTCAAATAAAAGCTTTGAGGAAGTGGAGAGGCTTGTTAAACATATAGGGCCGCAGTTACAAAAGGCATTTAGCGAGCATCCTGCTAACACACGCCTAACCCTCAAACACTCACAAAAACATATGTGTACGTGTGCAGCTAACTATCCATTTAAATATCAATTTACGAAGGGAGATTAACATCCATTTAGCTGTCCGCATATAAACAGCCGATTAGCCTGTGAAACTCCAACCATATGTCTAACATCCAACTGAAATGATGAACTTTCACAGAATCAACGCACCACAGACAATTGTTGGAGGGGATTCAGCGCATTGCTCCTCATTTTGGGGGTGATGCAGGTCATCCTACATTAGGTTCAGCAGCCAAAGAAATGATTCCTTTGAGAGATCCTTCCATCCCTCCTTCAAAATTATCCATCACTCCTTCCGCTCATCCATCCCGACTTCGAGATCATCCATCACTCCCTCCAATCATTGATCACTCACGAAAAAGACAATCTGTGAATGTGTACAATCTCTGTATCCGAGCTATTCTTCCCACATGTATTCCACTCTGGGTAATCTGGATTGAAGTGAACAATGATGGTTATTGTAACATCTATCATGTTTTATATTTGGGTTGTATACACAGTATAAAATTAATTAGTGGCTATCTATTTATTGAGTATGCAGATCTGGTGACATTTTGAAATTAATTAATTGATAAAATTAATTAGTGGCTATCTATTTATTGAGTATGCAGATCTGGTAACATTTTGAAATTAATTAATTAATAAAATTAATTAGTGGCTATCTATTTATTGAGTATGCAGATCTGGTGACATTTTGAAATTAATTAATTAATAAAATTAATTAGTGGCTATCTATTTATTGAGTATGCAGATCTAGTGACATTTTGAAATTAATTAATTAATAAAATTAATTAGTGGCTATCTATTTATTGAGTATGCAGATCTGGTGACATTTTGAAATTAATTAATTAATAAAATTAATTAGTGGCTATCTATTTATTGAGTATGAAGATTTTTTTTTTTTTTTTTTTTTGTATACAAGATCAAGGCTCGTGAAAGAGCTAACATTAATCACACAAAAAGACAAACCGACACACAAAACACAAAAAACAAGGGGAGCGGCAGACAAGATGGGGAGAGGGGGAAGGACACAAACACAACATTTGAGAGCAGGGACATCGGGAGGACTTGGGGGGAGGTGGGAGAGGAATAAAACATATGAACACTGCAAGGACTCTGGGGTGAATTACCGGGGGTAGAAAAGATCAAGGTTTTCGATGGGGGAAGATAAGAGATGGTGGTGAACAGCTGTTTTAAAGACCTGGAGGGAGGAGTGGGATTGAAGGGAGAGGGGGAGTTTGTTCCAGAGGCGGGAGAAAAGGGGAATGAAAGAGTGAAGGTGAGCAGAGAGCCTAGATTTTGGCAGTTTAACCATAAGAGGGTTGCAGGCAGATCTTGTGCGACCTGAAGGAATATTGCGGGGACAGAGCACAGAGAGAGCTGGGGGAGCAAGGCCGGAGAGGAGTCGGTAGAAGACAGAAAGACCACCAACCTGCCTGCGGTGAGTGAGTGAAAAGCCCTCGGAGTTAACTACATCGCAGGAGATTCCAATGATTCTGAAAGCTTTGGCCTCAACAGCGTGAAGCCGAGCAAGGTGTGAGGCAGGAGCACCAGCCCAGAGGAGGGAACAGTATTCCATTGAGCTGCGGATGAAAGCCTTGTATGTGGTGAGGAGCTCAGGTGTGCCAAGGAATGACTTCGCACGACGGAGGATGCCCAGTCGGCGACTGGCTTTGGAGGCCAGCTTGGAAATGTGGTTTTCCCAAGAAAGATCATGGCAGATAGTGAGACCCAAAAGCTTGAGCGACAGAACTTCTTGGAGAGGATTGTTGAGAAAGTAGATGGGAGGGTTGTCCAGTCGGTCCTTTCGGAGAGACATTGTAAGAGTGTGAGATTTGTCAGGATTGAAAGACATGTTCCACTTGTTTGACCAGTCTGTGATTTTGTCCAGGTCTGCAGAGAGTGAAGAGGCTGCAGACTGCTGATCTGAGGGATGAGGAATGGAGCGGCAGATAGTGGAGTCATCAGCAAAGAGATAGAGAGGATTTTCCAGAGAGTCGGAGAGGTCATTGATGAAGACCAGAAATAGCACAGGGCCCAGAACACTGCCTTGGGGAACTCCAGCCTGAACAGGAAGGGAGATGAGAGAAATCCATTCAGGGCCACACGTTGACTACGACCAGAGAGGAAGTCCGCAAGCCATGCATGGAGATTTCCCTGAATACCATAGGAGGTGAGTTTGGTGAGCAAAGCTGGGTGCCAGACCGTATCGAAGGCACGTGATATGTCAAGTGAGACAGCTCTGATTTCCTGTTTGGCATTGAGGACCTCCATCCATTGTTGAGACAGCAGAAGCAACATGTCCAGAGTAGAATGACCTGGTCTGAATCCAAATTGATGATCAGAGATCAAGCCATTGGAGAAGAGGAAGGATTTGATATCTGAAGCAATGATGGATTCCATGACTTTGCTGATAATTGGGAGCAGGCTGATTGGTCTGTAGTTGCAAGGATCTGTTTTTGCACCTTTTTGTGTAAAGCGGTAATGTTTGCTGATTTCCAAGATGCTGGCAGATGACCTTGAGCAAAAGAGAGGGTGAAAAGAACAGAGAGAGGGTGAGATAGAGCGGCAGAGCAGGATTTTAGGACCCGAGGGCTGATGCCATCTGGTCCAGTTGCAGAATCGGAGTCGAGGTTTGATAAAAACTTCTCCACCTTGTCAGGAGAGAAGGACACAGTGTCCAGGAGCAGTTGGGTTCGACTGGGAAAGGTGGGAACAGAGAGAGATGGGTTTGGGACACAAGATTTTGAGGCAAACACAGAGTTGAGGCATTCGGCTTTGTCACGTGCGGTGTCAACTGTGTAGCCATTTGAGGTAAGGGAGGGGATGGAGGGGGAACAAACACCAGAAACGGATTTGACCAGCCGCCACCAGGATTTGGAGGAAGGAGACAGGTTTGAGAGTTCAATCTTGAGTGTGGAGAGATAGTGCTTCCTGGCACTCCTGAGGGTAGAAACACACTTGTTTCGAGCTTGGTGGAAGGAACTGAGATTGCCTTCAGTTGGATTTGCCTTCCAAGACGCAAAGGCAAGTTGTTTCAGGGCAACTGCCTCACCACAAGATTCAGTGTACCATGGACGGGAGGAAGGGTATGACAACTGAAGACGAGATGGGATAAATCTGTGCATGAGAGAGAACAGTTTGCTTTGGAAGAATTCCCAGGAAGAATTGATGTCAGAGGCATTAGAGATGGGAGACCAGTCCAGTTGATTGATGGCTGCTTGCAGACCGTGCCAGTCGGCCTGAGTGAAATGCCAGACTCGTCGGCGCTGAGGAGGCTCTCTGAGAATGGCCAGTGAGATTTCCACTTTAACAAGCACATGATCAGAAGAACCGATTGGAGCAGAAGAAGAGCAGCAGACATTCGCAGGGAAGTTAGTCATAACCAAGTCCAGAAGAGAAGATACTCCATTGACTGAGATCCGGGTCGGGAAATTGACAGATTGTGTCAGTCCTAATGAGTCGCAGAAGTCCTTTGCTGAGGTGCCATGGCTGGTGAGAGATGAACCCACACCCAGCCAGCTGGCATGATGACAGTTGAAGTCGCCACATATGAGGAAGAGAGAGTTTGGATGAGTTGATAGAAGTTGGTCCATGTTGTCCGACAGAGAAATGTAAATGGAGTCATCACTGTTTGGAGGACGGTACAGAACACATATGAACAAAAGGTGGGAGCGGAGAGGAAGCCGTAGCCAGAGGTACTCCTGTGGGTGGGGTGGAGAGAGGGCAGTGCAGGGAGAGTGAGGAAGAGAGTTTTTGATAAAGATAGCCACCCCACCACCAGGACGAGGATCAGGTCTATCGTACCAGAGGAGGGAGTAACCAGGAAGAGATATTAAGGAATCAGAGACATCTTGAAGGAGGAAAGTTTCTGTTAAGCAGATCAAGTCTGGATTTTCAGAAGCAACCTGAATGGAGAGATCAATCAGGTTTGAGCGAAGGCCCCGGATGTTTGAGGTCCATACCGTTAGTGAGGAGAGAGGAGGAGCATCGGGTGCAGGACAGGGGAGGGGAGGGGTAGGGTCAGATGAAAGGTGAGAGGGGGATGTAGGAAGAGCAGTTGATAGTGTGTCAGAGATTACAGAAGAGTTACAAGAAAGGGAAGGATGAGGAGGACGAAAGATTTGATGGTGATGGAATGAGGCACAGTGAGAATTTGTTTGAGGGGGGGGAGAGGAAAGTAGAAGGTTGGGGGAGGTGGAGGTATGACATAGGAGGGAGAGGAAGTGGGGAGGAGGCAGCTTTGAGAAGGAGGTGGGAGGAGGGAGAATTTGGGAGGGATGGTTGGGGGGGAGATTTGAAGGGGAGGGGCAAGGGGGTAGTTTAGAAAGTGGATGATTAATGAAAGATGAACATATATAACAAATTGGGTTTGTTGTGATTTTCAAGTTAGCGATTCGTTTAAGAACGATGGAGGAGGGATGGAATGAATGAGAATTTAGAGCATGGAGTGATTTGGAATCATAAGAGATTGAATATTTTTTTGAAATGGAATGAGTTGAAGAGGAAATTGAAAGGAGCCTTTTAAATAAGAAGAAAAACAGCGTGTTGTAATAAACCACTGAATAAAACACTGAAGGGGATAGTTGAAACATATTTAAACAGAACTGTGAAGAACAATCTTATATTCACAAAAATACCAATGGGGAGAGGAAGCCTAGAGCGACGACCACGAATCACTTGCACAGGGCAAAAGGTGGAAGGCAAGGGGAAAATGGGGGCGGGGCGAGACAGCGCACGTGGGCAGAGGCAAAAGCACACGAGGAGAAAGGGAAATAAAAGTTTTTTTTGTTTGTTTTTTTGTTTGTTTTTGGGGGGGGGGGGGTGTGGGGGTTACAACGTTAGACAAATAGTAGATGTTTGGTGAAGCTTGGTGGAGAAGGGGAAATCAAAAAAGCTAGCAAAACAGCGAAGGAAGGAACAACCTTCGACGGGGGAAGCCTGAGGCTGCAAGGCCTTGCTCGCGACGCAGCAAACAAACGATTAATATATGAAAGATAAACACCGACAAACTTCCAAGGGGGACACTATAAGTTCACACACCGAACGATCAATACAGTTTCGACAAAATACAATTGTGAACAGACTTAACTTTGAAAAACGTGGAGACCGTGTGGACCGTCGAAAACCCCCTGACCACCGTCTCCAAGATCTCGCGAGATCTCAATTTGGTGACATTTTGAAATTAATTAATTAATAAAATTAATTAGTGGCAATTTTTTTTTTTTTTGTATACAGAGTCGAGGCTCGTGAAAGAGCTAACTTATTTAGTTTAGGCTCGAGAAAGGGCTATCTATTTATTGAGTATGCAGATTTGGTGACATTTTGAAATTAATTAATTGATAAAATTAATTAGTGGCTCTCTATTTATTGAGTATGCAGATTTGGTGACATTTTGAAATTCATTAATTAATAAAATTAATTAGTGGCTATCTATTTATTGAGTTTTGAAAATTTGGTGACATTTTGAAATTAATTAATTAATAAAATTAATTAGTGGCTATCTATTTATTGAGTTTTGAAAATTTGGTGACATTTTGAAATTAATTAATTAATAAAATTAATTAGTGGCTATCTATTTATTGAGTATGCAGATCTGGTGACATTTTGCCACTCTTTCCAAATCCTTACAGTTATTCTTAGAGTTAACTTAAACTGCCAGGAAGTATATGAGAGTACAACTGCAGTTCTAACTTTACCATGTTTACCCAATTCTTGCTTCAAGGCCTTAAACACACTTTTTAAAATGCCCTCGCAAATGTCTAAAGGTTTATTGGTTATTTAAACGCTTGTGATTCGGTTTTGATCGTGCATGAGATAAACACTCTTCGGTGATAGGTGATTAACGCTGAACGGGTGATCATCGCACGATTGGCGATTGTTCCTCAATTCGGCCCAATAAATGAAATTGATCCATCAATTACTTACATCTGAAACGTTACCAGCCATCGTTATACATGGCCCACTATTCCACAGCTTGAAAGACTCCATTTCAGAGTTTCTCGGTCCAAACATCCATCAGCGTGATACCTGAAAGCTACCGTTACAAATTCAAATTTCTCTGAGAATTTTTTCCCTCCTCCCAGTGAGAATTTTCATCAACAACTTCAATGATTCACATCCAATGGCCAATTTCCACTGCACAGGCTGCCTGGACCGACCGGATGCTCAAAGGATTATCATCCAATCAAAATCGAGAATCTGTGAAATAATTCACTGGCTCCCGACTGGATTAAAATTCTCAGTTATATCAGATGGGAGATTCCGCTATGAGTATCAATCATGTGCTTGAGATCAATTGAAATTGTAGTTTGGCTTAGGAAGATTGAGATTTTTGTAAAATGCAATGTTAAGCACAACACAGGAAATGCACCAACAAAGTAGCAGAAGTGGCAAAACAGCCATTTTCCCCACAACAAATCAATTGCACAATTCTCTCCAAATCTTCACCGCTGAACTCATCTTACTTGCTAAGAGAATTTATTGTTACGAGAGATGATGTCTCACCTTGTCGTCCCGACATCTTAATTTTGCGTCGGGTGACTCTCGGCTACATTTGCACAATTGCATGGAGCCTTTAAATCATCGATTCCATGGACCGATAAATGATGGAATCCAGGGTTAATTTCAAGGGTTGAGGTTGGCGGAGAAAGGTAGAATCCACATAGTGCATGCTTCTCCCATTGGGATACTGACATCGGCATAGGCCGGCAGCCCCTCATTAAAATGCTTCACGTGCCATGCTTAATTAGCTTATAATTGCCCTCTGCAGCTGGCAGGACCCTCCCAGGGAAATGATTGACCAACCTAATGTTTAGTGGTGGGTGTAAGTTAGGACCGTGATACCGTGTATGGACGCCATCAATCAGCGTTTTACGGGTAACGGTAGCTTGTGGGATTTCTCTCGGCGCCAGGTACGCCAAGGAATCAAAGATGTTCGAGAAATGGAAACAGATTAGAGGTATTGCTTCCTTCTTATGACAACTCACATCCAACCAACAAATTCAACCAACTAAGCAAAATGACAGAAAACTATCTTCCAGAGGCAGAAAGAAGGAAATTGTTGTGCTAAAAAAAACAAAAAAAACCAAAAGCGGAGGAAGATGCCACGTCCAGGAGCGGCCCATTCCAGGAGCGGACCATTCCAGGAGCGGCCCATTCCAGGAGCGGCCCATTCCAGGAGTGGACCATTCCAGGAGCGATCCAGGAGTGGCCCATTCCAGGAGCGATCCAGGAGCGGACCATTCCATGAGCGGTCCAGGAGCGGCCCATTCCAAGAGCGGTCCAGGAGCGGCCCATTCCAGGAGCGGTCCAGGAGCGGCCCATTCCAGGAGCGGTCCAGGAGCGGACCATTCCAGGAGCACGTCTCTTCCATTGATAAAACAAGGAGCCATCAGCTACAGATAAAGGAGCGAATTGAACACAAACACAATCGTTTTGAGATTCTGGCCTGTAAAACCAAACTTGACTCCATTGCTATTCTGCTGCGGTGATACAAATAACTTATCTTTTGTAAGGTTGCTTGCAGACACCAGTGTTTAAGGTGCTGCAATTGCCAAAAACATATTACAAGCCATCAACGCAGTACCCTCGGGAGTATTACGTCTCAAACAGCTGCAGTAATCGTGCGGTCCATCGAGAGAAAGATGGGTGAGGAAAACATTGAGGGGAAGTACAAGTGCAAAAACAACAGATGGAGACAGGAGAAAAACAAAAGAAACAACTGATTATAACATCGGGAATGGACTCTTTAGCATTCCCAACTGACGGATGGATAGCTCACGATGTTGGGAACCCAGGTGCCAATCCCATATGCTACGTGTATTTGTCCATTGTCTGCCAATGTCTTTGCTCTTCGTAATTCATTCCAACACGAACGTCTTTGCCCTGCATGCAATTGATGTATTTGGACTGCTTTATCAACCTGAGGACAATGTTTAAAGAATGAATAAAAAAATGATGTCCCATGATCTGCTTAGCTGTATCATTCTCTGGGGATGCGGCTGTGCCGCTGATGCAATGCCATCCCATTACCAATCAGCGGGTACTCATTTCTGCCGAACCTTGGAAGGATGATTGGCTGAGTCAACCTACTGGTGTCGATTCATCGGCGCGACAGGGGCTCAAACGCAGGACCCTAAGATCTCAAGCCGAACACCTTAAAGGTTAAGACAACCCCGGGCTTTCCCAGGAGCTGTTTGGTTAAAAAAATTACAGACTCCCAGTAACAATATCACTTGTGCGTATCAAACTACACTGACAGATATTAGCTCTGGAGCTCCAAATTAGACAATTTTCGGATCTACATGGCTCTAAGTACCTTCACAAAATGAAATTGGCTGCTTGTGCTTTCAAAAAGAGGGCAAGAGTTGTTGAGATGCACCTGACCCGTGGGGATGCGCTCAAAGTGAGCACCGGGCCATTCATTAGACGTGCAAATGAAACATCCGCAGCTGCATGCGTGGTGCTTTTCTCGCCCATTTAATTTCACACCTTCCTTTTAGGCAAAGCAGACACTACAATTTAAAATTATATTTAACTCGTCTGTCTTTGGGGCAGAACATAAAAAAAACACTTCAATTGGTGGAAAGGAGCGCTTAGTGCACACACTTAACATGGCATGCACTTATCTTACCGTAGACACGTCATTGACGGGGAGGCAAACTTGCATAAGGCAGCACATCACAGGCAGACAGGAAAAAGCTGCTCCAAAGAGCACTCGAAAAGTTGGGACCTATTTGAGTATACATCTGCAAGGAAGAAGTCATGATTGATCGTGAGTCAGAAGATGTGGTTTAAGGAGAGCATCTACCATCATACAAAGTCCTTCCTTGGCACATCTGAACTTCTATCCACCTACAAGGCCTTCATCTGCAGCTCGATGGAATACTGCTCTCCTGTCTGGGCTGTCTCCCCTGCCTCAAACACTGCTCAGCTTGACGCATTGGAAACCAAGGCCTTCAAGATCATTGGACAATCCCACGATGAAGCTGAGTCTATGGGCCTATCACTTCACCATCGCAGACAGGTCTGTGGACTTTTACTGCCTCCTTTCTGGTCTTGAACCCTCTGCTCTTTCCCTGTTTTGTCCGCCGCCCCAACCCCCCCCCCCCCATCTCTGTTTATTTTCTCCCTGCTGTTGGAATTTCCCCCTTCTCTTTCTGCAGTTCCTTTAATTATGTTGTGTCCTGATCCATTCTGTGTTCTAGGTTTCCCACGAGCCTCGACTCTGTATAAAAATAAACAGCCAACAATTTGTCCAATCAAATTCTCCCCCAAAACAGTTCTTTTTTTTTCAGCAGTTGACAAAGTCTGTATTGTTTGAATGCCACTACAGACCTTAATCAATGCTTCTGTCAACTCCTATGTCCTCCACCAACCAAACCCAACCCTCAGCCACAAAACTACCAAATCACTTGCCACACCTTCTCTCTGCACCTTCTCTCTCTCTGAAGCAACAACTTCAATTTCTGTGCATGGATTCCGCAAATGCGGTGATTGACTTGGTCTGTCCGACTTAATCATATGTAAATAGCAGTAAAGTGGCACAAGGTAATCACAGACGAGGAGGAAATGGGTGCAAGGGCAACAGGAAATTGGTGTATTGGGAGGACATGGAATTCGAGGAAAACGTGAGCATGTAGCAGGGAAAGCGTGCAGTTTGGAGAGCAAGGCAGGATGCCAGACTGTATTGAATGCTCAAGATATGTCTAGAGAGATGGCTCTGATCTCATGTCTGACATCGAGGGCATCCATCCATTGTTGGGAGGGTAGAAGTAACATGTCCAAGGTAAAGTTACCTGGTCTGAATCTGAATTGGTGATTTGAGATGTGGTCATTGGAGAAGAGGAAGGATTTGATAACAACTGCGATGATGGATTCCATGATCTTGCTGATGATTTGAAGTAAGCCAATAGTCTGTAGTTGTACAGAGGATTTGTTTTGGCACCATGTTTATGTAATGCTGTGATGTTGGCTGACTTCCAAGCAGGTAGAATATCACCGAGGGCAAATGACAGGGTGAGAAGAGCAGAAAGAGGATGTGCAAGAGAAATAGAGCAGGTAATTCTGGGGGAACTAGCCCATCCGTAATTCTGGGAGATTTAACCCAGCCGTAATTCTGGAGATTTAACCCAGCCGTAATTTTATGGGATTTAACCCGTCAGTAATTCTGGAAGATTTAACCTGGCAGTAATTCTGGGGGGTTTAACCCATCAGTAATTCAGGTGGATTTAACCCATCCGTAATTCTAGGGGATTTAACCCATCAGTAATTCTAGGGGATTTAACCCATCTTCCACCATTTAACCCATTTAACCCATTCTAGGGGATGCTTCCGGTCCGGTCTGAAGAGGACGCAGGCGTCACATGCTCGCCGCTTCTTCGACCGGGCCACTGTCTGTGGCTTGCTTTTTTGGTGGTCGTGCGGATTTTTTGGCCATTGAGTCTGCCCTCCGCATAGTCCCGGCTCTGCTCCCTGCTTCGCCTGCCCGGCTCCTTCGCCTGCTCGCTGTTTCCTCGGGCACGCTCTCGTGGGTTGTGTCCTTCGCAGCGGTGTGGCGGCGGTTTTCCCGCCGTGATCTTGATTTGTAGCGGCAGCGGTTGATTGCCGCTGCATTTCCCGCTTTGCCGTGATCAACCTTGGCCTCGTGATCGTCTCTTTGCTCCTGTCTGCCCTCTGCTTGGTCCCGACTCTGCTCCTGGCTTCACCTACCTGGCTCCTTCGTCTCCTTCGTTTCCTTGGGCCTCCTTGTGGGTTGGGACCATTGTTTCACCTCCTCAACCTTGGCCCCGTCTCGTCTCTCCGCTCCTGCCTGACATGGCTCTGCGGTACTCCGCCGCAAGGCTCCTTCTGCTCAATACCCACTCCACCCCATCATGCATCTCTGCCATCAAATCTAATGGACTCCTCCGACGACCCAGGTACATTCACCGTGGCTCCGGTCGTAAGTTTGTATATGTACAATCAGGTCACTCCATCCCCGTCCTCTGGTCGGCTCAGCGCACTCCCACTCATCGTCCAAGCGCACCTCGTCACGGCAACGCACAAAATCGCACCTCCTGCCTGCGAACCCTGGCTAAATCACCTGAATTCATCTCTGCTGTTCAAAACAACATCAAGCTCACCCTGTTCAACACCCGGTCCCTCAACAACAAATGCCTCATCCTGAACGAATACATCCTGGATAACAAACTGGACTTTCTCTGTCTCACCGAAACCTGGCAACAACCTCTGGACTACTACACACTCAACCTCACCACACCCAATGGATATTCCTACATCAATAAACCACGCTCGGAGGGCCGAGGTGGTGGAATTGCCGTTATCCACCGTCAAGACATCAGGACCAGCCTCATCCCCATCGCCTCATCCTCATCTTTTGAACACCTGGCTTTTAAACTCTCTGGTCGCACGCAGTCAGTCATGGCTGTCGTCTACCGCCCTCCCAAACCACACCCATTATTCCTGTCTGACTTCTCCTACTTTCTGACCCAGCTATGTTCCCTCTCCCCCTCAATCCTCCTCCTTGGTGATTTCAATATCCACATGGACTCCACTGACTCCACAATAACCACTGACTTCACTGATTTACTCACCTACTTTAACCTCACTCAACATGTCAACTTTCCTACGCATATCCGTGGTCACATTTTGGACCTTGTCTGCTCCACTGGATTAATTTTGCACCATCTCTCTGGCTCCGACCTCACCCTCTCTGACCACTTAGCCATCACTATGACCATCAACATCCCCACCCCAACACCAAGACATTATCGCACTATCAACTTCCGTAAGCTAAACGCTCTTTCACCTACCTCATTCTCATCCACCCTCTCTGAAAAAATGTCCACTTCTCCCTTCATTGACCTCCACACCCCTTCCGACCTCACTGACTACTACAACCACACTCTCTCCTCCTGCCTTGACCAGCTTGCGCCTGTAAAAACCAAAACAGTTTCTTTCACCCATTCTGCTCCCTAGTTTACCCCTGAACTCCGCCTGATGAAAACTCGTGCTCGCCAACTTGAAAGACTCCGCAATAAAACAGGTCTCACAGTTCACTCCCAAGCCTACAAGGACCACCTACAACACTACAAAGATGCCCTCTCCCACGCCCGCTCCGCCTACTACTCTCAAATTATCCACTCTGGCTTCGGAAACCCAAAAGCACTCTTCTCGACAATAAACAAACTCCTCCGCCCCCTGGACACCACCACCCAGTCATTCATAGTAGACAACTGCATCTCCTTCCTTTCTTTCTTCCAATGCAAAATTGACAACATCTACAACAGCTTGACCACCGCCGCACCCGCTCCCCCTCCAACCACATGCCCCCCCTTATCCTGCCTTCCCCTGTCTCAATTCTCCCCGGTCTCCCCTACTGACCTCTCTGAACTCCTCATAGGAATGAAAACTGCCACCTGCACTCTTGACCCCATCCCCTCCAGCTTTGTCAAGGCCTCCCTCCCTGCTCTCTCTCCACTTATCATTGCAACAACAAACTCCTCCCTGTCTACAGGCATCGTCCCACCATCCCTCAAAATTGCTGCTGTTACCCCCATTCTGAAAAAACCTGGACTCAACCCTGACACCCTAAATAACTTCAGACCCATCTCCAACCTACCCTTTCTGTCAAAAGTTTTGGAACGCGCTGTAGCCGCTCAACTCAAACATCACCTCTCTGCCAATAACCTGGATGAAACATTCCAATCCGGCTTCCACTCCAACCACAGTACTGAAACTGCTCTCCTCAAAATCACCAACGACCTTCTCCTCTCCTCTGACGCTGGCAACCTCAACATTCTCGTCCTCCTCGACCTCAGCGCTGCCTTTGACACCATCGATCACACCATCCTCCTCACCCGACTTGAATCCACCTTTAACGTTACCAGCACTGCCCTCTCTTGGATTAAATCATACCTCTCTGACAGACGCCAGTTCATCTCCATCAATAACTGCAAATCCCCCACTGCTCCCCTCCCCCAAGGTGTCCCCCAAGGTTCAGTTCTTGGCCCCCTCCTCTTCATCCTTTACCTGTCCCCCCTCGGTCACTTAATCCGCCGTCATGGTCTCCAATTCCACTGCTTCGCCGATGACATCCAGCTTTTCATCTCCACCAAGTCCGTCTCCACCGACACCCACTCTATCCTGACAAACTGCATCTCTGAAATAAAATCCTGGCTTCAAATCAACTTCCTCAAACTTAACTGTGATAAATCTGAAATAATCATCATTGGCCCAAAAACGCTCACAAAATCCACCCATAACTTTGCCCTCAACATCGACAGTATCCCAGTATCCACCTCCCCTCTCATCCGGAATCTTGGCGTCATCTTTGACCAAACCCTCTCCTCCGACAAATACACTAAACAGATCACAAAGACAGCCTTCTTTCACCTGAAAAACATCGCCCGTCTCCGCTCATCCCTCTCCTCCACGGCTGCAGAAACCCTCATCCACGCCTTCATCACCTCCCGTCTGGACTACTGCAATAGCCTCCTCTATGGTTCACCCTCAACAATCACCAATAAACTCCAATACATTCAGAACTCCGCTGCCCGTCTACTCACCCATTCCCGGACCCGTGACCACATCACCCCCGTCCTTTACAAGCTTCACTGGCTCCCCATCTCCCAGAGAATCCAGTACAAAATCCTCCTCTTGACCTACAAAGCCCTCCATAACCTGGCCCCATCCTACCTGGCTGACCTCCTCTCCAGACACACTCCCACCCGCAACCTCCGCTCTGCTGGTACCAACCTCCTGACCCCCCACATCCGGACCAAATTCAGATCCTGGGGGGACAGGGCCTTCTCCATCGCTGCTCCCACCCTCTGGAACTCACTACCTCACACCATCAGAGACTCCTCCTCACTCACCACATTCAAAACATCACTAAAGACCCACCTGTTCAGCACTGCATTCAACATTCAACCCACAGCATTTAACCCCTGTCTATCACTTCTCCTTCTCCCTCCTTTTGCTTTCAATATTTCCCTATTGATTCTTGTCTTTTTGCAATTGTTGTTTTCATGTTTTGTTATGCATTATGTTTTGCACTCTGTCAAAGCGCCTTTGGGCTTCATGAAAAGCGCTATACAAAATAAATGAATTATTATTATTATTATTATCTGTAATTCTGGGTGCATTAACCCGTCAGTAATTCTGGGGCCCATTCGTAATTGTGGTGGATTTAACCTGTCAGTAATTCTGGGGGATTTAACCCATCCGTAATTGTGGGAGATTTAACCCATCTGTAATTCTGGGGAATTTAACCCGTCAGTAATTCTAGGGGATTTAAGCCATCCGTAATTCCGTGGGAATTAACTCGTCAGTAATTCTGGGAGATTTAACCCATTCGTAATTGTGGTGGATTTAACCGGTCAGTAATTCTGGGGGATTTAACCAGTCAGTAATTCTGGAGGATTAAACCCATCCGTAATTGTGGGGGATTTAACCCATCCATAATTCTGGGAGACCTAACCCTTCCGTAATTGTGGGGGATTTAACCCGTCCGTAATTCTGGGGATTTAACCCATCCGTCATTGTGGGGGAATTAAGACGTCCGTAATTCTGGGAGATTTAACCCATCCGAAATTCTGCGGAATTTAACCCATCTGTAATTCTGGGGAATTTAACCCATCTGCAATTCTGGGGGAATTTAACCCATCCGTAATTCTGGGGGATTTAACCCATCTGTAATTCTGGAGGATGACCAGCCCAGATGGGAGACCAAGCTGCAGATAAAGTCCTTGTATTTCATCTTCAAAACTTTATTGATACTTGGTGTGTCGGTGGTTTTTGTGAGGTTGAAGAAAACGAATTGAAAATACTGTTATGAGATGCTGATTATGTTTCTTTAATTTGATGATCATTGGGTGGTTCTTCTTTTTGTTGGCATTATTGATTTGATTGTAAAATATGTCTATTACTACTTTTTGTATTTTTGTAATAAAAGGACTCAAAAGTCAGTCTCTCTCTCTCTCGCCCCCTGCTGGCTGTTGTAATTTGGGTGTGGCGTCATGGCCACCGTATGCAGCTGCTCTGTGTTGTGGTGAGCCGTCAGTGAATTGGTTTTGTCCCTATAGCCCCCCCGCCCCCCAATCCCTTCTCTCCTTTCCTTCTACATCCCATGTGCCTCTGGCGTTTTGTTCTCCGGTTTTTCGACTCCTTTGTGTTTGAGAGAGAGAGATTGAGAGTGGGCCTATTTTGGGTGCGGCCTACCCGATTTTGACGACACCTTGTAAGCCTTGGTTATGCTTAAAATGCGTTTTTGGTTTTTCATTTTTGCTTGATTTATTTAGGTTTGATACCTTCTTGTCCGGTCCGGACAAGAAGGGGGCGATAATATCACCGACATGGCGAATGCACACTCTCGATGTGAGGGTTTCGAGGGTTTAACCCGGAAGCGTGCATTCCTCCCAACGGAGTTCCTGTCGGACATTATTCTCGCAGTTGGGAATATTATTGGGGATGAAAATTTACGTGCTGCATCATGTATGAATCAGAAGGTAGTCGTTTTCGTTTCAGACAAAGAACTCGTCCATGACATTGTAAGTGCCGGAATAAGCACAGAAAGTGGTCATTTTATGATGGCGTCCCCGATGTTGACTCCCGCGACGAGAGTCGTTATATCGAACGCACCTCTGTTTATTTCCAATGACAGAATTATGGCCGTGTTATCGCGTTATGGTAAAATTGTGTCTCAGATATCCACAATTCCTCCTGGTTGTCAGAATGAACGTGTTAAACATGTCATGAGTTTCCGAAGGCAGGTGTACATGGTCCTACCAGACCGTGGGGACGATATGGGCCTCAATATATCGTTTAAAATAAACTTTGAGGACACGAACTACCAGCTGTATGCATTGTCTGCCACCTTAACGTGTTTTCAGTGTTGTTAAAAAAAGGTTGTGCAATTTCAGTTGAAGTTTCAGTTAAAAAGGTTGTGCTCGATGTGCAGACCTTCCGTGCAGAAACTCTTCAGGATACTCCTGAAATCTCAGTGCAAAACGTGGACCAAATAAATAAAACAGAACACCTGGAGAAGTGTAACGGGATTCAAATGGTACAACAAAGTGCTTCCATTTCCCGCACTGACGAGGGTGATGAGGTAAATATGGCTGACAGTGAGTCGGTGAATGATACATCATTGATCCGACCACATGAAGGTGATCAAACTATGGTCCAACATAATTATGCCCATTTAACAAATGAGGGTGTAAACACAAATCCACAGGAGTGTGGAAACACAGATTTGACTCCATTTGAGGAAAGTCGCAGTCAAGCTGCCGATGTTTCCCAAACCCAACACTCTGGGGACCCCCCAGACGCTGGCATACTTGTTCATAAAACAGGAATGGCTGAAGGTATTGACCCAGACCCCTTTGGGGCAATGTCTGACTTATCGGAATCCGAGGAGGAGGTGGATGTGACGGTTGTATCACAATCAATGGTAGATCAGCCCCAAGTCCCTCCTCATCTTGTTCTCTCGTTTCTCAATAAAACTTGCAGACAACGGAATGTTGTCATTTTTTATCATTTCCCTGATTTGGCTTCCTTTATTCAGGCTGCAAAACTGGTCCTAAAAAAATCTGAGGAACTAAACCTAACAAAATCACAGTTCCATCGACTAATGAAAATAATAACAAAGGCAAAGTTTGGGTTTTCTCAGCGTCAGACAAAATTCACAAACAAATATGAAGACACTCACTCTTGCAACTCTTAATATAAATGGTGGTGGGGCGAATAACATCCACCAGATCCAAGTAAATAGTTTATTCAAACGGGAACAAGTTGATGTGATCTTACTGCAGGAAACTCATATCATTGACAATGTTGTACATGACTGGAGCAGCATTTTTAAAGGTAAATGCTTCCTCAGTAACATGTCGTCTGTATCTGCTGGAGTTGGGTTCTTGTTAAAACCAGGACTTGTACCTGATTCTTGCCTCTTTCAGGAGGGTATAAAGGGCCGGTTTGCTTCCCTGGAACTGGTGATTAATAACCTAAAATTTTTTATTTTTTATGTATATGCACCAAGTGAAAGTACTGACCGTAAAACTTTCTTCACTGTCGTGGTAAACCAATTAAAATTGTTTGACCTCAATTAGTACATATGCATGGGGGGTGATTTCAATTGCACGTTTGAGCCCAAATTGGACAGGAACTCACCAGAACCACATCCCGAAGCCCATGGTGACCTCTCCCATTTCCTTTCCGTCATGGGTTTCTTGATGTATGGCACTTGATACACTCAAATGACCAACAGTACACATGGTGTCGATGTTCCAATGGTCAAGTGTCCTTTGCGAGGCTTGACCGATGGTACATCACCCCACGTTTTAGGAATATGATAACCTTCTCAAATATTGTCCCGTCTATCTTCTCCGACCGGGTTCGAATCCCGGTCGATTGCTGAATTAACACCAGTGGGGTTGACTCAGCCTGTCATCCTTCCGAGGTCGGCAAATTGAGTACCAGTTCACTGGTAAATCCCTGTTTGTCGTTAAAGGCGGCAAAAAGGGTTGGCGTCAGGAAGGGCATCCGGCCGTAAAACATTGCTTCAAAAAGGGGACCGAAAAACAACAACAACCACGGTTCCCGAAAAAGGCCAACCCCCGCTTTGCGGGGAAAAATGGCCTCTAAAGGTGGGGTTTTTTTTTTTTAATCTTCTCCGACCACCACATGGTCACGATGGGCCTATCCTTTCCTCAGTTTAAACATACTAGTGCCTATTGGAAATTTAACACAAGGCTTTTGGATGATGCCTTTTTTAAGGAAGCCTTTCACAATCTATTGTTACGTGCTCCTCCCCGACCCCCTGGCCACGGTGTACCTCCGAACCCCGAGAGGAGCCACGGCAGAAAAATGTGTTATTCCGTGTCAAAATCAATATGAAAACCACACCAATGGTTATCAACAAGCACATAATGTATTAAAAATCACACAGGAATAACGATACAACAATGATAGCAATCAACAATACAATCAACACATCTTATGATGGTACCATCAGCTAGGGTAAGATAACTCACTGTGCTCCAAGTGAGTGAAAAAGAACTTCCCCCAATGTCTCTATAACTCAAACGTGATCCCCTCCAGCGAGTGTCAGAGCGAGATCAAATCGAAACCCGAACCCCGTTCAGATGGCGGGCCCGGTCACACTGCCAAACAGCTCACAGGCGTAGGCGGCCGAAACAGCATAAAGAGTCACGTGGTCCAAAACCGTGTCAGGCAAACTCACGGAGGAATGGGAAATCCAAAGGCGCCCTCCAGATATGAACGTTCACTGTTCAGTCGGCGAACCGCAAATTGATCTTCAAACTCCGCGTTGCGCACACACATCCCCGACAGACGACAGGATGGTGACAGAACTGACGCGTAGCAAAGACCTTTTGCGATGAACAAAGCGCGAGGGTCAAAATGGCCGACAGCTCGTACTTGAGTCGAAACGACCTGGCGATGATTCGTCAGAATCCCAACGCCAAACCTGACCACGCAGGTTTCTCAATCCCAGTGATAACCTATCGCAGGAATTCCTTTCAAGGAACTTAAAGTTCACTCGCGACTTTCGTTCGACAATGCTCGCTACGGAGCTTGAAGCGACTCGCTTCTTGTCCGACTTCACTCGCCCCGCCTCCTTTCTCTCCTCCTCCTCTTCTTCCTACAGCTCCCGATCCGGCTTCCTGTCTCTTTTTAACATTAACGCTTTTATCCTTTGCAAACAGTTCCTGAACAATAAACCTTTTGAAGACAATAATAGTACATAGAATCAGAAATATTTCCAGTGGAGGAAAACCACAACAACAGAAGTGACGAATCCGCAACACTATGGATAGTAGCAGTTGAAAAAAAGCCCCGTTTTGCTTCCATTAACCTGTGGTAGGATAATATGAAAACCCATATAAGGCTGTTTTGTCAACAGTTTAATTCATATGTCACTCATGAAAGTCGAGTCACATTGGCTCGGCGAGAAACTGAAATTCTAAAACTGGAGAACAAACTGGCGAAACAAGAGAATGAGGCAAACCATAAGTTACTCCTTGAAAGAAAGACCCAACTTAGAGAACTATTGCAGGAGAAAGCTGCAGGATTATTAGTTAGATTAAGAATAAAAAAATATTAAAGTATCAGATAGCCCGAGCAAATCCTTTTTTCACCTCGAATCCGAAACGAAGCCAGCTCGTCTTATCTTATCAGTTATGGACCCCAGTGAAAATGTAATTGCAAATTCTGATGGGGTAAAAAATACCATTAGAAAGTACTATTCAGAACTGTTTGCAAAAAAAGATGTTTATGAGGATAAGATGAAACCCTTTACCTCCCATCTCCCATCCCTGACTGAAACTCAACGGCTGTAGCTGAATGTGACGTTAACCCTTCCTGAATTAGAATGTGCTATGGTTGGAATGGAATCTCGAAAAGCTCCAGGAATTGATGGTCTACCAGCTGAGTTTTACTTGGAATTTTGGGATCTTTTAGGTCCAGAACTCTTAAATATAATCCAAGAATCCCTGCGAACTGGTGCAATGCCATTAAGCCTAAGGAGAGCGGTGGTGAGTCTCCTCCCAAAGTCAGGAGATCTCCGGCGGATGGAGAATTGGAGACCAGTTTTAGTATTGTGCACCGACTACAAACTGTTTTCAAAGGCGATGGCAAATCGTTTGAAGAAAGTCATTGGTGACCTGGTCCGACCCGATCAGACTTTCTGCAAACCCAGTCGATCCATTTATGACAACATTTTTTTAGTTTGGGATTTAATGGGCACTTTACCACTATCAAAATGATTTTGGAATATTTTTCTAGTCCATGAAAAAGCCTTTGACAGTATTGATCATGTTTTTTTGTGGCGTGTTCTGGAAGCATGTGGCTGCGGGGTTAATTTCAGAGCCTTCATATCTATTGTACACTGACATCTCTAGTGTAACTAAGATAAACAATGAACTAGTTTCCCCCATACATGTTCAGAGAGGGGTACGGCAGGGTTGCCCAGTCTCAGGATTGCTTTTTGCATTAGCAATGGAGCCATTACTTTGTACGCTCGGGGAGAATATCTCTGGCCTGACGTGTTTCCGAAGGAGTCCACCACTGACTATATCAGCGTATGCAGATGATGTGTGCGTCATAATCAGAAACAAACAGGATATTGACGCTCTTGTTAAATCCTTGAGAACCTTTTTCCAGGCTTCTTCCCTGAAAGTTAATTGGAGGAAAAGCAAAGCTATTTGGGTGCCATGCCTTAATAGTTGCCTACCTGTCTCGACACATCTACCTCCTCTTCCGGAAAACTTAGAATGGAAGGCAGATGGTATCGACTACCTTGGTGTGTCCCTTGGTTCCACACAATTTATGGAAAAGAATTGGGAAGACTTGATTGGAGAAATGGAGAGGAGACTGAACCTGTGGAAAAGAGCCCTACCGCACCTTTCATTTAAGGGCGGTGTCTTAGTTGCCAATAACTTGGTTGCTGCAACTTTATAGCATCGTTTTATTTGCCGACAACCGCCGGAAGTGCTGCTTAGAATGATCCAGGCCAAACTTGTGGACATTTTTGGGGGAGGCCATCATTGGCTGCGGCCAAACGTAATATGCCATACTTCATCTGAAGGAGGCCAAGGCCTTGTTCACGTGAAATCCCGCCTCATGGCCTTTCGCTTGTGCTCCATTCAGTGCCTTCTATATGTTGAGCATCTGCCAAACTACCCATTGGCCTGCCATATTTTACAACAGGCGGGCAGACTCGGCTATGGTCGTGAAGTATTCCTGACCCACCTCAAGTATGTGGATACATCAACGCTCCCTATATTCTACCAGAGCCTTCTCAATGCCTGGAAAGGTCTTACAGTGAGTCGCAAAGTGGACACATACTCCCCAGGGATGTTCGAAGTTGAACCACTGTTTTTCAACTCTCTCTTCCCTGATGTATTCAAGAGCCGTGATTTGTGCCAACGCTTCATTGATACACACACAGGCATGAACAAAGTATGGCACCTATGGCCAGACTCTGGTGTAGGGTGGAAGACCATGGAAGAAATTTCAAATATGACAGGAATTCGGTCCAAGAGGACAAGCGGCTTAATATTGAGGAAAGTCGTACAAAAAGGTCATCAGCGACGGTATTATGGACTCAGAATACACATGGACATCCTGATGAGTCATACTTCCCTAAACTGATTTTTGACTGCTCCCCCAGAGAACTTCCACCTGTTAGCACAGGGACAAATCAGTTGCAAGCTGCAAGCAGCAAGAGCCTGTATAGGTGTTGCGTGTCCCTAATTCTCGGTGTTTCTCCATTAAACGGAGTAGCACGCTGGAAGAGACTACTCCCTGCCGGGCCCCCCACTGAACCTGTGTAGGAATCGATGTATTGTAAACAAATCACCAAAAGAACAGGGGATCTCCAGTGGCGCATTGCCCGCTGGATCATCCCATGCAATACATATGTGAGGAATTTTGCCCCAATATCTGCATGCAGCCCCTTTCGCTCTGTAAATGAGGATGTATTTCATTTTAGCATTGGCTGTGAAAGACTTTTTCCATTATTTAACTGGTTGAACTTTGTGTCGCACAAATTGAATTTCAGATTTACTTTTCGCTCCTTTATTTTTGGGTTCAAAAAGAAATGTACACAAGACAAAAAATATGAACTGTTGTGTTTTTTTGTAGCAACAGCAAAACTTGCTACATACCTGTCCAGAAAGGAGAAGCGTAACGGTAAACCGCTTCACCAATGCAACGTCATGACGTTTTTCACTGCGCTTGTTTCTGCAAGGGTAAAACTTGAATTTTATTTTTTCCAAGACCTTGGCTGAACCTGATGTGTTTGTGGAAAAATTGTGTTTAGAAAATGTTCGTGAAGTTCGCCAAAATGAGTTGGTATTATCTATCTCTTTCTTAAATAATCAAGTCTTTATATAGTTTTGGTAGTATTGCTTTATTTTATGTTTTTGTAAAAATGAAATGATTAATTGTTATACTCGTTTCCTTGCTTTCTTTTTCTCTCCTGTTTTGTTTTGTAAATTGTACATACACACTTTTATATTTTTGTAATAAAAGGACCTCAAAAGTCTCTCTGTCTCCCTGTCTCTCACCTACTCTCTCCCTCTCTCTCCTACTCTCCCTCCCTCTACCTCTCTCCCTGTACTGTTCCTTTTATTCTATTCAGCATCCTGATCCGATCATCCTGATCTGAACCCCTTGATTGTCATCTGTGTGTAACTTACACCGCAGAAGTTTGTGAATGTGAAACGAGCATTCCATGGAAGCAGATTTGGACCAGGGGATCCCAAACTCCCAGTTCCCAAACATATCTTGATTTTTTTTAGGGGGATTTTAACGTTTTCTCAGATAATTTTTTTATCATAGGTTCCGGTAGTACCAACTAGGTACAAGTACCATTTGCGTCATGAGGCGAATGTGATTTCAAATTTTGGGTCATGGACAAAAACCTTTGGGAACCAATGATCTGGATGGGTAAATGACTCAAAATGCTACAGGCTTGTCTCAATTCATGAAAAGGAATAACATTATGAGGATGAAAATACGTTCACAAGGATTAACATTATCAGGATGAAAATACAATTAAAGTCTTTGGGCCCTATTTCAGCAGAAAAAGCCCAGGCATTGATCGCTAGAACAGCAAGGATTACCTTTGCTATACGGAAAGCAATCTGCTAATTACAGTGAAATAACATTGTCACCATCTTGTCTAGCCTCGTCCATGCTTCAGATCGCAGATGGCACTGTATGTTCCCACTTGCATGTTTACACGAAAAACGTTTTTTTACCTATGCCACCAAAGGTGGATGGAGGTTATGTTTTCACCCCTATCTGTCTGTCCGTTTGTTTGTGAACAAGATATCTCAAAACGTCGTGAACGGATTCGGACAAAATTTGGCAGAGAGGTAGCGTATGTGACAAGGTCGAAATGATTAAATTTTGGTGAAGATCTGCATGTGGATCCGGCGAGAATAATTTTTAAGTGATTCTTCACCATTGGGTGATAGGGCCAAAAACGATAAATAGCAGAATATCTCAAAAAGTTGTGGATGGATTTGGATGAAACTTGTTGGACAGGTTGGGTGTGTGACACGGAAGAATTGATTCAATTTTGGTGAAGATCCGGATCCGGATCCAAATAGTAGAATTTTAAAGTGGTTCTTCACCATTGGCAGATTGGGCCAAACACGATACATAGCAGAATATCACAAAAAAGTTGTGGATGGATGATTTCGATTAAATGTGATTCTGTATTGTGATTTTCTGGTCTACTCCGGGATACAAAATGTAAACTGTCCACCTGGCGGAGGTATGCTCTCTACTGAGTTCCGTTCTAGTTTACTTTGGGTTTTTTTATTTGAGTTGTTATTCTAAAATGGGTTTGAACTCATCAACTGCTTTTGATTGGACTCCTTTTTATAATGTTTTTTGAAATAAAATGCGTCCTTCAAGTTTTTATTGAATTTGCTCCAAAAGTCCTGGTTCGGTGGTATTTGGGGTTTCGGGATCTTAAACACCCAGAACTACCCATTGCAAAATCTCAATTTTGGGTGTCTTTGTGTACGGACAGAGTCAAGGCTCATGGAAGAGCTAGAATACTGATCGGATCAGGATGCTGAATAGAACGAAAAAAAAAGAGAGAAAGAGAGAGAGAGAGAAAAAAGAGAAAAGAAAGACAGGACGAAAGAAAGGCAGGACGAAAGAAAGAAAGGAAACAGCAGGGTTCAAGGACAAAAATACAGGGTAACTTGGACAAATGATAGGTGTAGGGAGGGTTGACGACACATGGGGTGGACAACATCGATACAGAAGCAGAGGAGGCATGTTTTGCATTCTTGTCTGAACATGTGATTCATGATTCCTGGAACCCAGGTTCAAATTCCATGTACTTCTACTTCTACTACTTCTACTACGGGTATGTCCAGTCTCCTCGGGCAATGATGACATGTGCAATAATATTGCCTTTCTATGGCTGGTACACATGGGTAAGTGTGGTATAGACAGGGGTCGCCACTCCTCTCCATCTCTCTGCTGTCTGTTGGGGAGTTCATCCTCTTCCATCCGTGCTGTTGGAGTCAACTGGACTCTCCTCCACCAGATGTGCAGAGCCATCTGCTATTTAAACCGCATAGCTGTGGAACTACTACTACGACTACTTCTGTAATGGCCCCAATTATTTCCACATTGTTGTGGGCTGAACAACAACAAACAACAGGCATTTTAAGGCCATTTTCCCTGCTAGAGCGGGGGTTAGCCTTGCGGTCCCCATGACAATCTTCTCCATTTTGCCCTATTTTCTGCATCTCTCCTTGTTAACCCCCTTGCCTGCATTTCTTCTTCCACCATCTTTAGCCAGGTCTTTCTCGGTCTTCCCGGTCCTCTACGTCCTTCCACATTCATTTCCATCACTCTTCTCAACCAGTCACTTTCATCCTTCCCCAACACATGACCAAACCATCTCAACCTGTTCCTCTTCACAGCATCAATCACAGGCTCTATTCCCATCATCTTTCGCAATTCATCATTTGTCTTCCTCTCTCTCAACGATACTCCGCACATCCATCGAACCATTCGCATTTCCACCCTTTCCAGCCTTCGTTGCTGCTCTACGTTCATTACCCATGTCTCGCTCCCGTAAATCATAACACTTCTCACACATGCAGCATACACCTTTCCCTTCAGCTTCAACGAGACTCCCCTCCTCGTCAGCACGCCACTCAGTTCCCGAAACTTCTTCCATGCACATCTCACTCTCGCAACCGTTGCAGAGTCTGATCCACCTTCTCCATTCAGCATGTCTCCGAGGTAGCAAAATGTTTTCACACCTTCCAGCTTCACGCCCTCTCCAAGATCCAACTCAACATTTCCTCTATCTGCAGCTCCCTCTGTGCACACCTTACATTTGAATGTAGCTGCCACATTGGTTAATGACCCTCTCAGACCACTACATTTTTGATGCACATATATGTTTTGATGTACGTACCACTTCGGTTCGATGTACGTACGTACCATGTACGTACCGGGACTTCCGGTTCCTCGGGCGAGTGAGGCGTGCTTCGAGCTCTTCACGGCATCGAAGTTTGAGTGTTTTCCCATTCTTGGCTTTGTCAAATTTCCACTGGTTATTTTGCTGTGTACGTGTTATTGTGTGTTTCTAGTTGGTGTTGGTTTGTGGTTCGTGCAAACTTGTGTGTAGTTAATCGTTTTCTGAGTCGTACCTCGTGCGCGGCCTGGTGACTTGGGGCTTCCCTCCCCCCGTCGGTGTTTTGTCGGTTTGGGTTATTTCCTTCGCTGTATTGCTTGTTTCTTTTATTTTGTTTTCTCCCCCTCACCTCACCTCCCTAGACAAATAATTATATATTGATTCTTTCTCTCCTCCCGGACACGTGCTTGTTCGCTCTCCTCCTCGTCTCGGCTTGTGCCCCGCCCCCTGTATCTCGTTTTCTTCCGCCTCTGCTCCTTCTTTCTCAAATCCACGTTCTCGCTTGGAGACTTTTCCCGGATTGTTTTTTCATGGTTCTGTTTGGATATTGTTGGAATATGTTTAAACCGCAGCCGTGATGCTGACACCCCCCCCCCCAGAATTTACATGTTTTAAACGTTTCCCAGTGTGTACCCTGGTCAGAATAGGTACACCGTATCCCTGCGTGTCGTAAGAGACGACTAAGAGGGTTGGCGTCAGGAAGGGCATCCGGCCATAAAAACATTGCCTCAAAAAGAGAACCACGACAATCACAAGTACATATGGGCAGGGTGCAGCCCGAAGTGGAGATCGGTTTCTGAGGTTTGGGACATGGAATGTGGGGACAATGACAGGGAGATCAGGAGAAGTGGTGGAAGTATTGGTCAGAAGAAGAGTGGACATATGTTGTGTGCAAGAGACGAGATGGAAGGGAAGTGGTGTGAGAATGGTGAAGGGTAGGCAGGGACAGAAATACAAGTTTGTGTGGCAAGGGTGCCCGGAGGGCGTGAATGGTGTTGGTGTCCTGTTTTCTGAGGAGTTTGTAGACAGTGTGGTGAGTGTGACTAGAGTGAGCGATAGGTTGATGATGGTGAAAATGACGATTGGAAAGCTCTTGGTGAACGTCATCTCGGGATATGCTCCGCAGGTTGGTCGAAGCGATGAAGAGAAGGACAAGTTCTGGTGTGCGATAGAGAAGCTGATGGAAAACGTGAAAGATGAGGAAGTTGTTGTGGTGGGAGGAGGCCTGAATGGACATGTGGGAAGGAGTATGTATGGTTTTGAGGGAGTTCATGGGGGTTACGGATATGGTGTGAGAAATGGAGAAGGTGAAAGGATTTTGGAGTTTGCTGATGGAGCTGATTTGTTGATTTGTAATACTCAGTTCCAGAAAGAGGACAATAAGCTTGTTACATACACGTCAGGTGGGTCGACGACAACCGTTGACTACCTGATGGTGCGTCGGCGAGATAGGGGGCACCTCCGGGACACAAAGGTGATCCCGGGGGAGGAGGCTGTTTCACAGCACCACTTGGTTGTCTGCGACATAAGGGTGAAAGGTGCGAGGAGAGCTCGGCGGGTGAAGTACCAACCGAGAATGAAGGTGTGGAGGTTGAAAGAGGTGACAGTAAGGGAGGCATTAAAAGAGAGGCTGAGTAGGGTAGAGGATGATGTGGTTGAGCTTGAAAGTGGTTGGATGTCAATGAAAGCTAGTCTGTTGGGAGCCGTTGGTGAGGTATGTGGATGGACAAAAGGACCACCGAGGCACTCGGAAACATGGTGGTGGGATGTTGAGGTTGGAAAGAGGATTGACGAGAAGAGGAAGAAGTTCAAAGAGTGGCAGAAGGCAAAGGGTACGGGAGCAGAAACAGCAGAGCATGAAAGTTATAAGGCAGCCAGGAAGGCTGCAAAGAAAGAGGTAGCAAAGGCGCAGGAGGCATGTAGGAAAATGTTCGGAGAACGCTTGGATTCGGAAGAGGGTCAGAAAGCAGTATTCAGGATTGCAAAGCAGATAGCGAAAGAGAGGTGTGATGTGATGGGGGTGAGTTGCTTGAAGGATGAAGTGGGACAAATCGTTGTCGACCCAGATGGAATTAAAGGAAGATGGAAAAGATATATGGAAATGCTGTTGAATACAGAGAATGAATGGGATGGCAACATAGAGAGTAACCCAGTTTTAGGACCGGCAGAGAAGATAACTGAGAAGGAAGTTGAGGAAGCGATAAAAGCAATGAAGAGTGGAAAAGCGGGAGGGCCGACAGGAATTGTGGGAGATATGTTGAAGGCAGCAGGAAGTTGGGGTGTGAAGAGAATGACAGAGATCTGTAATCTGGTGGTGAAAGAAGGCCGCATTCCAGTGGATTGGGAACTAAGTACCCTCGTCCCTCTATACAAGGGGAAAGGTGACCCTCTGGAGTGTGGCTCGTACCGAGCGATAAAGTTATTGGAGCATGGAATGAAGGTATTGGAAAGGGTGTTGGAGAGGAGGATAAGGAAGAAAGTGAAGATCGACGAAATGCAGTTTGGATTTATGCCAGGAAGAGGAACGACAGATGCGCTTTTCATTGTGAGGCAGTTGCAGGAGAAGTACATGGATAAGAGGAAGAAGTTGTTTTTTGGGTTTGTTGATCTGGAGAAAGCATTCGATAGGGTTCCATGCAAAGTATTGACATGGGCATTGAGGAAGTTAGGAGTGGAGGAATGGTTGATCAGAGTAGTGATGGCAATGTACAAAAGAGCACGCACAGCTGTAAGGACGAAGGACGGGAACAGTGGTGAGTTTGAGGTGAAGGTGGGAGTGCATCAGG
The DNA here is from genome assembly GCF_964187855.1 of Myxine glutinosa. Classification (NCBI taxonomy): domain Eukaryota; kingdom Metazoa; phylum Chordata; class Myxini; order Myxiniformes; family Myxinidae; genus Myxine; species Myxine glutinosa. Next base: position 81,605,761 of record NC_136274.1, read on the forward strand.
GGTCGGTACTAAGTCCACTACTATTTGTAGCTGTGATGGAGGTGCTGGCTCAGACCGTAAAGGAGGGTTTACCATGGGAGTTGTTGTATGCAGATGATCTGGTGTTGATTGCGGAAAGTATGGATGGACTGAAGGAAAAGATGAACAAGTGGAAGGAATGTATGGAGACAAAAGGTCTGAAGGTGAATATCGGAAAGACAAAGGTGATGGCAAGTGGTAAAGCATGTGGTGAGGTGGAAAGAACTGGGAAGTGGCCGTGTGCTGTGTGCAGGAAGGGTGTCGGAGTGAACTCCATTCAATGTACAATGTGTGCTGAGTGGGTTCATCAAAAATGTAGTGGTCTGAGAGGGTCATTAACCAGTGTGGCAGCTACATTCAAATGTAAGGTGTGCACAGAGGGAGCTGCAGATGGAGGAAATGTTGAGTTGGATCTTGGAGACGGCGTGAAGCTGGAAGGTGTGAAAACATTTTGCTACCTCGGAGACATGCTGAATGGAGAAGGTGGATCAGACTCGGCAACGGTTGCTCGAGTGAGATGTGCATGGAAGAAGTTTCGGGAACTGAGTGGCGTGCTGATGAGGAGGAGAGTGTCGCTGAAGCTGAAGGGAAAGGTGTATGCTGCATGTGTGAGAAGTGTTATGATTTATGGGAGCGAGACATGGGTAATGAACGTAGAGCAGCAACGAAGGCTGGAAAGGGTGGAAATGCGAATGGTTCGATGGATGTGCGGAGTATCGTTGAGAGAGAGGAAGACAAATAATGAATTGCGAAAGATGATGGGAATATTGCCTGTGATTGATGCTGTGAAGAGGAACAGGTTGAGATGGTTTGGTCATATATTGAGGAAGGATGAAAGTGACTGGTTGAGAAGAGTGATGGAAGTTAATGTAGAAGGAAGTAGAGGACGGGGAAGACCGAGAAAGACTTGGCTAAAGATGGTGGAAGAAGAAATGCGGGCAAGGGGGTTAACAAGGAGAGATGCAGAAAATAGGGCAAAATGGAGAAGATTGTCATGGGGACCGCAAGGCTAACCCCTGCTCTAGCAGGGAACATGGCCTTAAAATGCATGTTGTTGTGTTGTGTACGTACCACTACATACTGTATATGTGGGCTGAGCCTGGAAACTTTTTTGACCCAAATCTTTAGCGAACAAGCTGCTTGGACCAGGTGATCGACTGAAGATGCAGGAATTTGTAATTTGTTGACTGTCAAAGATAACTTGTGTACTCTTTACAAAAGATATTTAACGTCCAACAATGACAAGTGCTGGCAGACAGGTCCTCCGGCTAAAAACTCCTTCCTATGGACAGTGCGCACCTTGATGCCTCGCCCTGTCTCTGAAACACCAGGGTGAGAGCTTAGGGCCGCGTCGGGGTTAAAACCAAGGCGAGTTAACTCAGCAGTGAGCGCACACACCTTTTGGCTATCCTGTCAGACAGTCGACGTTCGATTTATAGGTACTGTATCTATATTTATTTGTCCACCGTCTACGCGCAACGTCGTCATTCAAATGAATGTACACCGAGGTCTACCAATGTCCAGCATGAGATGTATGTGCAAGCTCCACCATGAGCCTCAGACGATTGCAGAAAAAAAAAAACATCAAAATATAATTACCACAAGCAAGATAACGAATCGTCTAATGTAACAGAGGGCTCGTTTATCTATTCCGGTCGAGTTTACAGGCAAATCCAGAATCGATCTCCCAATCTCAAATGCATACATAGTTGCAACAACATGAGCTTACCAACCTCACTATCCCATCGACATCCTCAAAATAACAAGCAAAACGTTCCCACAACAAAAAGCGATATCCGCAAGGGTTTCTCAGGCATGTACTGTGTCTGTGAAAATGTATTTTTCAATTCTGTCAACCACAAGCCGAATGCATAGTTGACATGACTGCAAAAACAATGTAGGCCTCGCGACAACTCGACAATCTAAAATAGAGCAAATAAAATCTCCTCTCTGCAAAAGTAAGCATTTTGAGAAGCAATCAGGGCCGCAAGATGTAAGGACAATTCTCCAAGTGGAAGAGGTTACTCTGAAAAGCATCGATTTCTTTATCTTTGCAAGTTCATGGAAGCTCTGCATGCTCTCACATGCCATCACGCCTTGGGCATCGATTGGCCGAAACTGGCAAATTAGCTGCAGCGGCGTTTTAAAAGGCCGGGAGATGCGGAAAACATGAAGCGCAGGAGCAGAGCGTGCGGTGTGTTGGTATCGAAGGGACAAATCCGGTACAACGCACTAATCTCCCTTGCTGTGCTGTTGGAAAATGGCAGCCAGTATGGGATAATGGGAAATGTCAGGCCGGAACCCAAAATTGGTTCGGTTCGAATATCGCCTGCCTCTGCTTGCCTTCCAACCCTGTTGTAACAAATTATTACTACAAGGCCTTGGGTGATAGCAACAGTCATGTGACAGAACCTGCATTGGCCGCAGATCATAAGAAGAATCTAAATTCCACACTCATTGCAGCTCACACGGAATGGGATCATTACTGCCACCCCTCACCCCATCTAGTTAAGTGTGTCCCATACTCCCTCTTCCCTTCACTTTCATCCTTCCATTAAAGGCCTTCCCCTCTCCACAACTCTTCCCGGACCTTCCCTTTGTATCCCCCACACTCACTCAGCCCTTCTTTTCCTAGTATTTTTCTCTTTCAAAATTTACCCCCTTCACTTCTCACTACCCCCCAAACCACCAGCTGCATACATACCCAAGGTACTATCGCCATACCCACAAGTCGATGACATTTTAATTTGAATCCACATCTAATCTACAAGAACTATAAATGTCATGGAAGACAAGGAAATTGAATCTTCAATGTACTTTTACCTTAATGACAGAAATATTGGAGGAGGATGGGGTTGAGGATCAAATCAACAGATCAGATGATTCTGAAGAATAAATACTCGGCATCAAATTAAGGAATTATTCAAGCATAAAAATATCCAATCTGGAGGATCCTCCAGATCCAAAAGCTACTGAAAAGAAGATCCTTCAGCGTCTAGAGTTGCATAAAGAACCCTCCTGGGTCCTCAGCTGACTAATGGAGGATCCTACAAGTTTACAGTTGGCTGAACGATCCTCCAATTTTCTCACGTGCTAGTGAGGTACCCATTATGTTCCACTACTGGCTGACGCAGAACTCCAAGTTCCATAACTGTTTCATAAAAGACTCAATAAAGGCTTCCTATCTTGTCGATGGAAAAAAATTCCAAATTCGACAGCTGTCTGATAAAGGATCTTTCTCGATCCCACTGCCGGTTGATAGTGGACCCTCCACAATGTGATGGATGACCCTCCAGGGTCAATGGATTACCATTACCCGGAGCAGCAAACAACTGGTTTATTTGACAAAGGTTTCTTTTAAACGTGTCACAGGTCTACAAGAGCATGGTTGTTGTTTCTGTTGTTGTAGTTTTTATTGGGGTCGATTTTTTAAATGGTCACTCATTGTTCGGACAGCTGCTAGACCCCACCCACAGTTGTTGCTTGACTCCACCCACCATGGCACCCAGACGTACCCAATATGGCTGCCATCTTGGTTTTCTGGTGGGCCAAAGACAGGCCTGTAGGTGTAGGCCTCTGCTGATTATGCACTGCCTGGGTTTGTTGCGTCAGATTTCCATTGGCAATTGGTTTGGGTCAAGTGTTATTCACGATGAGGGACCCCAAAAAAATCTCATCATATGTCAAAGAAAAATTATTGGTAAGGTTTAATGAAACCCGTCTACGCATGGTACGTGTCTCCCTTAAAAAATAGCTTCAGGTAATTTTTGAAGGGCCCCATATTGGGGTTAAACATTTAGTCACCGTGCGTGCGATGAATCAGCTCGTTCTGATATAACCGTCACAGGAGCGTCACATGGATGAGAGGTATCGAGTAAAAATTTTAAAGCACATTAAATGTGTGTTTCCCAATCGTTCAGTTCATCTTTCAAGAGTGTTTTAAATGCGCGCTTCCCAATTGGTCCGTCGCCGGATTTTGTTGCAGGTCGTGACCAGAGTGAGGTCATTGTTGTTGAAATGCAAAGTCGAGGCTCATGGAAGAGCTAGAACACAGAACGGTCCAGGAGGTTTCGGAACAAAAGGAACACTGGAAACAGAGGAGGGAAACACACCAACATCAGGGATGAGGGACAAACTAGATGACTCTTAATCACTTCTTCCCCTACATAAGATTTGTTAGTTTGTCAACCCCTCATTCTGCCCCTCCCCTCCCCTCCCTCACCTTAACAACCCTCTCACAGCACATTGTCCTTTTCCCCTTTATAAATCTACTTCCATCTTCATCTCAATCTCTACTTGCTGTCTCAGCTTTATATCTGGGGGGTGGATATCAGTTTGTAGGATTCACTTTGGCCCTGAGGACATGAAGTCCCAAATATGTTTACCTGGCAAATACATAATTGACTAGACATACTGCTTGAGGCACAGCTGTGACACTTAATCAGTGCCCACAACAGCCTACTCTTTTCCAAAGGTACTGTGGCATATTTAACAACCACAAGTGAATACTATAGAATGAACATCCAGCTAACCCTAACCCACCCCACAACCCTTTCCCCTCCCAAAGAGATTGACAGTGATGGTGTCGACATGAACCTTTTTAGAAGCCAGTGTCACACCAATGGGTGCAAGCAACCTTTTGGTTGGATTAGCGGTCTATGGTACCACCTTGTGGTTCATCGACGTCTGTTTGCCCATTTCCCCCTCTACCCTACTCACCCTATTTCCCATTTTGCCTTCACTTGCTTTTCAATCACCTTTTCATAATTCTTACCGTCCTTGACTAGTAAATGATTTTGTGACTTCAGGATCATTGCATCCACGGTGGTTTTTGAGAGTTTCAAATGCATTACGAGTCGTTTTTGTGTTGCACATGAAGTAACGAAGGCAAAAACAAACAGCACTGCCAAAAACTGGTGAACCTGTGCATATCCATGTGACCACTACATATTGCCCATTTTGTGACCGCGACACGGTTACGTCTCGACCTATCCAACAACGTCTTGTATCCACAATCTATCACAATGTGCTGTGTTTATAATCAAGCCTACATGCCCGTGTAAACTCAAGACTATCGTTTTGATAATGGCGGGAGGACGCTCTGCAGCGCAGGGGACGGGATCCTTCAGATGTGTTCATGGAGCGGTCAGCTGTTCATTCTGCATTTGGGTTGATATTAATGATTCGAAAAGACAGTCGGTCATTGTATGGGAATAGAACAGCCTTTAGAGGCCATTTTTCCGCGCAGAGCAGGTGTTGGCCTTTTTCGGTCACCGTGGTCCACTTTTTGAAGCAATGTTTTATGGCCGGATGCCCTTCCTGCCGCCAACCCTGTTAGTCGCCTCTTGCGACACACAGGGAATTACCAGTGAGCTGGTACTCAATTTGCCGACCTCGGAAGGATGACCTCCCACTGATAGGTCAGGCTGAGTCAACCCCCCCTGGTGTTAATTCAGCGATCGACCGGGATTCCAACCCAGGATCCTAGGACTCCAAGCCTGCACCTTAACCGCGAAACCAACACCAGGCTTAGGTCATTGTATGGGAATAATGCAGCTACATCATACGATTTAGGGTGAGGTTGTCAAATTAGCTTTACCTACACCAGGTGAGAGTGCGAGGATGTGGACAAGGCATGATCAGCAGAATGGCCTCGTCCTGTGCCGAAGGTTCCTTGGACAGTGTTTCCTTAAATTTAAATCTTCAGCAAGAAAACCTCTTTCTTTTCAATGATTTCTCTCGATCCTTTTGAGCGTCTGAAATATCGTTTCTCCAAAGGACAACAGCTCAAAACGGGACATTTAAAGTGGGAGAATTAAATAAAGTGTGACGCAGGTTACAAAAACCAAAAACAGAACAGTCATCGCCTAAAAAGGAAAATGTAACAGAATTGAAATATGAATAAACGAGAATAGCACTGGGTAGAGCGTATACCTCCGCAAGGCTGCACCGCTTACCTTGTGTGGCCCACTGAGAGGTCAAATCTGGATCCGGACCCGAACCAAATTTGAATCGGGTTGTTCTCGTCAACTACCCAACTCGTCCACAACGGTTTGACATATCGTGCGACATCTCGTTTTTGGCCCCATCTCTCAATGGTGAAGAATCAGTTAAATAATTATAGTATCAGGATGAGAATCTTCAGCAAAATCGAATCGATTCGTCCTTTTCATACACAAAACCTGTCCACCGGATTTCGTCCGAATCTGTGAAGAACATTTTGAGATGTCCTGCTCACAAACAGACAAACAAACAGAGGTGCAAACAAAACCAAAAAAAGTTTCGTCCTCGAAATCTACGAAGCTTGAACTGAAGTCGAGGAAAATGCTGAATAACAATTAATGGCGAGGAAGCGTTCTGCCAGCTGCAAGACGGTGATGCAAGGAATTAGTTATAACTGGCTTCTACGCCAAGGTGCACATCAGACTCAACAAAGCTTATTCAGTTGAAATAATAGAAAATGACAGAGAAGGATTGCCCAAAGGCGCAGGAGATAAACCGAAACGAAGGGATTTCTGGAACAGTCTGGGGCGCTCAATCGCAGAATCTGGATTTCAAAGGGGCCCCGAGATGGATCCATTTATCAAGGTTTGAGACCTGCAAGGGATAGATCTGGGGGAAAGGAAATTGGAGACCTCTTGGTGACATTTGCTGTAATGTGTGAAAACAATGAAAAATCATCTCGGGATGCCTCGAGGAAAAGTCTTGTGGTGTTTATCGCCTCGTCAAGCATCGTCACATGTGAGGTCCTTTCAACGTGGTCGTGCGCCGGTACTCTTGGCTAAATAGTGCTTCTCTCATGGGTCTTTGGGATCTCTGCTCTGTTCAACCTCCCAAGTCGACTCACAATGTATTTCTAGATCCATGAAAATATGAAGCAAACACACCCTGGGTTTTTCTTTCTTTCCAGACGAGGGTGACACACGATCGTGGTCTTGTCCCCTAAAGGACTTCGACGCACGAGGAAGCGGGGGGCGTAAATGACGAGAGGCAAAGGCACGCGGTATGAGGTCCGTGCGTCAAAACCGTGATGTGGACAGCTACTGACGTCCAAGGACGCACGTCGTCCGCACGGGATCGAGTTCGAGCACGAACCTGTAATGGAGACCGCCTCCGGCACGGCGTGGGAGCCTCTCGAGCCCTCGGGGCGTGGACGCTGGGGGGTGTGTGGGGGAATCTCACTCTGTGTATCGCAGAGAACGAACGGCCTCAATGGCGTGTAAAGTTTCCCATTAAAGGCACCAGATTCGCCGGGACGCGCGACGCCGGGCACGAGAGGGTGGCAATGTGGAAGAGGAAGAAGACGAAGCACCGAGGGCAACTCACATTAGATGCTGCGGCAGCGGGTATGGATTTTCGGAGGTTGATCTCACGGTCTCCCTCCCTTCTTCTCTGCTTCTTCTGAGCCCGTCGTTCTGTGCTCGTCTCCCCGACAGCGTCGAGGAAAGCGAGATGAGCGAACGGGACGAACCACGCGAAGCGTCCACGACGCGCGATGCAAGGATGCGGGCGCTGCATACATAGCGGGAGTGGAGTGTGCTGAGCGGCTCGGAAAACCAGGACTGGCATTTAGGACTTTGCGGATCGCGAAAACAATCCCCATGCCACACCACAGGCTACAAACGGAGGCATCCACGACGACACAATCAAGCTTTTGTTGGTCCTGCTCGGATTTTACTGCTGTCCCAGGTAAAGCATATGAGATATTTCTTATCACAGATCCAACTCCTGTTCCACATTCAACAACCAACCTGCACTGCTCCTGCTTTCAATTTCTCTGCTGCTTCTGTGCTTGCTGCTTATGCTGCTGCTGCTACTGCTGCTGCTGCTGCTGCTGCTGCTGCAAAGCTCTGGACGACCTGTGGTTTGGGTCACGATTTTGATGCTTCTCAGAGCGTCGCAACGAGGTAAAGTGTCCAAAATACATTCCCTTTCACTGGTACTCCACCACAGGAACCATGGTGTAACCTTTGTAAAAATGCTTCCATTATGGTCACCATTTAGGCCTATGCCATGCAAGTACATGTGTATATTTAATCAGCATATTATCAATTATAATTGAAAATAATTATAAACGTGTGCGTCATATACATACAGATGTCATATATATACATAATTTAATCAGTTCATATATACATACATATACGTACGCACATGTACATATACACATACACACATGTATATATATACATATATATTGCAGCTACATCATAAGGGGTTGGAAAGGGTGTTGGAGACGAGGATAAGGAAGAAAGTGAAGATTGACGAAATGCAGTTTGGATTGATGCCAGGAAGAGGAACGACAAATGTGCTTTTTATTGTAGGGCAGTTGCGGGAGAAGTACATGGAGAAGAGGAAGAAGTTGTTTCTTGGGTTTGTTGATCTGGAGAAAGCATTCGAAAGGGTTCCACGCCAAGTATTGACATGGGCATTGAGGAAGTTAGGAGTGGAGGAATGGTTGATCAAAGTAGTGATGGCAATGTACAAAAGAGCGCGCACGGACAAAGGGCGGGAACAATGGTGAGTTTTAGGTGAAGGTGGGAGTGCATCAGGGGTCGGTACTAAGTCCACCACTATTTGTAGCTGTGATGGAGGTGCTGGCTCGGAACGTAAAGGAGGGTTTACCGTGGGAGTTGTTGTATGCAGATGATCTGGTGTTGATTGCGGAAAGTATGGATGGACTGAAGGAAAAGATGAACACGTGGAAGGAATGTATGGAGACAAAAGGTCTGAAGGTGAATATCGGAAAGACGAAGGTGATGGCAAGTGGTGAAGCATGTGGTGAGGTGGAAAGAACTGGGAAGTGGCCATGTGCTGTGTGTAGGAAGGGTGTCGGAGTGAACTCCATTCAATGTACAATGTGTGCTGAGTGGGTTCATCAAAAATGTAGTGGTCTGAGAGGGTCATTAACCAGTGTGGCAGCTACATTCAAGTGTAAGGTGTGCACAGAGGGATCTGCAGATGGAGGAAATGTTGAGTTGGATCTTGGAGACGGCGTGAAGCTGGAAGGTGTGAAAACATTTTGTTACCTAGGAGACATGCTGAATGGAGAAGGTGGATCAGACTCGGCAACGGTTGCAAGAGTTAGATGTGCATGGAAGAAGTTTCGGGAACTGAGTGGCGTGCTGACGAGGAGGGGAGTGTCGTTGAAGCTGAAGGGAAAGGTGTATGCTGCATGTGTGAGAAGTGTTATGATTTATGGGAGCGAGACATGGGTAATGAACGTAGAGCAGCAAAGAAGGCTGGAAAGGGTGGAAATGCGAATGGTCGGGTGGATGTGCGGAGTATCGTTGAGAGAGAGGAAGACAAATGATGAATTGCGAAAGATGATGGGAATAGAGCCTGTGGTTGATGCTGTGAAGAGGAACAGGTTGAGATGGTTTGGTCATGTGTTGAGGAAGGATGAAAGTGACTGGTTGAGAAGAGTGATGGAAATGAATGTAGAAGGAAGTAGAGTACGGGGAAGACCGAGAAAGACTTGGCTAAAGATGGTGGAAGAAGAAATGCGGGCAAGGGGGTTAACAAGGAGAGATGCAGAAAATAGGGCAAAATGGAGAAGATTGTCATGGGGACCGCAAGGCTAACCCCCGCTCTAGCAGGGAAAATGGCCTTAAAATGCCTGTTGTTGTTGTTGTTGTTGTTGTTGTTGTTGTTGTTGCAGCTACGTCATACGATTGAGGATGAGCCTGTCGAATTAGCTTTACCTACACCAGGTGAGAGTGCGAGGATGTGGACAAGGCATGATCAGCCGAATGTCCTCGTCCTGTGCCGAAGGTTCCTTGGACAGTGTTTCCTTAAATTTAAATCTTCAGCAAGAAAACCTCTTTCTTTTCAATGATTTCTCTCGATGCTTTTGAGCGTCTGAAATATCGTTTCTCCAAAGGTCAACAGTTCAAAACGGGACATTTCAAGTGGGAGAATTAAAGTGTGACGCAGGTTACAAAAACCAAAAACAGAACAGTCATCGCCTAAAAAGGAAAATGTAACAGAATTGAAATATGAATAAACGAGAATAGCACTGGGTAGAGCGTATACCTCCGCAAGGCTGCACCGTTTACCTTGTGTGGCCCACTGAGAGGTCAAATCTGGATCCGGACTCGAAATTGAATCCGTTTTTTAAAAATATATTTATTATAAACATATTAATGTAAATTAAGGTTAGGTTTAGGGTTAGCCCACTTCGGTGCCCGGCAAAGACGTTATGCAGCGCCTGGAGATGGCATAGGAAAGGTACGGTGTACAACAAGTTATCACATTTCTACCTGACATTACCTCTGACCTTTGACCTCTTGCCCCCAAAATTTAATCAGTTCATGTTTACAGCATTATACATACCTGTACCAAGTTTGAATTTCAATCCCTTCAGCTGTTCACAAGTTATCACATTTTTACCTGACATGACCTTTGGCCTTTGACCTTAGGACCGCAAAATTGAATCATTTAATCATTACGTCATTATACATATCTGTACCAATTTTGAATTAGATCCCTTTAGCCATTCTCAAAGTGATAGACCTAATACAGATATTGACCTTTGACCGCTTGACCAAAAAATCTAACCAGTTAATCTTTGCATCATTATATACATATCTGTACCAAGTTTGAATTAGATAACTTCAGCCGTTCTCAAGTTATAGAACTATAACAGATTTTGACCTTTGACCGCTTGAGCCCAAAATCTAATCAGTTCACCTTTACATCATTCTACATAAGTGTACCAAATTTGGTTAGAATCCCATCACTGGTTCACAAGTTATCACGGTAACAGGATTTTACCTAACATGACCTCTGACCTTTGTAATTTGACCTCATAACCCCATAATCTAATCAGTTCATCTTTACCTCATTATACATAGATGACCCAAGTTTGACTAAGATCCCTTCAGTCGTCCTCAAGTTATCACAGTAACGAAACCCTATCAGGGATGGGCGGATTGACGGACGGACAAGACGGACAACCTGAGAACATAAAGTCGGCGGAGGCATAAAAATGAAATCACATTCCATCCCAGTCATCATCCCACACATTCTGGTGCTTAGAAAAATTTACCCCTCACTCCCCTTGCACCTTCACCTTTTATTTTCCATCTGGACTTGGCTTAACGGTTAAGGTGGCTGACTTGAGATCCTAGGCTTGAGTTTGAGCCCCTGTCATGCCGTTGAAATAACACCAAGTGGGTTAACTCAGCCCGTCATTCTTCCGACAAGTGAGCAAAAACAAGTACCAGGCAAAACGAGTACCAGCTTAATGGTAACAGAGGCACTGCATCAGCGGCACAGCGGCGCCTCCAGAAAATGATGCAGCCAGCAGCTACGGACAGCCTACAAAAGCACCACTTATGAATGCATCCAAAATCTCTAATTCATGTGCACTTGATCATCAGGATTTAAGGCTCTCACAATTTGGGACTCAGTAGCCTGGTGTTGGCATTGCGGTTCGGGTGCAGGCTTGGGATCCTTGGATCCTGGGTTCGTTGGCATAGCAGTTAGGGTGCCGTCTTGGGATCCTAGGATCCTGGGTTCGTTGGCATAGCGGTTAGGGTGCAGGTTTGGGATCCTAGGAGCCTGGGTTCGTTGGCATAGCGGTTAGGGAGCCGGCTTGGGATCCTAGGATCCTGGGTTCGTTGGCATAGCAGTTAGGGTGCAGGCTTGAGATCCTAGGATCCTGGGTTCGTTGGCATAGCGGTAAAGGAGCCGGCTTGGGATCCTAGGATCCTGGGTTCGTTGGCATAGCGGTTAGGGTGCAGGCTTGGGATCCTAGGATCCTGGGTTCATTGGCATAGCGGTTAGGGTGCAGGCTTGGGATCCTAGGATCCTGGGTTCGTTGGCATAGCGGTTAGGGTGCAGGCTTGGGATCCTAGGATCCTGGGTTCGTTGGCATAGCGGTTAGGGTGCAGGCTTGGGATCCTAGGATCCTGGGTTCGTTGGCATAGCGGTTAGGGTGCCGGCTTGGGATCCTAGGATCCTGGGTTCGTTGTCATAGTGGTTAGGGTGCAGGCTTGGGATCCTAGGATCCTAGATCGCTGAATTATCGCCAGGGGGGGTTGACTCAGCCTGTCATCCTTCCGAGGTCGGCACATCGAGTACCAGCTTGCTGGGATGAATGATCTCGGTGTGTACCCCTATTTAGAATAGGTACACCGTATCCCTGCACATTGTAAGAGGCGACTAAGGGTTGGCGTCAGGAAGGGCATCCGGCCATAAAAACATTGCCTCAAAAAGGGAACCATGAGGTCATGGAGCCCGCAAGGCTAACCTCTGCTCTGGCGGGGAAAATGGCCTTAAAACGATCATTCATTCATTCATTCACAGTTTGAGACTCAAACCTCTCACAGTTTGAGAAGCATTTGCAATCCCAGCCACCTCCACCCTCCAGCACTCAACTGCTCATGCACTCCACATACCCCAACCCTGATATCCCAGAAGGCCCACAGATTTATCCCTCTCTAAAATCTCATGTAAATGCAGAACCATGATGCAAAACGATGGAGGTTTGCTCGGTGCACATCCACATTACGATAGAATGAAAGTGTACCTGCTACAAAAAAGGAAACATTATCAATTGCAATTTAGACACTGCTTAAAATTGTGATATTAAGGTTTAAAAAATTACACCCTCACTTTTCTGAAAAGATACACGGGCACACATGCACACAAGTACCCTTCCCCCAAATCAAATATAAGAAAATACTGCTATGACCATCATATCTGAAACTCACCCACTTAGCCCCACAACGACAGGTGCATATGGCCATGATATAAGCTCAAAGGTATATTCATGCAACAACAACATTGTGATCTTCTGTATCCACATGATTGCAGATGGGACAGACATCTTAACAGTTTCATATAAAAAATGGGAGTGTGCTCCATCCTGAAGCACCTGTTTCTGACAATGTTCCAGAAAAACCTTTTTGTCGCTGCAAACGAATAAACGCAAATGCGATTCAGAACCAGACAGCTCCAAGGTAAGCAAACTTTAGCTGCATCCATCCATCATGACACCCAACTTTAAAAAACGCACGATAAAAGCTGTACGTAATTGTACACAATCATTTTTGCCCCATCATTCATACTCCGAATCTGCACTCTGGATTTCTGTCACTCCCTTTGGCATTTTAAAACCGCTTTCCAGGAGCCCAGGATGGGCACGGAAGAAAGGAGAAGCTCCAAGCAAGCACGTAGGGATACAGGGTTGCCAAGGGAGTGTCATGAAGCAACTGGGTAGTCCATCCAATGGAATCTCCTCTCCCTTTTAAAAAACAATGTGCAAAATTAACATCTTCCGTAGAGGGATGGTAACTTTACATAATTCGACTATTTCATACACGCGCAGGTGGATAATAAACTGGTTGGCCGATTTGTGTGTGCAGCGCAGTTGGATGTCGGAAGGGTTGATAGGGAAAAGAGCTGGAAAGTCAGATTCAGGGATGAATTATGAGCATACGAACAAAAAACCGAACGCAAGCAAAGAAACCTGGAGAATATACATTCTCGTGGGGAATTAATTTAAAAAAAGTTGAAACAGATTTTAAAAAGGAGAAGAAATTTTAATAATTTTCTTGAAAAATTCATCATTTTTTTTTTTTTTTTTGTATACAAGATCGAGGCTCGTGAAACCATCATTCATTCGTACGTACGAATTCGTACGAATCGTTCGAATCATTCGAATCATTCGTACGAATCGAATCGTACGAATTCGAATCATTCGTACGAAACCATCCGTAAACAATCCCAGATAATAGTCATGCCACGAGCGGGAGATGGAAGGGCAGTGGGAGACTTTTTCCCAATTATAATCTCGACCAATTTGGAAGCAAAAAGCAGATATCTACCAGGTACCCACAAAAAGCAGAAATCCACCCACAGGCCTTCATGGAGTGCTGCTCTCCCCTGTGGGCTGGCGCTCCTGCCTCACACACTGCTCAGCTTGACGTCGTGTAAACCGAGGTTTCAAGATCATGGAATCTCCTGTGATTAAGGTGAGTCTATGGGTCTATCACTTCGTCTACGCAGACAGGTCGGTGGCCACCCCCTTCTCCCAAGCCCTCTTTTTTCCAGGTTTCCAGTTTCTCCTTGATGAGAGTTTGCTTCTGTATCCGTCTTATCGACCCAGTGTCCTTCCGTACCCCTCTTTCTTCCTAGCATCCATTATTTTGTCCAAGTCTCCCTCTATGTTGCCCCTCAACCTTGCTGTTGGTGTGTTTACCCCCTTCCCTCCCCCCACCCGATCACACATCTCTATTTCTGCTGTTTCTTTTGTTCTGTTACGTCCTGGTCCGTTATGTGCCCTAGCTCCTCCACGAGTCTCAATATTGTATTTTTCAAAATATGCCAAATGCTGGAAGTATGGCATTGCTGAATACATGGAGAGGAATATATCCAGAAAATTTGCTGATCCTTCAACTCTCGCAAATATTGTTACACATGAGGAAAACTCATTTTTAACAGAAACAAAACAACTTTCATGAAATTCATTGAAGAAAAACCCCAGCTAATCCTTCACACAAATCATACAGGATGTTTCCTGAACACAGAGCGACTGCAGCTCATTCTTAACATGTTGTTTCAGCGAGCAGGTTTTTGACAGCAACAAACGATCAACATCAGTTGGCACACCGGCCAAAAACATGAAAGAAAAGGAAGCCTCTTGGTATGTATCCTTTGGGACTTTCTCCCTTTCCAACATAATTACATTACAACGTACATGTGTCACGGATGAACTTGTACGCAGATCACTTCAATGACAAGGACGTCACTTCACAACGGACGTAGTAACAAAAGACATTTGGATCGAACACACTCCTTTTCCTGCCACGCTCATCGACAATGGTGGCGCGCATTCAAACCATTCGCCCATCTTGCTTAGAATACCGTTTCAATTGGATACGCACAGTGATTTGTTTTGAAAAGTTTTGCATTTCTTTTCTTTGCTCATGCCAATTTTATCTGAGAAAGTTACCAAGGTAAGTTAATTACTAATCCAGGCAAACATTAGGCCTACACTATTCCAATACCGTACCCTGGTTTGGCAGCTTTCTGGCATGAGGCCGATATTTCTTAACCCGAGATCTGTGTACTCCTGGGTATACCCATCTGTTCAGAATGAGTATATACCCAGGGGTACACCGATCTAAGAAAACCTACAATGAACTGGATAAAAAGAAGATTTCATTATACTAGCTGTATTTGTTCTATTGTTACTTCCCATACCCATTACATACCCATACCCTTTAACCCAGATGGAATTAAAGGTAGAGGGAAGAGATATATGGAAATGCTGTTGAATGCAGAGAATGAATGGGATGGCAACATAGAGAGTAACCCAGTTTTAGGACCGGCAGAGAAGATAACTGAGAAGGAAGTTGAGGAAGCGATAAAAGCAATGAAGAGTGGAAAAGCGGGAGGGCCGACGGGAGTTGTGGGAGACATGTTGAAGGCAGCAGGAAGTTGGGGTGTGAAGAGAATGACAGAGATCTTTAATCTGGCGGTGAAAGAAGGTCGCATTCCAGTGGATTGGGAACTGAGTACCCTCGTCCCTCTATACAAGGGGAAAGGTGACCCTCTGGACTGTGGCTCATATAGAGCGATAAAGTTATTGGAGCATGGAATGAAGGTATTGGAAAGGGTGTTGGAGAGGAGGATAAGGAAGAAGGTGAAGATCGACTAAATGCAGTTTGCATTTATGCCAGGAAGAGGAATGACAGACGCACTTTTTATTGTAAGGCAGTTGCAGGAGAAGTACATGGAGAAGAGGAAGAAGTTGTTTCTTGGGTTTGTTGATCTGGAGAAAGCATTTGATAGGGTTCCACGCCAAGTAGTGACATGGGCATTGAAGAAGTTAGAAGTAGAGGAATGGTTGATCAGAGTAGTGATGGCAATGTACAAAAGAGCGCGCACAGCTGTAAGGACGAAGGACGGGAACAGTGGTGAGTTTGAGGTGAAGGTGGGAGTGCATCAGGAGTCGTTACTAAGTCCACTACTATTTGTAGCTGTGATGGAGGCGCTGGCTCGGAACATAAATGAGGGTTTACCGTAGGAGTTGTTGTTTGCAGATGATCTGGGAGTTGTTGTATGCAGATGATCTGGTGTTGATTGCTGAAAGTATGGATGGACTGAAGGAGAAGATGAACAAGTGGAAGGAATTAATGGAGGCAAAAGGTCTGAAGGTGAATATCGGAAAAACGAAGGTGATGGCAAGTGGTAAAGCATGTGGTGAGGTGGAAAGAACTGGGAAGTGGCCGTGTGCTGTGTGCAGGAAGGGTGTCGGAGTGAACTCCATTCAATGTGCGCTGAGTGAGTTCATCAAAAATGTAGTGGTCTGAGAGGGTCATCAACCTGTGTGGCAGCTACATTCAAGTGTAAGGCATGAACAGAGGGAGCTGCAGATGGAGGAAATGTTGAGTTGGATCTTGGAGATGGCGTGAAGCTGGAAGGTGTGAAAATATTTTGCGACCTCGGAGACATGCTGAATGGAGAAGGTGGATCAGACTCGGCAACGGTTGCTAGAGTGAGATGTGCACGGAAGAAGTTTCGGGAACTGAGTGGCGAGCTGACGAGGAGGGGAGTGTCGTTGAAGCTGAAGGGAAAGGTGTATGCTGCATGTGTGAGAAGTGTTATGATTTATGTGAGCGAGACATGGGTAACGAACGTAGAGCAGCAACGAAGGCTGGAAAGGGTGGAAATGGAAATGGTTTGGTGGATGTGCGGAGTATCGTTGAGAGAGAGGAAGACAAATGATGAATTGCGAAAGATGATGGGAATATAATAATAATAATAATAATTCATTTATTTTGTATAGCGCTTTTCCAGAAGCCCAAAGGCGCTTTGACAGAGTGGAAAACATAATGCATAACAATACATGAAAACAACAATTGCAAAAAGACAAGAATCAAGAAAACAAACAGCAGCGATATACGGCATATATATAAGACAAGAATCAAAAAGACAAGACAAGAATCAATAGGGAAATATTTAAAGCAAAAGGAGGGAGAAGGAGAAGAGATAGTCAGGGGTTAAATGCTGTGGGTTGAATGTTGAATGCAGCGTTGAACAGGTGGGTCTTTAGTGATGTTTTGAATGTGGTGAGTGAGGAGGAGTCTCTGATGGTGTGAGGTAGTGAGTTCCAGAGGGTGGGAGCAGCGATGGAGAAGGCCCTGTCCCCCCAGGATCTGAATTTGGTCCGGATGGAGGGGGTCAGGAGGTTGGTACCAGCAGAGCGGAGGTTGCGGGTGGGAGTGTGTCTGGAGAGGAGGTCAGCCAGGTAGGATGGGGCCAGGTTATGGAGGGCTTTGTATGTCAAGAGGAGGATTTTGTACTGGATTCTCTGGGGGATGGGGAGCCAGTGAAGCTTGTAAAGGACGGGGGTGATGTGGTCACGGGTCCGGGAATGAGTGAGTAGACGGGCAGCGGAGTTCTGAATGTATTGGAGTTTATTGGTGATTTTTGAGGGTGAACCATAGAGGAGGCTATTGCAGTAGTCCAGACGGGAGGTGATGAAGGCGTGGATGAGGGTTTCTGCAGCCGTGGAGGAGAGGGATGAGCGGAGACGGGCAATGTTTTTCAGGTGAAAGAAGGCTGACTTTGTGATCTGTTTAGTGTATTTGTCGAAGGAAAGGGTTTGGTCAAAGATGACGCCAAGATTCCGGATGTGAGGGGAGGTGGATACTGGGATACCGTCGATGTTGAGGGCAAAGTTATGGGTGGATTTTGTGAGCGTTTTTGGGCCAATGATGATTATTTCAGATTTATCACAGTTAAGCTTGAGGAAGTTGATTTGAAGCCAGGATTTTATTTCAGTGATGCAGTTTGTCAGGATAGAGTGGGTGTCGGTGGAGACGGACTTGGTGGAGATGAAAAGCTGGATGTCATCGGCGAAGCAGTGGAATTGGAGACCATGACGGCGGATTAAGTGACCGAGCGGGGACAGGTAAAGGATGAAGAGGAGGGGGCCAAGAACTGAACCTTGGGAGACACCTTGGGGGAGGGGAGCAGTGGGGGATTTGCAGTTATTGATGGAGATGGAGGGGGTCAGAAATATAACCTGTGATGGATGCTTTGAATAGGAACAGGTTGAGATGGTTTGGTCATGTGATGGAAATGAATGTAGAAGGAAGTAGAGGACGGGGAAGACCGAGAAAGACTTGGCTGAAGGTGGTGGAAGAAGAAATGCGGGCAAGGGGGTTAACAAGGGGAGATGCAGAAAATAGGGCAAAATGGAGAAGATTGTCATGGGGACCGCAAGGCTAACCCCTGCTCTGACAGGGAAAATGGCCTTAATATGCCTGTTGTTGTTATTTGTTGTTACTTCCCATACCCTTCTGGGGGGTTATCAGGGCACTCAGTAGTCGTTGAAACAAATCCAAACTTGAGATTTTAACCTGCACAGGTATAGGTGTCTCAATGGAAGGTGGCTGCTGAAGCAACCCTCACAAAGCAATTTATAATTTGTCGAGGTTACCGATAAACAATGGCAAACCCTCTTCAAAAGGCATTACGGGATATTTAATGCCCGCAATGGGTGAATGCTAGCAGATGGGACACCTGGCTTATTGTTCTCCTGAAGGACAGGAAGCACCTGCGTGACAGCTTTCCCATCACAAGCAGGTTGGTGGTATCTCTATTTTTAGTGCCTCTTCTCTGGTAATGCAAGTCTTTCCTTGGGAAATCAGAGCTACTCACAGTCCGCAAGGCCTTTATGCATAGCTCAATGAAGTACTACTCTAACTAGAGGCTGGTGTTCCAGAATCACATCTGTCTCTTCTGGATTCTGTGGAATCTAAAGCTCTCAGAATTATTGGAATCTCCCATGATGATGCCAAAACACAATGTTGCTCTCACATTGCAGGAAGGTTGGTGGTCTCTCTGTTTTCTACCGTCCTCTTTTCCGATATTGCTCTCTCTGCTATCTCTGTCCTCTGACCATCCCCATCTACTCCAGGATACACATATTATTCAATTAAACCCCTTATGGTTAAACTTATAAAATCCAGGCTGACTGTATCCTCAACTCCCTTATTCCTCGCAAGCTGCGCAACACCATCTCTTGTCATCCGCAATTCGGACCAACTATCTTTGTTAACCCCATCACCAGTTCATCACCAGTTTGAGGACCAGTTCACTGGTAATTCCCTGTTTGTCGTTAAAGGCGGCAAAAAGGGTTGGCGTCAGGAAGGGCATCCGGCCGTAAAACATTGCTTCAAAAAGGGGACCGAAAAACAACAACAACCACGGTTCCCGAAAAAGGCCAACCCCCGCTTGCGGGGAAAAATGGCCTCTAAAGGTGGTTTTTTTTTTTTTTAATAACCCCATCACCCTTTCCTAACCCAACCATTTTACTTGCTGGTTTCAGTTTCCACCCCTCCTTCTTTCCTCTTTCATGTTCATTCATTAAATTGATGCTTGTCCCACTGTCAGTTCTACCTTACTCTCCATGGGGCCTCACTCCCGTAAATAAATACAAGAAAGACGTCGTGCAGAGCATGATTCTTGCGAAATTCCTAAAAAAGAAATTGAACTTAAAAATAATTGGTGGTTGAATTAAATGACCAAATATGCACATCCTCTACAAATTTCAAGTCAATCAGATAAAAATTGAGGATTTTAGAAATTCTACCTAGGTAATTGACATTTGGCCTATATTGACCTTTAGGCATATGGACCTCAAAATAATTGGTGGTTGAATTAAATGACCAACTATGCAAATCCTCTTCAAATTTCAAGTCAATTGGATTAAAAATTGAGGATTTTAGAAATTCTACTTAAGTTTTTTTTTAGTATACTGAATCGAGGCTCGTGAAAGAGCTAACATTTACTTCACAAACAAATCAACCAGACAAACAAAATATATAAAAAGAGGGAGTGGAAGACAAGATGGGGAGAGAAGGGGAAGCACACAAACACAACATTTGAGAGCAGGGAGATGTGTGGGAGGGAGAGGGCTTGGGGGGAGGAGGCGTGGGAAGGGGGGTGGGGGGGGGTGGGAGAGGTATAAAACACATGGACATTGCTAGGACTTCCAGGAAAGAAGTCGTAATTTAAAAGCAATCACACACACGTAAGCAATCACACACAGACAGACAGACAGACACACACAGAGACAGACACACAGACAGACATACACACACGCAGACACACACACACACATGCACACACACACACACACACATGCAAACACACACACACACACACACACATACAAACAAACACACAAATACACACCCACACACAAACACCCCCACACCCCTCCCCCCAGACCCCTCCACACATACACACCCCCCACCTCCACACATACACACACACACATCCACCCCACCCCTCCATACACACACCCCAACTCCCCCCCCCCCGCCACACACACACACTTCACCTCATCCAGCACTTCTTGCACTCTCCCTTCTCCCTGCTCAAGAGTAAAGCCACGTCACAACGTTGACCTTTGGCCTATGTTGATTTTTTGGCCTATGTTGACCTCAAAATATTTGGTGGTTGAGTTCAGTCAGCTGATATGAAAAACCTAATCAAATTTCAAGTCAATCGGATGAAAATTGAGGATTTTAGAATTTGAAAAGGTTGTTGACCTTTTGGCCTATGTTGACCTTTTGGCCAATGTTGATTTCAAAAATAGTTATTGGTTGAATTCAGTTAGCTGATATGAAAATCCAATTTAAATTTCAAGTCAATTGGATGAAAATTGAGGACTTTAGGAATTTGAAAAAAGTGGTTGACCTTTTGCCTATGTTGACCTTTTGACGTCAAAAATAAATAGCATTCTGTCGGACCACGAACTCTGCCGCTTTGTGAAGATCGTTTTAACATTGCGACCTTTAGGCAAGTACAAGTGAGCAGACAGACAAACAAACACACACACACACACACACACACACACACACACACACAAACAAACACAGACACACACAAACACATACACACACAAACACACACAAACAAACACACAAACAAACACACATACACACAAACAAACTCACAAACACACAGACACACAAAGACACACACACAAACACACACAAACAAGCAAACACACACACACACACACACACACACACACACACACACACAAATACAAACCGGAGAGATCAACATACTTGTCAAATATATTTTTTTGAACCAAGTAACAAACAAACAGAATAACGCATGCGAGCAACCAATATATTGTCCTGTGGACGACTCTATTAAGAAAGAGCGTCCATGGATGGCTAATCGAGTTTAATGAGGCATTATCCAATTCAGTGGCGGATCATACGCGAGCAGGGGGGGGGGGGGGGGATTGGGGGAGAATGCCAACTTACCTTCACGGCCCCACGCAGTCTTCAACCTGCGAAAAGTAACTCACAACGAAAACGGAATTTATGTACAAAAATAAATATTTATTACCTGATAGCAAATAAATATATATAACCGGTACCCGATAACAATGGACGCGACGGTTAAAACTAACCCCCCTAGTGAGCGCTCTTACACACCGACTTCGAACACAAGACAAATGGGAGAATATGAAAATAAATGTTTCATTGTGTTCTGTGGTGCATCTTATCCGTCTAGATGTCAGGAATCATTCAGGCTCATCGTTCAGGCTCCGTCTGGCGCGGACCGCTCGGGCGTTGGCACGAACACCGGCCTCTCTGCACGGTCAGTCCCACGCCCCACAGCACAGCAATCGCATGCAGGCACCAGGAGAGGATGATCGTCGGCACCCCACCGTCTTTCCAATG
The DNA here is from genome assembly GCF_964187855.1 of Myxine glutinosa. Taxonomy (NCBI): domain Eukaryota; kingdom Metazoa; phylum Chordata; class Myxini; order Myxiniformes; family Myxinidae; genus Myxine; species Myxine glutinosa. The sequence continues at coordinate 81,627,510 of NC_136274.1, forward strand.
TCCACCAAGCGAAACTCCAAACGGGAATGAAATGCAAAAAGGGAAGAGGTCCAAACAGAAGAGAAGGGGGAGAGAGGTCCAGGCAGGATGAGTCCAAGAACGAGAAGAGACAAGATGTCGGCCAGTGAGTTGTTTTACTGCCTGTCCCGTGACGTCAGCTCTCTCCCTCTCCCAACCAGTGCGTCGTTTCCTTGTGACCTTTCGTGCCTTCACACGTCACCGGCGCTTCTCCTCCAATGAGCGCGTCGCTTGTTGTGGCTCTTTCGCGCCCTCCTCACTAACTGGCCGAGCGTCTCGTGCCTTTGGTGTTACGTCATCGTGTGGCATGTCATTGTCGATGGCCAATCAGTGTGGCACGTCCTTCATCTTCCCTACTCTCCAATCAGCGACCTGCTTCCAACTTGCCCCTCCCCCCTGTCAATCACGAGTTCTCCTGGGCGTGGCTCTCGGCCTGCCTGTTCGATGCTTGCTGCCCTGCCGGTTTTGTCAGCCCAAGTACGTGGTCGCTTGCTGTTTGTTCTTCCGGTCAGTCATTGTGGCAGCGGGGAATTAATTAATGTGTGCGCTAATGGGCCTAGCTAATGTATGTGATGTATTGCCATAAGGGACACCGGGATGATCACAGGTTTCACACACACGAATTAGCCTAATCCCTACAACTGTTTAACATGCCCCATTCCTCGTAATGGGGATGAAGATACACCTTAATCCGACAAACCGGGCTAGACAGGTCCCTGACTTACTGTACACCGAGATGGTTCTTCTTCTTCGTGACATTGGAGCACCTACATGTGCAGATCTACCTAAATCTATATATCCCCCTACCCAAAATTCATAACAATATATTACACGTTCTTGAAAAACCTGAGCTTTTCACAAATAAAAATTCTCCCTCTACTCTCTGTCCTCAGACCTTCTCTTACAGCTCCAGGATGGACATGTTCTACCTCCACCTGGTTAAACTTCGAAAATCTAGGCTGACCGTACACCTCATTTCTTATATTCCTCGCTTCTCCTGTCTATGGAACCACCTTCCAGATGCTGTTCTTTCCCACTCTTCCTTCCAGAGCTCAAAGCAGGCAGTGCACCATCACCTCGTGTCATCTGCCATCCTATCGCATGAACGGTGTTACCCCCATTAACCCTACGTAACCCAACCCTCTTACTTGATAACATCAGTGTTTCCTCAGCAACTCACTCTTCCATTTCTGTTCGTTCATTCATTCCCTTGCTGGGATAATATTGCATTTCATAACTTTAGTATAATTGTTACAACATTATTGCATCAGGAATCTTGCACGAATCTGTGATTGATTTTGCCGAAGAAGATATAAAAGTGCACTTTTGCAAGTTTATCGTTTCATGAGCTATTCCATAAAACTTCCGAGACGGTTCAATCACACCCTTCCTTCCAGGGCTTCAAGCAAACTGTGCACCACCATCTCATGCCATCTCTCATCCCTACCTTGTGTTCAATGTAACCTCGACGACTTTGAAGATGTATTGGGTTATGCAAGTCAAGCATTTGTTAAAGGGAACCCTCATGGAATATAGTGTTTAACAGAAGCAGGCCGAGCTACAAGGCCTTGCATTTTAAAGCTTACTTGTATCTTACTGATGAGCCCTTAAGATGGAAGCACGTGTCCAAGGCCAAAAGCTTAAAATTCTGGCTTGAACACTGCCCCCATAAGGATAATGTTGTGAGTGTTCACAATTTGGAGAGAGTTCGGTGGTCGGATGTTATATTTTCAGGCTTGTCTGTTTATCTGTCTGTGAGCACGATGTCAAAAGGTTGCGGACGGATTTAAACGAAATTTGGTAGACAGGTTGGTGTACAACAAGGAAGAATTGATTCGACTTTGGTGAGGATCCGGATCCGATAACTTTTTCTAGTGATTCTTCACTATTGTGATTGGGCCAAAAACGATATATACAGTCATGTGAAAAAGTAAGTACACCCCATGTAAAGTTTTGACTTTTTCAACATATTTCAACATACAGCTATTTGATCTTCATTTCAACAATATTGATAGATAAAGGTGATATAATAAACAAATATCATGAAACATTTACATTTTGCAGTCCATTGTATAATTTAAATAAACATAAATGCAAATTTCGTATGTGGAAAAAGTAAGAACACCCTTGGCTCTAATAGGTGGTATTGCCCCCTTTGGCAGAAACAACCTCAAGTAGGCATTTCTTATAACTGTCTCACAGTCTCTGACATCGACTGGGAGAAATTTTTGCCCACTCCTCCATGCAGAATTCTTTCAGCTGTGTGATGTTTGATGGGTTTCTTGCATGCACAGCTCGTTTCAAATCCCCCCACAACATCTCGATGGGATTTAGATCCGGGCTTTGACTTGGCCATTCTAGAACCCTCCATTTCTTTCTTTTCATCCATTCCTTGGTGGATTTACTGGTATGTTTAGGGTCATTGTCATGTTGCAAGGTCCACCTTCGGTTGAGCTTCAACTTTCCGACAGATGGCCTCACATTATCCTCAAGCACCCTCTGGTACAATGAAGAATTCATAGTGGATTCTATGATGGTGAGCTGCCCAGGCCCTGATGCAGCAAAGCTGCCCCAGACCATAATATTTCCACCACCATGCTTTACAGTTGGTATCAGGTTCTTGTGGTCAAATGCTGTCTTTGGTTTTCGCCAAACATGTCTTCTGGTACTGTGGCCAAATAGCTCAACCTTTGACTCATCTGTCCAGAGCACATTGTTCCAGAAGTACAGGTCTTTGCCTAGGTGTTCATTGGCAAACTTTAGTCTTGCCCTGATATTCTTTCTGGACAGCAAAGGTTTCCTCCTGGCACACCTCCCATGTAGATCAAATTTGTGCAGCCTCTTTCTAATGGTAGACTCATGCACTTTGACATCAACAGTGGCAAGAGCTACCTGTAGGTCCTGTGATGACATTCTGGGGTTTTTAGAGACTTCTTTCAGCATCTTGCGGTCTGCTCTCGGGCTGAACTTGCTGGGGCGGCCTGGCCTGAACAAGTTGGCAGTTGTTTGGAATCTTCTCCACTTGTAGATGATCTTCCGGACAGTCGAATGATTGATTTCAAATTGTTTGGAGATCTTTTAATATCCCTTCCCAGGCTCGTAGGCATCTATAACCTTCTTTCTGAAGGCATCAGAGAGCTCTTTTGATCTAGGCATGGTGACGCCGCACACTTCAACAACAAAGAGCAAACCAAACAAAATGTCTGAGGTTTAAATAAGACAGGTTCCACCAAGACCCTCTCTAACGATGTTCTAATCATTTGCACCTGAGCTGGTGCACCTGATTCTAATTTTAGGTATTTGAAGTAGTGATAAATGTAGGGGTGTACTTACTTTTTCCACATGCGAAATTTGCATTTATGTTTATTTAAATTATACAATGGACTACAAAATGTAAATGTTTCATGCTATTTGTTATATTATATCACCTTTATCTATCAATATTGTTGAAATGAAGATCAAATAGCTGTATGTTGAAATATGTTGAAAAAGTCAAAACTTTACATGGGGTGTACTTACTTTTTCACGTGACTGTAGCATGATATTTAAAAAAACTTATGGACAGATTTGGACGAAATTTGGTGGATGAGTTGTGTAGATGACAAGAACAAGCCGATTAGATTTTGGTTTGAAGTATAGATGCAGATCTGGCCCATCAGTGGGATACAAAAGGTAAACTGTTCAATCTGGCGGAGGTATGTGCTCTACCGAGTGCAGTTCTAGTTTTGCTTCCTGTGATTGTGAACATATTATATCTTTGAATACTTCAGCAAAGTGTAAAATACTTATATAAGGTTCGAGTGGACATGATCGATGCAACTTCAGAATTTTTATGCAAATTCCCATATCTAGGTAATTTATATTACTGGCAGATTTTGACTCTTCCACGTTTACACGGTAATGCAACAGGACATCCCACTTGATCGGAAGGTAACAGCTGCTGCTACAGGCCTCGGTGCAAAGGCAGCTTCTATTGCCCTTGTCTCGCCAAGTGCTTTGGTAACAAGGGGGTCACACAGGGGTCCTGCCATGTCTAATGATGTTGGGAATGCAGCGCGTGGCACGCCGCTTTGTGACAAAAGAGACTGAAGACACGAGGGATCCCCATAAGTTCTCACTAAAACAAGAATAATGGAAAAAAATGTTTTCCCTTCAGCATTCCCAAGCCAATTCACAGCTGTACCACATTAGAAGGGATTCTACCATCTCTGGGATGTGCATCAGCTGCCCAAGTTTGCCTGAGCAGAAGAAGAAGGATTCAAACATGAGGTAGTGATGGAGACAAGTTTCTGGCAGCGCGACTTTTATACATGGGGACTGCCTTCCCAATTGTCTGGGGACTGCCTTCCATTTACAGATTCAGATGAACCCCCACCGTTGCGTATTTAAATATTGCAGTGCACCAAAGCACCAATTTGCAGGGATTTTTCTTTGCTCCACTAAATGTCAGTCTAAATGATTGCAGTTCCAGGAACGCAGTCTCACTCATATATTTATTGAAATGATTGTGCGGACAAGACTCAAAACAGCAGCACGTGAGCTGTGACACTGCCATCAGTAAGCAAAGTGCCATGTCGTGCCTCGGACTGGGAGGTAGAGGCACAAAGGAATGAGGTTGGCCCAAGGATGGTCCCAACAAAGGATGTCCAACTGAAATCTAGTACTCTTCAGTACATTCCACGTCCTCGGTGAAGGAAAGGTGCCCAGCAACATATTATTTTGAATTTCTGACCTACCGGCTACCTGATTGATTGATAAATCACAATCAAGACAATACAACCGACCCGGTGTGAAATAACAGGCGACAAACAACCGTTGCAGTTTTCTCAAGCAGACCAAATGAGTGGATCTGATGGCAGGAGCGAAGGACCGGGCCTCGTCTTGCGTTAGATTCAAGCCAAACTGATGGAGCAAGACAGTACTGGCAATCAATTCCATCGTTTAAAGGCAGAGCGGGGAGAGAGTGGCATGACGAGGGTCATTATGACATACAGAAACTTCCCACGACAGATCCAAACCTGCCTGCCAACAATATCAACTCCACATGCCTGCCAATTTTGCCAGCCACCCTGTATACCTTTCACGAAACATCAAAGAAACAAAAAGGATTTCACAATTTACGTTGGCATGAATCACAGTTTTAGTGTCGGCATTTTGGCAGTGAAAGTGCAGAAGGAACAAAGTGAGAAAGTGTGGACTGAAAGGAATGACTATGCAGCAGGAAAAAGGAATGGATATTATACAGGGATGTAAAAATAAACTTTAATACAGCAGAACATTTGGTCAATTGCACTTGGCTTGCATCCAAAAGTCATTATAATCAAATGGGCTATTAATTTTTTTTTCTGTAGAATGGGTCTATGTGGGCAGGGTGTCATCACAGAAGAACACTTTTATGAAGGTTTCCAGAGGATCTTTACAAGAAACTTGAATGCAGGAGGAGGCCATTTGGTCCATCATGACTCAGGTACATCAACACCAAATTAATCTGATCTATCAGTTTATGGATTGGAATTATTGGGATTAGGAGGGGGGACTTTAGGCACAGGGATATGTATATATATACAGACTTGGCATTTAATATGGAATATTTTTTTTGTGGGGGTGAACTTACTTTTCAAGATGACTTAGAACCAAAAGTTCATTGGAATTATGTTGAAATTATTCTAGATTTTGTTAATGTGACCTTTAGAAGAAACAAAAACCACATTTGACATTTCGAAGCAAATAAATTGATCCTTGAAAGTGATGTCAACTGATATCGAACTCAATTCACAGACAGTACTGTGTTAAACTTCTGTGCGTTTTCCAGAAGTATATCTTTATTTTGCACATTAGCCAAATTTTTTTTTAACAAAAACAAAAGTTAAATTACGACTGGGATTACGGACAGTAAAATTACAGTTCAGTACTTCGTGTAACCCCTACGAGCATTCAGGAGAGCACGTACACGTTGAGGCATGCTGTTCACGAGATTTGCCAAGGTTTGGACAGGAATCGCTTGCCATGCAGTTACAATAGCCTGCTGCAATTCACGCACAGAGGCAGGCTGCTGGTCCAAGTTGTCGATTTGACGCGTTAATTCTGCCCACAAGTTCTCTATCGGATTCACATCTGGGGACATGGCAGGCCACTCTATATGCTCCACACCACGGTCAGCAAGAAAGTGTTGGATCATGCGAGCACGATGAGGCCGTGCATTGTCATCTTGGAAGACAAAGTTTCCTCGAAAGGCTGCACGAACAAATGGAAGCAATGTTTCTTCCAGAATGGCCCTGTGCTTGAACTGGTTCAGGTTTCCATTCAGAACAACCAGGTCAGTTTTGCCCCCTGCATGAAAAGCAGCCCAAACGGTCACCCCACCACCTCCAGCTTGGACTCTTGGCACTATACAATCTTCGTTGTAGGCTTCATGCACTTGTCTGCGCACTCGGACGTGGCCATCTTGACGATAGACCAGAAATCTAGACTCGTCACTGAAGATCACGTGATTCCAGTGTCCTGGCTGCCATTGACGGTGCTCTCTGGCCCACTGCAATCGGCGCTGGCGGTGTTGTCTGGTCAGACGTGGCTTTCTCAGGGGACGCCTGGCACGATAGCCTGCTTGAACCAATCGTTGGTCACCTAGCCTTCTGGATACAGGCACATTTGTCAGTTGCTGCCACTCAGCCCTAAGCCGATTAGCTGACTTGGAACGGCCATTGCGGACTAATCGGTGCAGCTGGCGATCATCCCTCCTTGTGGTTCTGCGGGGACGTCCTGGCCTCGGTATTGGAGTAGGGACACCCCTCTCAGCATTTCGTTTCAGGATCTTTGACACCTGACCCTGAGTGATGCCATACTGCCAAGCAATAGCACGCTGTTTCATGCCGGAATTTCGTAAAGCCACCACTAAATGACAAACAGCATTGTCGAGTTGAAGGACCATCTCCAGGGGAAGCGGCAATAACTTTTGTAAACGTACAGCAGTTGTTTTCCACTAATACAGAACACAACAACCCTTATATACCCGATTGTGAAGCCAATCGTCAAATGTACCTGTCCGTACATTTTGTCACGCCACCTGTGATATAATCCTGTTATTGACTTCTTGCTGCGACAGACAATCAGTGACATGGTTCTTTTAACAAAGAAATCACCGAAGCTTAAAAGAAACTCACCAGAATGATATACCGAGTTCAGAAATTAAACCCAAGTCAAGAAAAAAAAAAAATTCCATATTAAATGCCAAGTCTGTATATGTATGTATATATATATATATATATATATATATATATATATATATATATATATATATATATATATATATATATATATATATATATATATATATATATATATATATATATATATATATATATATATATATATATACATATATATATATATATATATATATATATATACACAGATGGTCGAAGAAGAAATGCGGGCAAGGGGGTTAACAAGGGGAGATGCAGAAAATAGGGCAAAATGGAGAAGATTGTCATGGGGACCGCAAGGCTAACCCCCGCTCTAGCAGGGAAAATGGCCTTAAAATGCATGTTGTTGTTGTTGCTCAGCCCACACACTAGCGATACCATGGAAAAATCCGCATATAAAAACGTATAAATTAAAGGGAACAAAGAGAGTGTACAAAACATGTCACAAAACGTCAAACTATTAAAATACTCATTCTAAATGAATATAAGAATTATAAAATACTCATTTTATGTGTTAGCTCTTGCATGAGCATCGACTTTGTATACCAAAAAAAAGTATCTTAATGTAAGGCTGTGGTCACCCGAGTCGATTTTCAGCAAGCAAACATATTTTTTCCTCATATTCTCTTGGCTATTTTTGGTATTCTATTTTTGGTGTTCTATTTTTGGTATTTCAGCACTATATGAAAACTATTTTTCTCCAAAGAATAGCATAAAAATAGGTTGTCCTTTCCTATTATTTTTCTATCTTGGACTTTGATGGTTGCAGTGCTATTTTTACACTGTTTCTTCTGTACTTAGTTATTTTCCTCATAATTGGTTGCTATTTTTTCACCATTTCCTTGTTAAAAAACTGAGTAATTAAAATGTATTTTTATCCTATTTTTTATTCCAAAAATAACGATTTAAAATATATTTTTCTATTTTTTCCTAGTTTTTTTTGTTCCAAAACTAGCTATTTAAAATATATATTTCTATTTTTTCCTAATTTTTTTTTGTTACAAAACTATTTGTAAAATGTATTTTTCTATTTTTTCCTAGTTTTTTTGTTACAAAACTCAAGATTTAAAATGTATTTTTCTCCCATTTTCTTCCTATTTTTTGTTCCAAAACTCGATATTTAAAATGTATTTTTCTCTGATTTTTCCCTATTTTTTTTGTAAAAAAAACTGGCTATTTAAATTATATTTTTTCATATTTAGAAAAATAGGGGCAAAAATATTTCCATATGTATTTTCCCACTATTTTTCTCCGATTTCCCCCTATTTGTTTAACTAGGGAAAGAAAATGATTTGTCACGAAAAAAAAGATGTAAAATTAAAATGATTTGTCATTAAAAGGTGAAGAATAAACTTACCCTTGGCCCACATTTAATACGTCCCATGTGACATTATGCAAGCATGGGAGAGAGGTCGGTCACACGTGGATTATTGAGTGCTTGCATATGATG
>NC_136274.1:81641179-81716179 GCF_964187855.1 Myxine glutinosa
AAATGGTTAAAAGGGGTCGAAAGGTGTTTTAAGAAGTGTAAAGGGTCTAAGGGGATGTAAATGTTCAAAGGGGTCTAAGGGGCGTAAAGGGTCTAAAGGGGTATAAAGGGTGTAGAGGGTCCAGAGGGGTCTAAGGGATGGAAAGGGTCTGGCAGGGTTTAGGGGTGGAAAGGGTCTGAAGAGTAAAAGAGTGAAGTTATAGTAAATAAATTACGTTGGGTTTGTAAATAAATTAACTCGGGAGTGCAACATGACAATAACGGGCCAAATTACCTCCTCATCACAGTCACGGTATAAAACCCATTTTCAGGTATATCGTGGTTAAAATCTGAAGGCAGAAAGTTTCGTTGTGATTAACCTTGGGAGCTCAAAGCAGTAAGATCCCAAACAAAGAACAAAACAAAAACTCACCTTATTGTGAGGATGAGGTTGTAGCGGTTACCGCTGGGTGTACACAATCGCCTTGCACCTACCAGGACGCGGCCAGGGAGCAATCACCATGCCGGGCTCGTCCAGGCCGCCCGGACAGGCCCAGACGCGCCTCTCCCGGGCATGCCCGGACTCGCTGTTCCCGGGCTCGCCCGAGCCTCCCGGGCACGCCCGGTCTCGTCTTTCCAGGGCTCGCCCAGGACGCCCGGGCATGCCGGCTCTCGCCTTTCCAGGGCTCGCCCAGGACGCCCGGGCATGCCCGCTCTCGCCTTTCCAGGGCTCGCCCAGGACGCCTGGGCACGCCCAGCCTCGCCTTTCCAAGGCTCGCCCAGGATGCCCGGGCAGGTTCAGACTCGCCTTTCCAGGACTCGCTCTTGACGCCCAGGCATGCCCGGTCTCGCTTTTCCAGGGCTCGCCCAGGACGCCTGGGCACGCCCAGCCTCGCCTTTCCAAGGCTCGCCCAGGATGCCCGGGCAGGTTCAGACTCGCCTTTCCAGGACTCGCCCAGGACGCCCGGGCATGCCGGCTCTCGCCTTTCCAGGGCTCGCCCAGGACGCCCAGGCATGCCCGCTCTCGCCTTTCCAGGGCTCGCCCAGGACGCCTGGGCACGCCCAGCCTCGCCTTTCCAAGGCTCGCCCAGGATGCCCGGGCAGGTTCAGACTCGCCTTTCCAGGACTCGCTCTTGACGCCCAGGCATGCCCGGTCTCGCTTTTCCCGGGCAAACGCTCCGGCATAATGTGTATATATATTGCTGCCCGATAAACGGGCTTTTCAGAGAACCCGAGTTTGATACGTGCAATAAAGCAACTCGGACGAATTTCCGTCTTTGATCGCGTCAATCCTTCCGACTCGCGTTGGAGCATAGCTCCTTCAAGGTAATCATTCAAGGTTCACCTGTTGTCAAATGGCGGTTTGTAGTTGGAGTCACGTGGGTCCTTTTTTCTACAAACTAATTTTTCACCCTTGAGACTGATGTTGCTAGATGAGCAGTAAAATTACCTTTAAAACGATGTATAGGTTGTGTTTGTGCTATTTTCGGTTTTTGAATAATAATTAGCGCATTTGAGAGGTCACATGACTCCTTTGCCGAACTTACAGAACATGGTAACATCTTAATTAAGAGTTGTTTCTCACATATGATAACATATTAAATCATCGGAGCTCACCATCAAAATAATTATTTCGATATCCGTGTTGAAATCCGATAGCAAATTGGGCTTTTAATAAAGATTTGTATATGTGGATGACCCTCGGATATCATGGCGAAAGGTGGCGGCTCAGATGGTCTTAAGTAATGAATTGTGAGAAAATAACTGTTTTAAAACCCTTATTTAGGTGCAGGGTGGTAAAATATGTTATTCTATAAAGTTTCATGCCGATTAACCTTGGGAGCTCAGAGGAGTAGGTTCACAAACAAACAAACGGACATTTCACTTTTATTTATGTATATATATATATATAATTATATATACATACATACACACACACACACACACACACACACACACACACACACACACACACACACACACACACACACACACGCACACACACGCACACACACGCACACACACACACACACACACACAGTCACGTGAAAAAGTAAGTACACCCCAAGTAAAGTTTTGACTTTTTCAACATATTTCAACATACAGCTATTTGATCTTCATTTCAACAATATTGATAGATAAAGGTGATATAATATAACAAATATCATGAAACATTTACATTTTGTAGTCCATTGTATAATTTAAATAAACATAAATGCAAATTTCGCATGTGGAAAAAGTAAGTACACCCCTACATTTATCACTACTTCAAATACCTAAAATTAGAATCAGGTGCACCAGCTCAGGTGCAAATGATTAGAACATCGTTAGAGAGGATCTTGGAGGAACCTGTCTTATTTAAACCTCAGACATTTAGCTTGGTTTGCTCTTTGTTGAAGTGTGCGGCGTCACCATGCCTAGATCAAAAGAGCTCTCTGAGGCCTTCAGAAAGAAGGTTATAGACGCCTACGAGTCTGGGAAGGGATTCAGAAAGATCTCCAAACAATTTGAAATCAATCATTCGATTGTCCGGAAGATCATCCACAAGTGGAGAAGATTCCAAACAACTGCCAACTTGTTCAGGCCAGGCCACCCCAGCAAGTTCAGCCCGAGAGCAGACCGCAATATGCTGAAAGAAGTCTCAAAGAACCCCAAAATGTCATTACGGGACCTACAGGTAGCTCTTGCCACTGTTGATGTCAAAGTGCATGAGTCCACCATTAGAAAGAGGCTGCACAAATTTGATCTACATGGGAGGTGCGCCAGGAGGAAACCTTTGCTGTCCAGAAAGAACATCAGGGCAAGACTAAAGTTTGCCAATGAACACCTAGCCAAAGACCAGCACTTCTGGAACAATGTGCTCTGGACAGATGAGTCAAAGGTAGAGCTATTTGGCCACAGTACCAGAAGACATGTTTGGCGAAAACCAAAGACAGCATTTGACCACAAGAACCTGATACCAACTGTAAAGCATGGTGGTGGAAATATTATGGATTGGGGCAGCTTTGCTGCATCAGGGCCTGGGCAGCTCATCATCATAGAATCCACTATGAATTCTTCATTGTACCAGAGGGTGTTTGAGAATAATGTGAGGCCATCTGTCGGAAAGTTGAAGCTCAACCGAATGTGGACCTTTCAACATGACAATGACCCTGAACATACCAGTAAATCCACCAAGGAATGGCTGAAAAGAAAGAAATGGAGGGTTCTGGAATGGCCAAGTCAAAGCCCGGATCTTAATCCATCGAGATGTTGTGGGGGGATTTGAAACGAGCTGTGCATGCAAGAAACCCCTCAAACATCGCACAGCTGAAAGAAATCTGCATGGAGGAGTGGGCAAAAATTTCTCCTAGTCGATGTCAGAGACTCGTAGACAGTTATAAGAAACGCTTACTTGAGGTTGTTTCTGCCAAAGGGGGCGATACCACCTTGGAGCCAAGGGTGTACTTACTTTTTCCACATGTGAAATTTGCATTCATGTTTATTTAAATTATACAATGGCCAACAAAATGCAAATGTTTCATGATATTTGTTATATTATATCACCTTTATCTATCAATATTGTTGAAATGAAGATCAAATAGCTGTATGTTGAAATATGTTGAAAAAGTCAAAACTTTACATGGGATGTACTTACTTTTTCACGTGACTGTATATAATATATATATATATATATATAGATTGCGCTTTAGTGCAAAGCGAATATTCACTTTTCAAGAAAAAAGTTTGATGCCTGACCTACGTAGCATAATATTACGTACTATCATCCTAAACATGACGATTAACTCAAAACGATTGCCCCATTTTACAATGAATGCCTTGTGGTACCATATTTTAAATAACAACCTTGTCAGACACAAACATGCAGACATTTCACCAAAAAGGTAAAAAAAAAAAAATACAATGTACCGATATTCAAAATAAATTTCAGAGTCTGACGACGAGTCCGTGTTCACTCACGATATCACAGATGATGAATCTTTGATTCACTACATCAAGTATGAAAGGAAGCAAACATAAATCAGAGAATCGCCAACCGACGAGGAATTCAAGACATTCTTCAGGAAAAAAAAAAACATCTGCCAATGTGTGTGACAAACATCTGCCATCCAGTGTTACAACTATCACCTGAAAACTTTATATTGGAATGCTAAAGAGGCGGAAGATGTGCATGAAGAGAGCCATTCCCGGTGTTCTTGCACCGTGACACGGCAGACATTCACACCCAGGACGTGGGAGTCCATCAAAATGATTGGTTTGACGGCAACTCCGACAGGTAACTTACAGGCCGGACCAGACACCTTCAGACCTCCACCTTTTTGAGGTTGTTTCCTTGACGACATCTCAATGAAAATATGACGACAAAGACGCTGTGCACAAAATGTTCCACGGCCACGATGAAAAATCTTTATCCCACAAACGATGCTATGATTTTTCTTTTCTTCCATGATGGTTGTGCAAAAAAAACAAGAAGGTTTGAAGAAATCTAAAGCGTCTCTTTTCTTTAAAAACAATCATTGTGTTCTGTTTTCTTGAAACACTTAAAAAGTCTTTCATAGCATTTCATAGCATAGGAAGGTGAAAAAGTCTTTCATAGCATTCTCCATTACAGAGGATAGGAGCGTCTGAAAATTGGTGTGAAGGTGTGTATTGAGTTGGACACCCAAGGAAGGTGTATATTAAGTTGGACACCCAAGGAAGGTGTGTATTGAGTTGGACACCCAAGGAAGGTGTATATTAAGTTGGACACCCAAGGAAGGTGAAAAAGATGCGGAATGCAATGTGCAAAAAATGGCACCTTGGATTTGTGTTACCTTGATAGATTTGAAGCTTGACAACAAAAAATGACAATTACACGTGTGTGCGGACAAGTGCAAACATAAGACGCGTGTTCTTACCTTGAGCTTGGCCTTGGCAACTTGTGAATCTACGCCCGTCCTTGCCATCTCACCGAGGGTCCTCTCGGCCTCTGCCAACCAGGCGGCCAAACTCGCCACGTCTCGATCAAATCGCTCCATCCGCTTGCTCGCCATACCAAACGCCCTGTGTGTGCATATGGGGTGGGGGGTAACACCGACAAAAAAATCTCACCCCTTGCCTTGCGGAGGTTCTTGCAATTGGGTTAAGGTTTTGCTCCGGCCATTCCTAGCAGGGATAAGAAATGCTTCCGTGGTGCCAGCGTCAATATATTTAACGCGGCGGTTACATTCGCTTAACGATTCCCACGCATATCCCACTAATGCAATTTCTGGGAAATGCTTTTAACATTATTTCTACAGAGAGGCGTGCATACAGAGTGTGGCGTGCGAGTGTGCGTGCATTACTCTCATCCTATTGAACAGGCCCGAGGGCTCGGCCGTGACGTGACTGGTAACGCTCACCTCAAAATCTCACAATTCTACCTCAAACTCATTCTGAAGATGGTCAAACTTCTGTCGGAATCAAAAGTGTAAAAGCAATTTCAAAACAAAAGGGAATTTGAAAAAAATCTGCCAAAAAAACGTAAAAACATTTATTTTGCTGCTTCATTCCACTTGCAGAGTTGAAGGTAAATGCAGTCATCATATGGTTGCCCTTCATAGTCGAAGACAGCCATTCACACGTGACATGCAATAACCTGGGAATATGGATTTGGTTACAGCGTAGTAGAGGGGTCAATATACGAAAAAAACTCACCTAACCCCCAAAAAATTGATACAAAAGGTTTTTCAATGGATTCTGGTACCATTGGGCATGATAAATAACATACTAAAAATCTAGTAACATCTGACTTCCGGAAAGGGGTCATTTTCAAGATGGCGTCCAAGATGGCCGCCGGGAGCTTAAAATGGCCATATCTCAATTATTATTAAACCTAGAAAGGTGGTTTTGGTGTCTAACCCTAGGATTTAGGGCCCAAGGAATCCAATTGAATCAATAAAATTACCATCAGTTAATTATTTATTGACAAGTCCAAGATGGCATCCCAAGGTGACATCCTGATCCACTAAAATGGCTCTGTCGAATTGTAGTCACCCTAGAGAGATATTTTCAGTGTGTATACCTAGGTTTAAGGCACCCAGGAAATCATCAAAATTACTTAAATAAGCACAAAGTAATCAGGTAATCCAGTAAGCCAGGTTTACCTGCCCATTAGGCATTTGTTGTCTTATACAGTTAGTCGCTATTCATCGTCATCCTCCGACTCCTCTGGAAGAAACTTGTTATGTGGATTGTCACATTCTTCAAGTTGGCACGGTCCACAGGCAGTAGTACATGGTAGTCCAGTATCTTCTCCAATCAGTGTAGTGGTGTGTAGAAGAGATGCCTCCACTGCAGCCTTTACTATATCTACGTCAGCATCTCCAGGTGCATTGACCACAGAGCAACACCTTTCTCTCAGTTCATCACTTATCATCCCGATCAGTCTCTGTTTATTGATATCTCTTGGCAGGACCTCCTCCTTCTTGCCTGAGAACTTTGTCTCAGCAGTGAAGCTGACAATGGGATGAATATTGGGTCCTCTTCTCTGATGCGTGTTGTCTTTAATGGACGGCCCTTCCTCATAGCCATCAAAGACAATGGTCGTAGCTGAACCATAATGCTGGATGGTGAAGTCAGCATACGACTGCGCTATTTCACCATAGCTTTCTCCACTCTTCCATGGTATTCTGTGAAGGAGTGAACCTCCATCAAGGACGTGGATCTCCGTTTCTGGTGCAGAATCTGTAATGATCACTGAATACTGTGGACTGGAGTCACAGGTGGCAGTGGTGTAGACACATTACACTCTTATCTCCAATCTGAAACACACACTTGGTTCATTAGCTGGTGAGTCGGAGGATGACGATGAATAGCGACTAACTGTATAAGACAACAAATGCCGAATGAGCTGGTAAACCTGGCTTACTGGATTACCTGATTACTTTGTGCTTATTTAAGTAATTTTGATGATTTCCTGGGTGCCTTAAACCTAGGTATACACACTGAAAAAATCTCTCTAGGTTGACTACTATTCGACAGAGCCATTTTAGTGGATCAGGATGTCACCTTGGGATGCCATCTTGGACTTGTCAATAAATAATTAACTGATGGTAATTTTATTGATTCAATTGGATTCCTTGGGCCCTAAAACCTAGGGTTAGACACCAAAACCACCTTTCTAGGTTGAATAATAATTGAGATATGGCCATTTTAAGCTCCCGGTGGCCATCTTCTTTTTTTTTTTTCTTTTTTTTTTGTATACTGAATCGAGGCTCGTGAAAGAGCTAAAAAGATGTCAAAGGATATCTTGGACGCCATCTTGAAAATGACCCCTTTCCGGAAGTCAGATGTTACTAGATTTTTAGTATGTTATTTAGCATGCCCAATGGTACCAGAATCCATTGAAAAACCTTTTGTATCAATTCTTTTGGGGTTCAACCATATATTGACCCCTCTATAGGAGCTGTGACCAGATGCCAACACTGACATAGAGAGCAGTGTGACCTGGTGTCAAGGGATATCCAGGAAGACTAGACCACTTGCTACCAACATTTTTGGTAGGAATATGTAATTTGTTCAGGATGCAGGTGATAACTCATCCGCCCTTCACAAAGGACACCGTGAGGATCTTTAACGTCCACCAACGTCCACCAACTTCATCCGCAACTCAATGGAATACTGTCCTCCCCTCTGGGGCCGGTGCTCCTGCCTCACACCTAGCTCGGCCTCACGCTGTTGAAACCAAAGCTTTCAGAATCATTGGAATCTCCCGCGATGAAGCTAACTCCGAGGGCCTTTCACTCACTCACCGCAGGCAGGTTGGTGGTCTTTCTGTCTTCTACCGACTCCTCTCCGGCCTTGCTCCCCCAGCTCTCTCTGGGCTCTGTCCCCCAAATATTCCTACAGGTCGCACAAGATCTGCCAGCAACCCTCTTATGGTTAAACTGCCAAAATCTAGGCTCTCTGATCACCTTCACTCTTTTATTCCTCTTTTCTCCCGCCTCTGGAACAAACTCCCTCACTCTCTTCAATCCCACTCCTCCCTCCAGGTCTTTAAAACAGCTGTTCACCACCATCTCTTATCTTCCCCCATCCAGTGGAGGCCCATTGAACATTCGAGTGTGGCTTCGGGGGGGGGGGGGGGGGGGGGGGGGGGGAGCTATAAAAAGCTATAAAACCCGGCCCGAACCCCCGTTCTCTCTCTCTCTCTCTCTCTCTGGCAAGCTGACTCTCTCTCTCTGGCCCGGGACTCTGAATGCTCTCTCTGCCCTGACGACCAAGGGTTGGCGTCAGGAAGGGCATCCGGCCATAAAAACATTGCCTCAAACAGGGAACCATGATTGTCATGGGGCCCGCAAGGCTAACCCCCGCTCTAGCGTGGAAAAATGGCCTCAAAACGATCATTCATATTCATTCATTCATCCAAAACCTCGATCTTTTCTACCCCCGCTAATTTCCCCCCAAAACCACTTTTTTGAAATTCCAACTTCTTTCCTGGAAGTACTTGCAGTGTCCATACGTTTTATACTTCTCCCAACCCCCCCCCCCCCTTCCCACGCCTCCTCCCCCCAAGCCCTCTCCCTCCCACAGATCTCCCGATGTCCCTGCTCTCAAATGTTGTGTCTGTGTGCTTCCCCTTCTCTCCCCATCTTATCTACCACTCCCCTTTGTGTATACTTTGTTTGTCTGTTTGATTTGTTTGTGTGATAAATGTTAGCTCTTTCACGAGCCTTAATTCTGTATACAAAAAAATAAAAAATAAAAAAAAATAACTAATTCCATCAAACGGGATGTCCAGTTTAACCTCCATCTGACGGACAGCACACACATTGATGTCTCACCTTGCCTACAAAACATGAGGGGGACAGTTTATGGTTGGGTATTATATAGCTAGCTGGATCCAGATCTTCACCAAAATCGAATCAATTGGTCCTTGTCACACACCCAACCTGTCCACCAATTTCGTCCAAATCTGTCATTTACTTTTTCGAGATATTGTGCTATGTATTGGTCTTAGCCCTATCTCTCAAATGTTAAGAATCACTGAAAAAAAATTCGAGTATTCGGATCAGTATTCGGATCTTCACCAACATGTAATTAATTGGTCCTTATCACGCACCCAACCTGTCCACCTAATTTTGGCCAAATATGTCAATACTTTTTGAGATATTGTGCTATATATCTTTTTTAGCCCTACTTCTCAATGATGAAGTACACTTTCTTGTTTTTGAAGACTTATCTATCAATGATGAAGAATTTGCTTTAAAATTCTAGTATCCGGATCGAGATCCAGATCTTCACCAAAATCTAGTCAATTCGTCCTCGTCACACACGTAACCTGTTCACCAAATTTGGTCAAATCTGTCAACGTTTTGACATATCGTGCTCACGAACAAACAAACAAGAAATATGTCGTGCACAGCACCTAAGTGCACACGTGCAAAATCCCTAAAATAAATTGTTGACCTTTGGCCGATGTTGACCTGAAAAATAATTGGTGGGTGAATTCAGTGATCTGATATGCAAATCCTCTTCAAACTTTAAGTCAATCGGATGAAAATGGAGGATTTTAGAAATTTGACAAAGTTGACCTTTGGCCTATGTTTATCTTTTGGCTTATGAAGGCTTCAAAAATAATCAGTGGTTGAATTCATTTAGCTGATATGTAAATCCTCTTCAAATTTCAAGTCAATCAGATGAAAATTTACTATTTTAGAAATATGGCCTATGTTGACCTTTCACTTTTTTGGGGGGGGATACAAGATCGAGGTTCGTCTAAGATATTTAGACATCAAAAATAATTGGTGGTTCAATTAAGTGACCGGATATGCAAATCTTGTTCAAATTTCAAATCAATTGGATGAAAATGGAGGATTTTAGAAATTGGACAAATATGTTGACTTTTGGCCTATGTTGACCATTTGACCTTTTGGCCTCAAAAACAATAGGACTCTTGCTTATGACCAACTCTACCATTTGGTGAAGTTTCATAAACATTGGTTTAAAATTGTGACCTGTAGGCGATAGACATACAGACAGACAGACAGACAAACAAGCAGACAGGCAGACAGGCAGACAAACAGAATAACGCACAAGACCAACCAATATACTTGAGAAATCTTCGATTTTCGCAAATAACATACAGAAAGGGTTGAAAACATAACCTCCGTCCACTTTTGGTGGCAGAGGTGACAAGGGACTCAAAAAGCAAAAAGGGGGAAACTTGGAACAATCACCTAATCAAACTATAGGCCTCAGGATAAAATCCCAAATAGTGTGTTTATTATTCATGGTCTCATGGCCCTTGACATTCATGCAATGGTTGTCTATTTATTACGTACAAATGAGAGGGATGGAAAAGGTGGTGAGGGTTCAAAATTGATTAGCAAGGAAGACAAGGGGAGGAAAAGAAGACAAGAGGAGGAAAGGAGAGAAAAGGGAATGGGGGTTGGAAGTAAAGGAAGGGGATGGAATATGTTTGAGAGAGGGGTAATAAGAAAGAATGGGGGAGTGGGGTGGGGCGAGGGGGCTTAAAAATTCTGTCATATTTAGCACCATGAGATATGGTTCCAATTTCCTATATGTATGAAAACACTGATGCAAAATGAGCAAAGTGTTGCCATATATTTAAGCTTTCCAAAAGAAAGACCACATTCTCACGGTCACCTGACACTTGTTATGCATGAAAAAGCACTCGGACTGATCATTTGGAATGTTTGACACAACATACCTTAATTGTGTTCAGTTTTATAAGACAGAATTTCCTTCCTTCACACACCATGTACATACTTCCTGTTCATTTATACTGTTGCCAGAACAAAACTTCCAAAACATCCTTCATCAAAATGCACAAATTAACGAAAATTATTACATCATTCACAAAAAACCCCAGAAAAAACCCACTTTTCGGTTCAACGTTGTTGGACTTTTGCCTTTACATTTCAGATCTGCATTTCAAAAGTGTGACAAAGCAATTTCATTCCAGTGTTAATTGCTCCCTTGTGGATGATCGTTTCGTCTCGTTGGGTTAATTATTCGGATATCGTGTTGTTGCGATTTTTTTTGTTGTTGACAGCATGAAATAAACAACGGGCGACACCTGCGAGTTGCAAACACCAACTCGATTGGGATATCAACACGCCGATCCACTGGCTTATGTTTTTAACTGGACGTCACACGATTAAGTACGTAAGGATTTCAAACGTTCAAAGTTAGATTTTGATAAATTGTGAGACGTAAGGGAATTTGGACAACCTACAAATTGGGGTGAAAGGCACCTGGGATTTCACGCAGGGGTGTCTTTCCTTTCTCTGCATTTGCTCGATTGCCAAAATGTGTGCAATATAAAGAACGCACAACTAACATATAAACATAAAAAGACGTATAAAGAACACAACAACATATAAAGACAAAAGAACAACATATGAAGAACTAACGCGGAAAGTGGTTTTCAACACCAACAGGAGTGAGACACGTGGTTTTCAACACTAACACAAGTGAGACAAGTGGTTTTCAACACCAACACGAGTGAGACAAGTGGTTTTCAACACTAACACAAGTGAGACAAGTGGTTTTCAACACCAACACGAGTGAGACAAGTGGTTTTCAACACCAACACGAGTGAGACATGTGGTTTTCAACACTAACACAAGTGAGACAAGTGGTTGCGCAACACTAACACAAGTGCGAAAAGTAGTTTTCAACACTAACACAAGTGAGACAAGTGGTTTTCAACACTAACATAAGTGAGACAAGTGGTTTTCAACACTAACACAAGTGAGACAAGTGGTTTTCAACACTAACACAAGTGAGAGAAGTGGTTTTCAACACCAACACGAGTGAGACAAGTGGTTTTCAACACCAACACGAGTGAGACAAGTGGTTTTCAACACCAACACGAGTGAGACAAGTGGTTTTCAACACTAACACAAGTGAGACAAGTGGTTTTCAACACCAACACGAGTGAGACAAGTGGTTTTCAACACCAACACGAGTGAGACATGTGGTTTTCAACACCAACACGAGTGAGACAAGTGGTCTTTAACACTAACACCAGTGAGACAAGTGGTTTTCAACACCAACACGAGTGAGACAAGTGGTTTTCAACACTAACACAAGTGAGACAAGTGGTTGCGCAACACTAACACAAGTGCGAAAAGTAGTTTTCAACACTAACACAAGTGAGACAAGTGGTTTTCAACACTAACATAAGTGAGACAAGTGGTTTTCAACACTAACACAAGTGAGACAAGTGGTTTTCAACACTAACACAAGTGAGAGAAGTGGTTTTCAACACTAACACAAGTGAGACAAGTGGTTTTCAACACTAACACAAGTGAGAGAAGTGGTTTTCAACACTAACATAAGTGAGACAAGTGGTTTTCAACACTGGCATGTGTGCGAAAAGTGGTTTTCAACACTAACATAAGTGAGACAAGTGGTTTTCAACACTGGCATGAGTGCGAAAAGTGGTTTTCAACAATGGCATGAGTGCGAAAAGTGGTTTTCAACACTGGCATGAGTGTGAAAAGTGGTTTTCAACACTAACACAAGTGAGACAAGTGGTTTTCAACACTAACACGAGTGAGACAAGTCGTTTTAAACACTAACACAAGTGCGGAATGAGTGAAATGAGTGCGAAAGTGTCAAATTAATAATGGAAAATGAAAATGAAATGAAAGGAATGAGTGCGAAATGAATCATGCCAGTGTTTGCACAACCAGTCCTACGATTAGTAGCGTGTGACAACTGATGATAAAAATTTCGCCCTCTTCAACAAAAAGACCATTTGGCCTTGCAGACATTGTGTGGAACACTTCCAGCACCGGAGCACGCACAGTGGAGTATACGGGACGGACACACTAGAGGTTCAACAGCAATGAGAGTTGCACGGTTTGTGTTTTATTGATATCCAAGGGCAGTTGATCTTCGCCCCCCTTTGAACTTTCAAACCGGTGCTCCGCAGGTGGGTCAATGGTCGATCAACGAGCATGCTATCCTTTGATGAATAGTTTAAGGTGGCCGATTCCATCTGCTAGCATTCACCTATGGACGTCAAAGGTCCCAAAACACCTTTCAAAAAGGGTAGACGGTGCTCGTCCAACTATAAATTCCTGCTGAGAGATTGCTCGTGAATGGGTGATCGACGAGGACACTTCATCACTGTTATAGCTGCGCTCAGTAATGTTGCAACCAGCAAAGCAAATTCATTATTTAATCCTTGTAAATATGCACTTGTTCGATGGACAGATTGATCAAATACAATTCGAAGAACAAAAATTTAAATGATAACATTTAGAAGATAAATACTTCTCTTAACAAACAGCCATCCTGCATCTCATTCGCTGAAATGCATCAGGTGAAAGTGACTCTTCAATCCTGGTTTCTATGAAGATGGTTTTGACCAACTGGTTGTTACTGAGGTCTGAGCATCCAACAAATTTAGAAATCTTTTTTTTTTTAAACAAAAATTGACCAAAATTAGACTTCTCCAAAAGACAGGACATGCAATAAGAAAAGTAAAGTCTGACTTTACTTTCAAGGTCGTACACAATGAGGAGGAAGCAGTTGGTTGCAAGACACAACACTGCAGGCAAAGTGGTTGATGCAACTCAGGTACTCACCGCTTCCGAGCATCATACATATTGTTCACGTTCTCCCACTCCGTGTCCAACCGCCGCAGGCTTGCCTCAATCTTGGGGACATCTGCTGCAGAAGCAGCCTGGAGGATGCTCGGCTGGCGTTCTCTGGTGGCCAACAAGCTATCGCTGAGGCGCTCCAATTCGGCTCCAACTCCCTGTGGTGGAGACACACCTATATTATTGCCTCAACCAGGAGCCCGTTAAACCGACCAAAAACCAGGTCGTGGTTGGAGTGCAGTAGATCATCTTGTGGAGGACAAGTACCCATACAAACGGTAATATCAACTCAAATTTAGATCTTAAAATTAGGGAAGTACTTTTTATTTGCATCTTGAAATCTTCTTCTTTCATTGACAGCACAAGGATGCAGGTAGCATCATTTGCTCGGAGCACAGCTGTGCTGCAGATGCAATGTCTCTTGTAAGTTAGAGCAGGAATTTGTAAATTGTTCAGGGTGCCGGCAAGAGATGCACCTATTCTTTACGAAGGACATCACGGAATCTTTTACACTGACGGATGGGACAAATGCTGGTGGAAGGGACGCCATGTTTAATATCCATCTGAGTGACAGCACACACACATTGATGGGTCACCCTTCCTGCAAAACACCAGGATGACAGTTTATAGGCGGGTCGAGATTCAAACCCAGCCTCGACAACTCAGAGGCGAGTGACCAGACCTCTCGGCTATCTTACCAATGTCTGCATCTTGAAACAAGAAAGAGCAATCAGATTGCAGACCCTCGCCAGGATGTGTTTTGTGGTTTGAAGGATTTTGTGCTAAAACAAATATGGCGGCAAAACACCTGACCAATGACGTCATCAATGTTTTTTCTCCACCAATTTCTCCCTAGATGATGCTCAACAAATTTCATCTTGATCGGATGAAGTTTTGTACTTCTCCAATTATGACGTCATAATGGACACACCTATGACATCATCATTAACATGTTATTCCCCATGGAGGGTTCTTTACAAGGAGCCATGCCAAGATGACACTCAACAAATTTAATCTTGATCGGATGAAATTTTGTACTTGTCGAATTATGACGTCATAATGGAGACGCCTATTACATCATCATTAACATATGTTATTCTGCATGGAGAGTTCTTTACAATGAGCCGAGTCTAAATTTTTTCTGTACAGCACTTTCGGAGATAGAGGTGCAATGTTTTTCGTTTTTTCAAAGATGGCGGCCGAACCACGTGACCGATGACGTCATCATTTTTTTTTCCACAAATTTATCCCTATATTATGATGCTCCAAAAATTTCATCTGATCGGATGAAGTTTTGTACTTGTCGAATTATGAATTATGACGTCATAATGGAAATGTCATCTTTTTTTTTTTCTTCACCAATTTATCCCTAGATTATGCTCAAAAAATTTCATCTCGATCAGATGAAGTTTTGTACTTGTCGAATCATGAATTATGACGTCATAATGGCAGCACCTATGACATCATCATTAATATATGTTATTCCCCATGGAGAGTTCTTTGCAATGAGCCATGGCTCATTTTTTTCTATGCAGCTGTTTGGAAGATATGTAGGTACAACGTTTTTCGGTTTTTCCAAGAAGGCGCCTGTACCACGTGACCCATGACGTCATAATTATCATTTAAAATTTATAAAAGAAGTGCACCGATGGTGAAAAACTTGCTGCCAATCGGACCAACGGTTGCAGAGAAAATCACATTTATTCTGTGCGGACAACAAACAAAGAAACAGACAGACAGACAAACAGACAGACTAAAATGCAATACCCACTCCTCTGGCGAGGGTAATAACACCTGAACTAACTAAATTCTGTGAAAACCCAACCGAAGACACATAATGAGAGTCAAAGCTGCCATGGTTTGCAAGATATACAAAATATGCATTCTGCTGCCGCATGCTCTGCTCCCCAGACACAAGCTGCACCTGTCTGAACAATACCTGAAAAACAAAGGAATCCACTGTATATACAGGTGGTACATTTATCATTCCCTGCTGGATGAAGCGACAACCTTTTATCCTGTAAAAAGGTAACTATCCCAGATGAATATTATGCAGTGGTCCACCTCTGCAACACCTGGGTGCCATTTTTCTAATTGTGAAACAGCTCTCCACATTCTGTGTCGCCAAGGGAACCTGATTTTTCACCTGTTCCAAATTAGCCAATTGGAGACAAAGGTATAAAATATTTGTGAATATCCTGATACTAACCCTTGTCTCCTGCGAGTAGTTGGTGGAAAGAAAAACAATGAGGAATTCTGTAACTCAGGCCCTTGGCCTGGTGGAATGATGCACCCAGTGGATTATGTGGACGCGGAGAGGTTTCTACCTGCAGAGTCCATAATGAGGTGTAGACAAGGCTGGAGTCCTGCGAGAGTCAAGTCAAAATACACCCTGCAGGAACACCATTGGGCCTACGAGCCGAGCGTCCATTTATTCAGAGGCACCCGTTAATGATGCACTCGTTCCATGGCCGGTAGTTTGTTTATATCCTTGTTCCAATATAGGAGTCAAGTATCAAGAAATACATTTGCAAAGTTCAAAGGAAGATGGGTTTGGCAAAATAGATGGTTGGAAATTCCTGTCATTGGTTCTAATACATTACTGTATTTCCACATCAAACTGAAGCCGAAGTCAATATCTCTATTAGGCCAACATGGTAATTATGCAGGTGCTCATGAGTTCAGTGCAGGTAGGAATTGCGGAGGTTTGAAAGAAAACCAAAGCATGTGAGCAAACATAGTTTGGGAACATAAATAAATAAATGAATAAAAGGACTTGCCCATAATAGCCAGGTTCACTATGTTTTTTCGTTCAAAATTTTGGTAGATTAGCAAAACTATACATTTTTTTAATATTCAGAGCATGAGGAATCCAAAAATTAATGTTTACATTTGCGGAGACACCTTTGCGAAAATGACACTCAGGACAGTGATGAAGATCTGTAAAAGCATATTCCTGAACGGTATAGACCTTGTAGATCCTGTGTATAGGACTTATAGTTCAATCTGATACTACCTATAACTTCCTATAACAACCTATAACTTCAAAGGACTTGCAATATCATGTATTATGTAATACAGTTATATCACAAATATAAAGACAATGGTTTTCAATTACCTTTGTTTGTTGCTTTTCTATAATCCTGAGCACTATTTTGAGGCCTTTATTGGATTCCTTGACCCAGAAAACATAGGATTAGCATATTTAATTAAGTCTCTAGGTTGACTAGAAGCCGAGATAGCGCAAAATATGTATTTTATGGCGGCCATTTTGAAAATCCAAAATGGCGGCTATGCAGGTGTCTGTGCAAATGCCAACATTGATTTTCAGATTCTCCATGCTCTGAAGATTCCAAAAATGTATAGGTTTGCTAATCCCAAAATTTTGAACGAAACTATATTTGTTAACATAGTGAACCTGACTATCTTCATCACTGTCCTGAGTGTCATTTTCGCAAAGTTGTCTACGCAAATGTAAACATTAATTTTTGGATTCCTCATGCTCTGAATATTCCAAAAATGTATAGTTTTGCTAATCTACCAAAATTTTGAACGAAACTATATTTGTTAACATAGTGAATTCGCTCTTTCACGAGCCTCGATCTTGTATACAAAAAAAAAAAAGAAAAAAAAAAAGAACCTGACTATAACCTCTGGTTAAGAATAAATACGGAGTGAAAACATTGCGGCGGCGTGCCCATCGACGGCAACTTTCCAGTCGGACTCGGAGAGGAATGCAAAGTGTTTTATCTCTGACATCACCTTGTTTTCAGTGAACAACCTGTTCTACAATCTGGAATAATGGACGGCTTCCCCTTCGCTCCCACCTTTTGTTCATATGTGTTCTGTACCGTCCTCCAAACAGTGATGACTCCATTTACATTTCGCTGTCTGACAACATGGACCAACTTCTATCAACTCATCCCAACTCTCTCTTCCTCATATGTGGCGACTTCAACTGTCATCATGCCAGCTGGCTGGGTGTGGGTACCTCTCTTACCAGCCATGGCACCTCAGCAAAGGACTTCTGCGACTCATTGGGACTGACACAATCTGTCAATTTCTCAACCCGGATCTCAGTCAATGGAGCATCTTCTCTTCTGGACTTGGTTATGACTAATTTCCCTGCAAATGTCTGCTGCTCTTCTTCTGCTCCAAACGGTTCTTCTGATCATGTGCCTCTTAAAGTGGACATCTCTCTGGCCATTCTCAGATAGCCTCCTCAGCACCGACGAGTCTGGCATTTCACTCAGGCCAACTGGCATGGTTTGCAAGCAGCCATCAATCATCTGGACTGGCCTCCCATCTCTACCGCCTCTGACATCAGAGGAAGTAGAGATGATCTGACATCATCAACTCATCCTCGGAATTCTTCCAAAGTAAACTGCTCTCTCTCATGCACAGGTTTACCCATTTCGTCTCGGTTGTCATACCCTTCCTCCCATCCATGGTACACGGAATCTTGTGGTGAGACAGTTGCCCTGAAGCAACTTGCCTTTGCCTCAAGGAAGGCAAATCCAACGGAAGGAAATGTAATTTCCTTTCACAGAGCTCGGCACAAGTGTGTGTCCACCCTCACGAGATCCAGGAAACAATATCTCTCTGCTCTTAAGACCGAACTCTCAAACCTGTCTCCCTCCTCCAAATCCAGGTGGCGTCTGGTCAAATATGTTTCTGGTGTTTGTTCCCCCTCCAACCCCTCCCTTACCTCAAACGGTTAGACAGCTGGCACTGCATGTGAAAAAGCTGAATGCCTCAACTCTGTGTTTGCCTCAAAATCTTGTGTCCCAAACCCATCTTTCTCTGTACCCACCTTACCCAGTCGAACCCAGCTGCTCCTGGAATCTGTCTTTCTCTCCGGACAAGGTGAAGAAGTTTCTGTCAAACCGCGACTCTGATTCTGCAACTGGACCAGATGGCATTAGCTCACAGGTCCTAAAATCCTGCTCTTCCGCTCTATCTCACCATCTTTCTATTCTGTTCACCCTCTCTTTTGCTCAAGGTCATCTGCCATCAGCTTTTAAATCAGCCAACATTACCGCTTTACACAAAAAGGTGCAAAAATAGATCCTTGCAACTACAGACCAATCAACCTGCTTCCAATTAATCAGCAAGGTCATGGAATCCATCATAGCTTCTGACATCACATCCTTCCTCTTCTCCAATGGCTTGATCTTGGATAATCAATTTGGATTCAGAACAGGTCATTCTACTCTGCACATGCTGCTTCTGCTGTCTCAACAATGTATGGAGGTCCTCAATGTCAAACAGTAAATTAGAGCTGTCTCCCTTGACATATCTCATGCCTTCAATACGGTCTGGCACCCAGCTCTGCTCACCAAACTCTCCTCCTATGGTATCCATGGAAAACTCCATGCATGGCTTGCGGACTTCCTCACCGGTCGCAGTCAACGTGTGGCCCTGAATGGAATTCTCTCATCTTCCCTTCCTGTTCAGGCTGGAATTCCTCAAGGCAGTGTTCCGGGCCCTGTGCTTTTTCTGGTCTTCATTAATGATCTCTCCGACTCTCTGGAAAAATCCTCTCTATCTATATGCTGATGAATCCACTCTCTGCCCCTCCATATCTCAACCCTCAGAGCGGCAGTCTGCAGCCTCCTCACTCTCTGCAGACCTGGAAAAATCACAGACTGGGCAAACAAGTGGAACATGTCTTTCAATCCTGACAAATCTCACACACTCACAATGTCTCTCCGAAAAGACCGTCTGGACAACCCTCCCATCTACTTTCTGAACAATCCTCTCCAATAAGTTCTGTCACTCAAGCTTTTGGGTCTCACTATCTGCCATGATCTTTCCTGGGAAAACCACATTTCCAAGCTGGCCTCCAAAGCCAGTCGCCGACTGGGCATCCTCCGTCGTGCGAAGTCCTTCCTTGGCACTTCTGAGCTCCTCACCACATACAAGGCTTTCATCCACAGCTCAATGGATGAAACTCTTTCATTCCTCTTTTCTCCCTCCTCTGGAACAAACTCCCTCACTCTATTCAATCCCACTCATCCCTCCAGGTCTTTAAAACAGCTGTTCACCACCGTCTCGTATCTTCCCCTGTTCAAAACCTTGATGTTTTCTACCCCCGTTAAAACACCTCAAATCTGCCTCTTTAAATCCCCAGCTTTTCCTGAAATTCCGAGTAGTGTTCATTTGCTTTATACCGTGTACCCCTCCCCTCTGTACCCCTACCCTACCCCTCCCCCCTCCCCCTCCCCCACCTCCCCCCAGGTGTACACTCTCTCTCCCCCTCTTGTCTCCCGCTCCCTTTATTGTATGTTTTATGTGATATGTGCTTGCGTGTTTTCGTGTTTAATGTGTTAGCTCTTACACGAGCCTCGACTCAGTACACAAAAAAACCTGGATTTGGGTAGGAGTGGAGACGGCCTGTGGCCAATTTTTGGTTTTCCCAAAAGCAGAACAATTCATTCATCCCGAGGTTTTTCCTTCAAGATGAAATTGAGGACTTGAAGAATAAATAAAGAAGTAAAAAACGTTGTCACTGAAAACAGCACTGGTACTTTTGTTATACAACAGTGGAAGCTTGTGGGAAAACTTTCAAACGACAAACTTGAGATATATGAAGCAAACTCCACATCAAGAGATGGAGGTCTTTGGATATATAAACCAGTTAATCTGTCGTACAATAAAGATAGAAGGAAATCGTGCAAAGGATCTATTCCCTCACTGCACAGACTGCGCATGCTGCAATTCAACAGAGAGAAAAATTCACGAGCAGAAAACGTCTTCACAGCTTTCAATTTGAAGAATAACCCCAGCACCGCTTGTTATCTACCGCGGCACCACACAGTGGGTGCAGCTCAAGGAATAATAAAAAGCAGCTTCACATTGAGTGGCCATTTTGAAAACATGCGCTGCTGTGTTTGCAGAATCACGTGTAAACACACACACTAACAAAAGGAGTCAACACTTTCGTCATTGCTTTGGAAGTGGCCATTTTTTAGGTACCCCTCGCTTACTTCCCTTGAGAATCTTCTCACTCGATCCGAGGATGTTACTCGTCATCCTTCTCTCGGATATCATGACAAATTGGAAGATATTTTTGGAAGTGCGCATTTGCGGCATCATGTGCAAGGAATGAACGAGGGGGGAAATTATTTTCCTTCCTACTGTAATGAGCAGCAGCATCTGTCGGGTGTTTGTCGCGTCCCTCGTATAACTCTACGCCCGATCACTTCCAGGATTGTCCCTCTGTTGGCAGACAGAAGCGAACGCAGCTCAAGCCATTTGCTCAATGCACGTTGGGAGACAGTAGCTCGGTCGGTGACGTTTCAATTACACGCACAGACATTACAGGGATACAATAGGATTGAGGTAATTGAATTAACAGTGATTAGAGCAACCCGACCTTTTGGCATGTAGGTGCCAAGGTGAGAGGAGGTTTGCCAGCATTTCATTAGGAAAAAGGTCAAACTGCCACTTTGAATTGTTGTGCTGAGGGTGAAGGCCCCAGCCTGACCCATGTCAAAAGGCCACCCAAGCAGGAAGTGGAATCCATTTATAAACTGTTTGAGATGAAACGCGAATCCTGAATAGCACGATCAAGTCTTAGCTTAGGTAATATCGTGACAACACCATCATTTGGAGCGAAATGCAGGTGAGAGCGAACGCTGCATCAAGCAAGACCAGAGCGACAAATATTTAAGATAAATGAGAAATATATCCTTACTACAGCACAGCAACTGTGAGTCCTGCGGGCAAGAACGGTTTCTTGCAAAGCACATGAGAAATGTCCTCATAAATTTAAATTTTCACCAGAAAGGTCAAATCACTTGAACAGGGAATGAGTAATAAAACTTTCGACACAGCTCATAACTATTTTATTTTTTTAAAGCTCAGCTGAAAGGAGTCAAAGATGTTACAAACAGACCAGGAAGTAATGAATATTGGTACAGAGAATGAAATGCCTACACAATTCTGAGCTGTCTAGCTTGGGTTTGAATCTCGGCCCACCTAGAAACTGTCATTCTTCGTGTTTTGCAGGCACAGCGAGGCATCCATGTGTACGGCGTTCCTTGGACGGATGTCGAACCGGGAGACTTGGATGTCAACATTTGCTTGTGGATGTTAAAGATCCACACGGTGTCCTCCAAGAAAGGGAAGCGAGCAAAGGACTAATTGTATGTAAACCAAGGGTGATGATGGACTGTGTTGAGGCTTCAACAAGAACGCGAGGCTCTTAATTTGGCCGTTGTTGAACTTTTCCTTCTAACTCAGCCATTTATCTGTGGCTTTACTCCTCTCCAAGATTGCCTTCATATTTTCCTGCTGCTTCTTCACTTTGTCATATTGCTTCATGCCCGGCCTTCTTTCCTTTTCTTATTTCTGTTGGGTGGTGATACGATATACAGCACTGTGGGTATCTCTTATATAAACGAATGGTTTGTACGAACAACTAATTTGTACATATTATGAATAGATTATGGACTTCATAAGATTGGTTGGATCCTTGGCATTACCCATACTAGCGACGGTACCCGCCCTATGGGCGGGGCGTCAATTGGGGGGCCCAAATGAAAAGGCAAAATATCAGAAATTGAAGGGTTTTTTTATTTTAAACGATTCATATAAACATCCGTTGAATCATATCGCACGCAAATCATCAAAATCTAAACAGTATCTTGACTCAATCACAATGAGAACATCGTAAGTTATGCGGAATAACATCGAAAGTAATCAATCACAATGAGAACATCGTCACAATGAACGTTATGCGGGAGTCCAAACCTGAGAATGCTGGAGACCAAAGCTGAAATTGGGAAAACTAAATAGCTTTTTTTACTCCTGGAGATCCCAGGTTTACCCACCCAAAATATCTTTGCGATCGGTTCAGCAGTTTTTACGGTACCTTCGAACAGACGGACAGACATTTGGTGAATTATAGTAAGATGAGCAATGACATCAGGATACTGGTATGCCAGTTTGATATACCATGCAGATTTGTCTGTTGTCCACCAAAGTCTTCGTAATTGCTGTATATGTACCAATGATGTTGTACACCGCTCCTTTCCTATGCCATCTCCAGGCGCTGCAAATCGTCATTGCCAGGCACCGAAGGGGGCTCGGCAGTGACGCACACTGAAAGGGAGCACTCAGTTTTCACTCTGGTTGTTTGTTTTCTTGCTTTCTTGTCTTCTTTCTTGTTTGTCCGGGCGATATCTCAGCCATCCTTTGAGCTAGGAAGCTGAAATTTCGGCACAATAGTGAGCAAGTCCTTTTTCAAAAACGGTATTTTTTTGTTTTTTGATTAATCAATTAATTGATGAGTTATTTAACTATTAGCGATTAATTAAGTACTTATATATTTCCTTTCTCTTCTGGGCATTATCGCTGACACCTGTTGAGTTAGGAAGCTGATATTTGGACATGCCAATGACCAAGTGATTTGGCTGCAAAGGCTATTTTTGATTTATTGATTAATCAATTAATAGATTAATTATTTAATTATTCGATTAATGACTAAAATTTTTTTTTTTTAAGTTACAGATTCTGATGAAATGGTGGTGGCTTATGTATTCTATTAGCCATTTGATTAACTATTTAATTTTTTTATGACATATATATATATATATACATATATATATATATATACATAGAATCACCACCACCTTTCGAGGCCAATTTTCTCCGCAAAGCAGCGGTTGGCCTTTTTTGGGCACCGTGGTCCCCTTTTTGAAGCAATGTTTTATGGCCGGATGCCCTTCCTGCCGCCAACCTTGTTAGTCGCCCCTTGCGACACACAGGGAATTACCAGTGAACTGGTACTCAATTTGCCGACCTCGGAAGGATGGCAGGCTGAGTCATTGAGTCAACCCACCTGGTGTTAATTCAGCGATCAATCGGGATTCGAACCCGGGATCCTAGGATCCCAAGCCGGCACCCTAACCGCTAAGCCAACACCAGGCCATATATACAGTATATACATATATGTATATACATACATGCAGATTGAACCCCATAACATGAGGAGGAAGCAAGGCACAGGTTGAGTCTCACCCATGCAATTGCTGCACAACCTGTCAGCAAGAAGTGTCGGCTGCAACGCGTACACATTGTCTCTGCCCTGCTCATCACCAGTTAGGAGGTTTGCAGTCAGGAATATTAAATTGAGCCAAAGAAGCGCACTGACCCTTTGACATGACGCTGACGTCATGCACATAAATTATACCAAGGGCAAAATCTATATCGACATCTCTGCCTTTGTTTATTTGGGACCATAGAGCTTTAATCTCAGTCTGCAAGGACTTGAGTGCCACACAGATGCCTCCTAGTTTGGGGGTGATGAGTTTGTATAATTTAGGTGCATGACGTCAGCGTCATGCCATAGGGTCAGGGCGCTTCTTTGGCTCATCAGACATCACATATACACACACATATATATATATACAGTCACGTGAAAAAGTAAGTACACCCCATGTAAAGTTTTGACTCTTTCAACATATTTCAACAAACAGCTATTTGATCTTCATTTCAACAATATTGATAGATAAAGGTGATGTAATATAACAAATATCATGAAACATTTACATTTTGTAGTCCATTGTATAATTTAAATAAACATAAATGCAAATTTCGCATGTGGAAAAAGTAAGTACACCCCGACATTTATCACCCGATATCAGTACACCCGATACAGATTTCCCGATATCAGATTTCCGATATTTTTCAACATATTTCAGATCCGGGCTTTGACTTGGCCATTCCAAAACCCTCCATTCCTTTCTTTTCAGCCATTCCTTGGTGGATTTACTGGTATGTTTAGGGTCATTGTCATGTTGCAAGGTCCACCTTCGGTTGAGCTTCAACTTTCTGACAGATGGCCTCACATTATCCTCAACACCCTCTTGTACAATGAAGAATTAATGGTGGATTCCATGATGGTGAGCTGCCCAGGCCCTGATGCAGCAAAGCTGCCCCAAACCATAATATTTCCACCACCATGCTTTAGAGTTGGTATCACGTTCTTGTGATCAAATGCTGTCTTTAGTTTTCGCCAAACATGTCTTCTGGTACTGTGGCCAAAAAGCTCTACCTTTGACTCATCTGTCCAGATCACATTGTTCCAAAAGTGCTGGTCTTTGCCGAGGTGTTCATTGGCAAACTTTAGTCTTGCCCTGATGTTCTTTCTGGACAGCAAAGGTTTCCTCCTGGCACACCTCCCATGTAGATCAAATTTGTGCAGCCTCTTTCTAATGGTAGACTCGTGCACTTTGACATCAACAGTGGCAAGAGCTACCTGTAGGTCCCGTGATGACATTGTGGGGTTCTTAGAGACTTCTTTCAGCATTTTGCGGTCTGCTCTCGGGCTGAACTTGCTGGGGCGGCCTGGCCTGAACAAGTTGGCAGTTGTTTGGAATCTTCTCCACTTGTAGATGATCTTCCGGACAGTCGAATGATTGATTTCAAATTGTTTGGAGATGTTTTTAAATCCCTTCCCAGACTCGTAGGCATCTATAACCTTCTTTCTGAAGGCCTTAGAGAGGTCTTTTGATCTAGGCATGGTGACGCCGCACACTTCAACAACAAAGAGCAAACCAAACTAAATGTCTGAGGTTTAAATAAGACAGGTTCCTCCAAGATCCTCTCTGACGATGTTCTAATCTTTGCACCTGAGCTCGCGGCCGCCTGATTCTAATTTTAGGTATTTGAAGTAGAGATAAATGTAGGGGTGTACTTACTTTTTCCATATGTGAAATTTGCATTTATGTTTATTTAAATTATAAAATGGACTACAAAATGTAAATGTTTCCTGATATTTGTTATATTATATCACCTTTATCTTTCAATATTGTTGAAATGAAGATCAAATAGCTGTATGTTGAAATATGTTGAAAAAGTCAAAACTTTCCATGGGGTGTACTTACTTTTTCACGTATACATATACATACACACATATGCACACACATAATCATTTAATTTGAAACTCATTAAATAATGCAACTACTAAAGAACATGGTTATATGAGCTGTTTGAGAAGAAAAGTACTTAAGTGCACCTCATATAAAGGGCCTTCAACTTGTCTTTATCATGAGAAATGAACTGAACTCAACATGAAATGTCATCTATTCTCATTTTTGACACAGGAAATTGCTTATTGAAATATTTTGACATTGGTATCCAGTAGACAATTAACCACTGATTTTTATTAGAAGTAAATTTTCAGCATCCGTTTACATTTTCCGATATATTATTGATAAATCTTTTTTTATTATTGGGAAGTGTCAGATGTAAAAGAAAAATTAAGCACTTTATCATTTATAATTGGTGAATTAAGTGCGCACCCCGTTATCGTCACGTTCTCCTAATTTTATGAACCAGACCTGGAGGTACAAGCTCCTCCATGAGCATCAGATCACTGTTAAAAACAACAACAAAAAACATGACTTGGTGGTTAATGGAAACAAATATAACAAGAGGATGGTCCAATATTTATGGGAATAATAACAAATATTCAAACGGGGATAATCATATTTTGAATTAGTGGGACTATGTCGATAAAATTTGATTAAGGGAGATATAAAGAGAGATAGATATATATTCAAGACAATTGAGGAGCCAGCAACATTTCCCTTCAAAATTCGAAGAGACACCGACTCTTATGTACCAACGACCTGTTAGGTAGTGAAGACCATAACATCAAGACCCACAAAATGAAAAGCCAGTGTGTCGTGTACCTGCAAGGCTTTTTCTTGACGTGGCAGCTCTGCAAAGTTTCCTGCCGTGAGTTCAGGAGCGAGGAGACTCTGCTCGATTTTGGCAAGCTCCAACAACAGCTCATCAAGGTCCAGGAGATAGCTCGTCGTGTCCGTCAGTGGGGTCTTGCCTTCCTGCGTGCCACACAAGTATCATACATGTTACCTCTGGCTTACTGTTCACCAACTATTCTTTCTTTCATATACGTCTTTGTTGATGGAAATATTTTTTCAAATAAAAATTCTGCTCAAACTGATAACCACGACGAATAGGGTAACAACGGAAGTGAACAAAGGAAAAAGGAACCACCTTGAGAGGCCATTTTTCCCCACAGAGCAGGGGTTGGCCTTTTTTGGGCACCGTGGTCCCCTTTTTGAAGCAATGTTTTATGGCCGGATGCCCTTCCTGCCGCCAACCCTGTTAGTCGCCTCTTGCGACACACAGGGAATTATCAGTGAGCTGGTACTCAATTTGCCGACCTCGGAAGGATGATGGGCTGAGTCAACCCCCCTGGCGTTAATTCAGCGATCGACCGGGATCCGAACCCAGGATCCTAGGATCCCAAGCCGGCACCCTAACCGCTAAGGCAACACCAGGCTATAACAACGGAAGTGAACAACGAACAATATTTGATGGCAGTAGTTCGACAGTCGACTGTCGCTCATTTAAATACTACTTACATTTCAGAAATCTTACAGAATGAGGGAAATTCAAATTGCTGAGTTGTTTTGCCTTCCCGCCCCTCCTCCACCCTCCCTCCCTCGTTCAGCAGGCAGTCTAGCATAGGATAGCAATATTAATATCAGGCCTCAAATCGACATGCAACATGAGGTTGTCATGAGTATTTTCCTGCTTTTGATACAGTACAACACTGAGCATCACAAAATGGCAGCTAGAAAGGTAACTCTTCACATCAGGTACAATATAGTACACTACTACAAGTACGTTGGTGCTTCGTCCGCATTGCAAACACAATGCAATTGCGCTTCACATACCTGTTGGGCCCCGGTTGTGATTCATGCAGCGAAGTTCACTGCAGGGCATGAAGGACTGCTACAATAAGAGGTGCTCAGAACTTCCTGTGTATTGACCCGCATTCGCCTTATTATTTTGAGCAGATTCCATACGGCTTCAGTGTGCAATAATGGGATGATCTGAAAGTGCACGAATCTCCAAAGTGAATGTGGGTCAATGGACAGGAAGTTTGATACAGCATCAATCACAGAGGATGGCATACACCACAACCTCTGGAGTTCCTGAAATCTCCGAGGGAAGCCACATTTTGTGCTGCTGTTCGCAAAGGCATGAGGAATTGAGATTCCATGTGACAAATTTGGCCCTCTGGTTGAATCCTTACTACAGACAGGGCTTTGTCGCTGATTCCGGGCCCCCTGCACATTGGCCGAGGTGCGGGAGGATGAATTTGGTCAGGGTGCTGACACCGATTGCACAAAAGACAGTGGGATCGCTGAAAGTCCATCAACTCGTGTTAGCAGACGGATGCCCAACTGAACGTCCATTCGATTGGTGGTTCACTTTTTGATGGAATGTCGTCATTGCGAAGCACCAATTTGAGAGCTTATACAGGTTGAGAATTTAATCCAGGTAAGACAGCTCAAAGGACAGTGTGATCCCTCTGTGCTGTCCTGTCAGACAATGTGCAGTGAAATAGTACAAGAGAATGGGTGTGGATTTTCTTGTCTGCTCAGCTGAATGACACAGTACTCCGTACAACTAGGAAATGGTATTGGACTAGTAGAGTGGAAGTGATAGCTCCAACTTTGAAACAAGATCCATTTGAATGAGTGAGTTTACATTTGAATGAGTTTCATTTGAATGAGTTTACATTTGAATGAGTTTACATTTGAATGGGCAAGAATTGCCTCCACAAAGCCCGATTTGAATTCCTCAATTCAACTTATTTGGCATTCAAATTGATCTCGACTCTATAGTATGGAGGCTGGCAGGATACTCTAGAGGTGTGCACACTCGACTCTATAGTATGGAGGCTGGCAGGATACTCTAGAGGTGTGCACACTCGACTCTATAGTATGGAGGCTGGCAGGATACTCTAGAGGTGTGCACACTCGACTCTATAGTATGGAGGCTGGCAGGATACTCTAGAGGTGTGCACACTCGACTCTATAGTATGGAGGCTGGCAGGATACTCTAGAGGTGTGCACACTCGACTCTATAGTATGGAGGCTGGCAGGATACTCTAGAGGTGTGCACACTCGACTCTATAGTATGGAGGCTGGCAGGATACTCTAGAGGTGTGCACACTCGACTCTATAGTATGGAGGCTGGCAGGATACTCTAGAGGTGTGCACACTCGACTCTATAGTATGGAGGCTGGCAGGATACTCTAGAGGTGTGCACACTCGACTCTATAGTATGGAGGCTGGCAGGATACTCTAGAGGTGTGCACACTCGATTCTATAGTATGGAGGCTGGCAGGATACTCTAGAGGTGTGCACACTCGACTCTATAGTATGGAGGCTGGCAGGATACTCTAGAGGTGTGCACACTCGACTCTATAGTATGGAGGCTGGCAGGATACTCTAGAGGTGTGCACACTCGACTCTATAGTATGGAGGCTGGCAGGATACTCTAGAGGTGTGCACACTCGACTCTATAGTATGGAGGCTGGCAGGATACTCTAGAGGTGTGCACACTCGACTCTATAGTATGGAGGCTGGCAGGATACTCTAGAGGTGTGCACACTCGACTCTATAGTATGGAGGCTGGCAGGATACTCTAGAGGTGTGCACACTCAACTCTATAGTATGGAGGCTGGCAGGATACTCTAGAGGTGTGCACACTCGACTCTATAGTATGGAGGCTGGCAGGATACTCTAGAGGTGTGCACACTCGACTCTATAGTATGGAGGCTGGCAGGATACTCTAGAGGTGTGCACACTCAACTCTATAGTATGGAGGCTGGCAGGATACTCTAGAGGTGTGCACACTCGACTCTATAGTATGGAGGCTGGCAGGATACTCTTGAGGTGTGCACACTCGACTCTATAGTATGGAGGCTGGCAGGATACTCTAGAGGTGTGCACACTCGACTCTATAGTATGGAGGCTGGCAGGATACTCTAGAGGTGTGCACACTCGACTCTATAGTATGGAGGCTGGCAGGATACTCTAGAGGTGTGCACACTCGACTCTATAGTATGGAGGCTGGCAGGATACTCTTGAGGTGTGCACACTCGACTCTATAGTATGGAGGCTGGCAGGATACTCTTGAGGTGTGCACACTCGACTCTATAGTATGGAGGCTGGCAGGATACTCTAGAGGTGTGCACACTCGACTCTATAGTATGGAGGCTGGCAGGATACTCTTGAGGTGTGCGCACT
Organism: Myxine glutinosa; assembly: GCF_964187855.1. Classification (NCBI taxonomy): domain Eukaryota; kingdom Metazoa; phylum Chordata; class Myxini; order Myxiniformes; family Myxinidae; genus Myxine; species Myxine glutinosa. The sequence goes on from NC_136274.1 coordinate 81,670,844, forward strand.
CGACTCTGAGTTGTCCGAGCCTAGGTTTGAATCCCGCCTCAGCTACAAACTGTCATCTTGGTGTTTTGCAGACGGGACAGGCATCAATGTGTGTGCCGCCCATCGGATGGAAGTTAAACTGGGTGTCCCTTCTGCGAGAATTAGTTCATGTATGTTAAAAATCCCACGGTGTCCTTCACGAAAAGTACACGAGTTATCGTTGGCATCATGAACAAATTTCAAATTTTCTGGAGGCCTACTGTCAGTCCAGTATCCTGCGTCAGAGTGGTGACCCATCCTTGATTGTAACCCTTGCCTAGGCAGAACCGACACTGTATAGATCATAATATGAATGATTGCACTGTTTATATTCGTCAATATATATAAATATATACAAATGTGTATATATACTCAACATCAAAAGAAACTTATCAAATCTTTAGAAGGACACTCATTGAAATCCTCCACGCGAAAATGAAAAATATTTGAACACAGAGGTAAAGTTCAGCTATCTTTACTAAACACATGTCAATAAACAAGAGTTTGCCTCAATCACAAAAAAGCAAAAAGCATAAACATCACAAGGGATGGTGCAACAAAAGTCACAGCACTGCAACACAAAGGCACGCACCTGAATACAGTCAAAACAAAATGACACAGGAATGGACACAACACTCCTAACAGTCAAAGACAGAATGACAGCAGTCCTCAATATCCCTGAGCTGTGATGTGTCCTCCCTGAGCTGTGATGCAGGCTGTACACCTCCGACGCATGGTCTGTACCCGGGCGTCTGATGCGGTCCTGGGTAAGTCTGTCCCACTCCTCCTGCAAGTCTTGAATGAGCATTTGCTGTGAGACAGCCGTTGATCTCCTCGATGCAAGACGTCGACCAAGCTCATCCCATAAATGCTCAATGGGATTGAGGTCAGGGGAATAAGGCATCCAAGGCATCACTTCAACCTGGAGGAAGTTGGTGGTCAGGCGAGCAGCATGGGGTCGAGCGTTGTCCTGCTCGAAAACTGCGGTCAGGATGAGCCTGGAGAAATGGCAGCAGATATGGTCTCAAAACTTAATTGACATAACACTGACTAGTGAGATTGCCTTCGATGATGACCAGAGGTGTCCTGAAACGAGTGGAAATGCCGGCCATACCATCACACTGGGTCCTCCCCAACGATTGATCTGGCGAATACAGCATGATGCATACCTTTCCCCACCTTTGCGCCATACCCGTTGACGCCCATCAGCAGCATGAAGGCAAAATATGGACTCATCGCTGAACAAGACTGCACTCCACTGTTGCTGTGTCCAGCGGCGATGCTGCAGACACCATCTTAGTCTGTTCCGCCGATGCACTGCGTTCAACACTGAACCTCTGCAAGGACGTCTTGCCACCAGGCCCCGACTTCTCAACCGCCTCCGCACAGTAGAGACACTGAAGCGGTTGTTGTGGCGACCTTTTGTCACTGCAGTTTTTTGCATCGCAGGGCAGAAACGATCATGAAGATGCTGCAGCACAATCCAGTGATCTTGGTTTGGGGTGGTTACCATGGTTTTCCTCTTCGTGGACCATCATTCACAGTTCCAGTTTCACCGTAACACCTGGCCAGGTTGGATTGCAGGCTGTGAGCAACAAAGACGTTGGGCAATTGTTCACTAGCTTACATCAGCCTCAAGCATCCCAATTGCCCTTAAACGTTGTTCAGATGTCAGGAGTGGCATCTGAATTTTCTTGTTGTTTTCGCTGTCAGAAGCCTCTAGAGTGACTGGAGTGTCTCGCAGCAGTAAATGAATGTCTAACCTTGAGAACTGAAGGATTTCATTATGAGGGTCATTATTTAAAGGGAAAGATCCACTATGCAGAACCACTCAAGCATGCCATTGTTGATCAACCTGGTCATTGAAGTGAAGTTCCCGTTACATAATCAGCCATTGCAATTGAAGAAACGTGTTTGTAAAGCTGCACATTTCAAAAAATGAAAGTGGTTTATTTTGATGTTCAGTTTATATATACTAGGGCATGCCCGTACGTGGGTGCCCGTTCCTTGCCAAAAAAAAAAAAAAACGCTACCCGTACGCTCTACCCCGCCCGTACGCCCGTAAACAAAAAAAACAACGCTCTTCGCTTCCGCCCTTCGCTCTGACTGAATTGGGAGAAATAATGCGCATAAGAAATCGAGAAATTATTATTTTCTCCGGAAGAAATCGAATTACGAACCGTAATGGCGCACGCGCTCGGCTCGGCTCGCTCTCACATCGGCCACGCCTACGCAACAACGCGTTCTGTGATTGGCTGCCGGAAGTGCAGTCTTCACTGTCCGGAAGGTCGCAAATCGCAGTTACGATGAATCGCAAATTAGTTTTAATTAGTTTTAAAACATAGTTTAACGGCAACATAGTTTTCCAACGTGAAATAAATGAATACGCTCTCAAATGTGCCGTCCGAGGCAGAGTCTGTTCGCCACGTTCAGCACACGTGATAGCTCGCTGCTCTCTGATTGGTTGAATCGTTTTTTGGACATAGCTCGGTAACTACTTCTCCGATTAATATGAAACCTTGAAAAGGCACATCCTCGGGTCCCCAGCAATATACCTGGCAAGTTTAAAGTATATCGGACCCGTGGTTGTCGAGAAACAGCGGTCACAGACATACAAACATACAAACATACAAACATACAAACATACAAACATACACACAGAGATTACTGGAATTATAGATAGATATATACACATCTTATTATAATAGAGCAATCATATATGGTGATGTTTGTTACTTGCAAAATCGAAGATTTTTCAAGTATATTGGTCGGTTGCATTTGTGGTTCTGTCTGTCTGTTTGACTGTTTGTTTGACTGTTCGTCACCAGCCTACAGGTCACAATTCTAAAACGATCGTCATGAAACTTCATCAAGTTGTAGAGGTCGTCACAATTGAGAAGCTTATTGATTTTGAGGTCAAAGGTCATCTGGAGGTCAAATTTCTAAAATCGCCATTTTTCATCTGAAAAACTGTCAATTTTCATCCCATTGACTTGGAAATTGAACAGCATTTGCACATTGAGTCACTAAATTGGGAAAATAACTATTTTTGAGGTCAAAAGGTCAAAGGTCAGCTCAAGGTCTAATTTCAAAAATAATCAATTTTCATCTGAAAAACCATCAATTTTCAACCGATTGTCTCAAAAACAGAACAGCATTTGCACATTGCCTCATTGCATTAGGAAACGTACTATTTTGAGGTAAAAAGGTCAAAAGTCAATTCAAGGTCAAACTTCCAAAATCATCAATTTTTATCTGAAAAAAAACTGTCAATTTTCATCCGATTGAATTGAACATTGAACAGCATTTGCACTGATTCACTAAATAGGGAAACCAACTATTTTTGTGGTCAAAAGTTCAAAGGTCAACTCAAGGTGAAACTTCTAAAATCGATTTTAATTTGAAAAATCGACACTTTTCATCCTATTAACCCTATCTTTGATCGAGATCGTCAATTTTTATCTGGATGAAATGGACAATTTGATGGATCAATGGCATCCTTTGGGGGGGGGGGGGGGGGGATGGGGAGGGTGTGGATTTTGCAAGTATCGTGCTCTGCATGATGTCTTCTTGTTTGTATGTTTATTTGTGACAAAATCGTCTTCTTCTTCTTCAAATAAAAATTAACACCCAAAAACACAGTCCGTGAATTCTTAATTACGTACTGTTGGAAGATTTCATTTTCAGCAACTGTTGGTCTGATGGACACGAAATTTTCACCACAGAAGCGCCTCCTCCTTTAGAATATTTTAATGATAATCATAACGTCATAGGTCATGTGGTACAGGCGCCATCTTGTAAAAACTGAAAAAATGTTGCACCTCCATATCTCCAAAACCGCTCTTTGGAAAAAATTGAAACGTGGCTCATTGTAAATATCTCCATATGGGGAATAGGTGTTGTTAACGATGGCGTCATTGGTGCCATAATTATGACGTCATAATTCAACAGGGACAACACTTAGTCTGATCAGTTTGAAATTTATTGAGCCAGATCTATGCAACAATTATTTACAGAATATAAATTTATGATGTAATCGATCACGTGGTCTGGCAGCCATATTGGATCAAAAAAAACGTGCAAAAACAGAAGAGTTGGCTCACACCAAGTTGGCTGTGCAGGGAAAGTATTCTATGAATACCATCTAGTTGTAAGAGTGCTCTACAATTCACTTTCCACTAGCAAGAAAAATGCTACAAGGAATACCACCACCGACCCGACCTGAAATTGAGTTCAATATTTAATGAAAAACATTGTTTCTATGCAACTGTGAAACAAGCAGGTGCACATTTACAAAACTTAAGAAATGTCATGCCTAGAAGGTGTGAACATCGTATAAAGTTTAAGTGTGACCATCATCAAGTGAGGCTGCATTCAGTGTGTGAGAGTCAACTGGACCCACGGTAGGTGCGCAAAAGTTAGGTGGGCGAGAAATCCGTGGACAAAAGTCAGGTGGGCCAGATATTGATGTACAAAAATCAGGTGGGCCAGATATTGGTGTACAAAAAGCAGGTGTGCCAGATATTGGTGTACAAAAAGCAGGTGGGACAGATATTGGTGTACAAAAATCAGGTGGGCCAGATATTGGTGTGCAAAAATCAGGTGGGCCCACAATTGGTGTAGTACAAAAGTCAGGGGGGTGGGGGGGGGGGGGAAATATTGGTGTACAAAAATCAGGTGGGCCAGAAATCAGTGTATAAAAGTCAGGTGTGCTAGATATTGGTGTGCAAAAGTCAGGTGGGCCCACAAACGGTGTAGTACAAAAGTCAGGTGGGCCCTTGCTCAATGTACAAAAGTTAGGTGGGCCCATGGTAGGTGTACAAAAATCAGCAGGGCCTGTGGTCGGCGTGCAACACTCATGTGTGGGCCCACGGTCGGTGTGCAACACTAATGTGTGGGCCCACGGTCAGTGTGCAACACTCATGTGTGGGCCCACGGTCGGTGTGCAACGCTCATGTGTGGGCCCACGGTTGGTGTGCAACACTAATGTGTGGGCCCACGGTCGGTGTGCAACACTAATGTGTGGGCCCACGGTCGGTGTGCAACACTAATGTGTGGGCCCACGGTCGGTGTGCAACACTCATGTGTGGGCCCACGGTCGGTGTGCAACACTCATGTGTGGGCCCACGGTCGGTGTGCAACACTAATGTGTGGGCCCACGGTCGGTGTGCAACACTCATGTGTGGGCCCACGGTCGGTGTGCAACACTCATGTGTGGGCCCACGGTCGGTGTGCAACACTCATGTGTGGGCCCACGGTCGGTGTGCAAGAGTGCGTGATAATCACGACTGCAAAGTCATGCTTCGAATGGCTGAATAACTACCTTCATCGAAGCATAGCAGCACAGCAGGTATCATCACAAACTGCTTTAAGTCACAATTAATAACCCTGCTGTTGGCAACACTTGGCCTTACAAAGAAGTTATGCGTGTTTGTGTTGATTTACCCCGGATGTAAAATGGACCTAATATTTCACCATGTATCCTTTACTGCACACAACTTACCCTCATGGATCCAGTTATTTGTGGACTACATTATTAGAACAAAAGGCTTTAGCATGGCTCCATTGTAGACCTTTACCTAGCACGATCACTCACAATACACCACCACGACCATGCAGGCTGCACCAAAATCCATTAGTTCGGTGTAATTATTATTCTGCTAAATGAAAGCTTGTGAATCAAATTCCTTTTTGTGGGCATTCTATTATTTGCTTGTTTTACACTCCATTATGTTTTGCTTATGAGCAATTTCCAGTGTTTATCGGAGGTTGGCATTGGGGGGTTGGCAAAATTCACTGCTGGACCCTCACTTGCTTTGAAAACCCCAAAAACAAATATTGTTTATCTTCTTCTTGCAAAGACGAGAACGGCTCTTCATCTTGTTTGCCTTTTTGTTTTGTCAAAATCATTTAAATTTTAATTGCTTTTACCTTTCTCTGAGGTACAGTTGTTTGCACTGGACTCATAAAAGTGTTATAGAAAAGTGTAATTCAATTTTTAAAATTTTATTATTAGAAGTGGCTCGTGGTCTCTCTGTCTTGTACACCTCCTTTCCACTCGGGCAACCTCCGCCATTTCCATGCTGTGCGCCCCCCCTCTCCCCAGGTTTCTGCATGTCGTGTCGCATGCAGTCTGCCAGTATCTCTGCCCAGTCTGCCAGTATCTCTGCCCAGTCTGCCAGTATCTCTGCCCAGTCTGCCAGTATCTCTGCCCAGTCTGCCAGTATCTCTGCCCAGTCTGCCAGTATCTCTGCCCAGTCTGCCAGTATCTCTGCCCAGTCTGCCAGTATCTCTGCCCAGTCTGCCAGTATCTCTGCCCAGTCTGCCAGTATCTCTGCCCAGTCTGCCAGTATCTCTGCCCAGTCTGCCAGTATCTCTGCCCAGTCTGCCAGTATCTCTGCCCAGTCTGCCAGTATCTCTGCCCAGTCTGCCAATATCTCTGCCCAGTCTGCCAGTATCTCTGCCCAGTCTGCCAGTATCTCTGCCCAGTCTGCCAGTATCTCTGCCCAGTCTGCCAGTATCTCTGCCCAGTCTGCCAGTATCCCTGCCCAGTCTGCCAGTATCTCTGCCCAGTCTGCCAGTATCTCTGCCCAGTCTGCCAGTATCTCTGCCCAGTCTGCCAGTATCTCTGCCCAGTCTGCCAGTATCTCTGCCCAGTCTGCCAGTATCTCTGCCCAGTCTGCCAGTATCTCTGCCCAGTCTGCCAGTATCTCTGCCCAGTCTGCCAGTATCTCTGCCCAGTCTGCCAGTATCTCTGCCCAGTCTGCCAGTATCTCTGCCCAGTCTGCCAGTATCTCTGCCCAGTCTGCCAGTATCTCTGCCCAGTCTGCCAGTATCTCTAACCAGTCTGCCAGTATCTCTGCCCAGTCTGCCAGTATCTCTGCCCAGTCTGCCAGTATCTCTGCCCAGTCTGTCAGTATCTCTGCCCAGTCTGCCAGTACCTCTGCCCAGTCTGCCAGTATCTCTGTCCAGTCTGCCAGTATCTCTGCCCAGTCTGCCAGTATCCCTGCCCAATCTGCCAGTATCTCTGCCCAGTCTGCCAGTATCTCTGCCCAGTCTGCCAGTATCTCTGCCCAGTCTGCCAGTATCTCTGCCCAGTCTGCCAGTATCTCTGCCCAGTCTGCCAGTATCTCTGCCCAGTCTGCCAGTATCTCTGCCCAGTCTGCCAGTATCTCTGCCCAGTCTGCCAGTATCTCTGCCCAGTCTGCCAGTATCTCTGCCCAGTCTGCCAGTATCTCTGCCCAGTCTGCCAGTATCTCTGCCCAGTCTGCCAGTATCTCTGCCCAGTCTGCCAGTATCTCTGCCCAGTCTGCCAGTATCTCTGCCCAGTCTGCCAGTATCTCTGCCCAGTCTGCAAGTATCTCTGCCCAGTCTGCCAGTATCTCTGCCCAGTCTGCCAGTATCTCTGCCCAGTCTGCCAGTATCTCTGCCCAGTCTGCCAGTATCTCTGCCCAGTCTGCCAGTATCTCTGCCCAGTCTGCCAGTATTTCTGCCCAGTCTGCCAGTATCTCTGCCCAGTCTGCCAGTATCTCTGCCCAGTCTGCCAGTATCTCTGCCCAGTCTGACAGTATCTATGCCCAGTCTGCCAGTATTTCTGCCCAGTCTGCCAGTATCTCTGCCCAGTCTGCCAGTATCTCTGCCCAGTCTGCCAGTATCTCTGCCCAGTCTGCCAGTACCGCTGCCCAGTCTGCCAGTATCTCTGCCCCGTCTGCCAGTATCTCTGCCCAGTCTGCCAGTATCTCTGCCCAGTCTGCCAGTATCTCTGCCCAGTCTGCCAGTATCTCTGCCCAGTCTGCCAGTATCGCTGCCCAGTCTGCCAGTATCTCTGCCAGTCTGCCAGTATCACTGCCCAGTCTGCCAGTATCACTGCCCAGTCTGCCAGTATCTCTGCCCAGTCTGCCAGTATCTCTGCCCAGTCTGCCAGTATCTCTGCCCAGTCTGCCAGTATCTCTGCCCAGTCTGCCAGTATCTCTGCCCAGTCTGCCAGTATCTCTGCCCAGTCTGCCAGTATCTCTGCCCAGTCTGCCAGTATCTCTGCCCAGTCTGCCAGTATCTCTGCCCAGTCTGCCAGTATCTCTGCCCAGTCTGCCAGTATCTCTGCCCAGTCTGCCAGTATCTCTGCCCAGTCTGCCAGTATCTCTGCCCAGTCTGCCAGTATCTCTGCCCAGTCTGCCAGTATCTCTGCCCAGTCTGCCAGTATCTCTGCCCAGTCTGCCAGTATCTCTGCCCAGTCTGCCAGTATCTCTGCCCAGTCTGCCAGTATCTCTGCCCAGTCTGCCAGTATCTCTGCCCAGTCTGCCAGTATCTCTGCCCAGTCTGCCAGTATCTCTGCCCAGTCTGCCAGTATCGCTGCCCAGTCTGCCAGTATCTCTGCCCAGTCTGCCAGTATCTCTGCCCAGTCTGCCAGTATCTCTGCCCAGTCTGCCAGTATCTCTGCCCAGTCTGCCAGTATCTCTGCCCAGTCTGCCAGTATCTCTGCCCAGTCTGCCAGTATCTCTGCCCAGTCTGCCAGTATCTCTGCCCAATCTGCCAGTATCTCTGCCCAGTCTGCCAGTATCTCTGCCCAGTCTGCCAGTATCTCTGCCCAGTCTGCCAGTATCTCTGCCCAGTCTGCCAGTATCTCTGCCCAGTCAGCCAGTATCTCTGCCCAGTCTGCCAGTATCTCTGCCCAGTCTGCCAGTATCTCTGCCCAATCTGCCAGTATCTCTGCCCAATCTGCCAGTATCTCTGCCCAATCTGCCAGTATCTCTGCCCACTCTGCCAGTATGCCAGTATCTTTGCCCAGTCTGCCAGTATCTCTGCCCAGTCTGCCAGTATCTCTGCCCAGTCTGCCAGTATATCTGCCCAGTCTGCCAGTATCTCTGCCCAGTCTGCCAGTATCTCTGCCCAGTCTGCCAGTATCTCTGCCCAGTCTGCCAGTATCTCTGCCCAGTCTGCCAGTTTCTCTGCCCAGTCTGCCAGTTTCTCTGCCCAGTCTGCCAGTTTCTCTGCCCAGTCTGCCAGTTTCTCTGCCCAGTCTGCCAGTATCTCTGCCCAGTCTGCCAGTATCTCTGCCCAGTCTGCCAGTATCTCTGCCCAATCTGCCAGTATCTCTGCCCAATCTGCCAGTATCTCTGCCCAATCTGCCAGTATCTCTGCCCACTCTGCCAGTATGCCAGTATCTCTGCCCACTCTGCCAGTATGCCAGTATCTTTGCCCAGTCTGCCAGTATCTCTGCCCAGTCTGCCAGTATCTCTGCCCAGTCTGCCAGTATCTCTGCCCAGTCTGCCAGTATCTCTGCCCAGTCTGCCAGTATCTCTGCCCAGTCTGCCAGTATCTCTGCCCAGTCTGCCAGTATCTCTGCCCAGTCTGCCAGTATCTCTGCCCAGTCTGCCAGTATCTCTGCCCAGTCTGCCAGTATCTCTGCCCAGTCTGCCAGTATCTCTGCCCAGTCTGCCAGTATCTCTGCCCAGTCTGCCAGTATTTCTGCCCAGTCTGCCAGTATCTCTGCCCAGTCTGCCAGTATCTCTGCCCAGTCGGCCAGTATCTCTGCCCATTCTGCCAGTATCTCTGCCCAGTCTGCCAGTATCTCTGCCCAGTCTGCCAGTATCTCTGCCCAGTCTGCCAGTATCTCTGCCCAGTCTGCCAGTATCTCTGCCCAGTCTGCCAGTATCTCTGCTCAGTCTGCCAGTATCTCTGCCCAGTCTGCCAGTATGTCTGCCCAGTCTGCCAGTATCTCTGCCCAGTCTGCCAGTATCTCTGCCCAGTCTGCCAGTATCTCTGCCCAGTCTGCCAGTATCTTTGCCCAATCTGCCAGTATCTCTGCCCAATCTGCTAGTATCTCTGCCAACTCTGCCAGTATCTCTGCCCAGTCTGCCAGTATCTCTGCCCAGTCTGCCAGTATCTCTGCCCAGTCTGCCAGTATCTCTGCCCAGTCTGCCAGTATCTCTGCCCAGTCTGCCAGTATCTCTGCCCAGTCTGCCAGTATCTCTGCCCAGTCTGCCAGTATCTCTGCCCAGTCTGCCAGTATCTCTGCAAAGTCTGCCAGTATCTCTGCCCAGTCTGCCAGTATCTCTGCCCAATCTGCCAGTATCTCTGCCCAATCTGCCAGTATCTCTGCCCAGTCTGCCAGTATCTCTGCCCAGTCTGCCAGTATCTCTGCCCAGTCTGCCAGTATCTCTGCCCAGTCTGCCAGTATCTCTGCCCAGTCTGCCAGTATCTCTGCCCAGTCTGCCAGTATGTCTGCACAGTCTGCCAGTATCTCTGCCCAGTCTGCCAGTATCTCTGCCCAGTCTGCCAGTATCTCTGCCAAGTCTGCCAGTATCTCTGCCCAATCTGCCAGCGTCTCTGCCCAGTCTGCCCAGTCTGCCAGTATCTTTGCCCAGTCTGCCAGTATCTCTGCCCAGTCGGCCAGTATCTCTGCCCAGTCGGCCAGTATCTCTGCCCAGTCGGCCAGTATCTCTGCCCAGTCTGCCAGTAGCTCTGCCCAGTCTGCCAGTATCTCTGCCCAGACTGCCAGTATCTCTGCCCAATCTGCCAAGTCTGCCAGTATCTCTGCCCAGTCTTTTTTTTTTTTTTTTGTATACAAGATCGAGGCTCGTGAAAGAGCGAGTATCTCTGCCAGTATCTCTGCCCAGTCTGCCAGTATCTCTGCCAGTATCTCTGCCCAGTCTGCCAGTATCTCTGCCCAGTCTGCCAGTATCTCTGCCCAGTCTGCCAGTATCTGTGCCCTGTCTGCCAGTATCTCTGTCAAGTCTGCCAGTATCTCTGCCCAGTCTACCAGTATCTCTGCCCAGTCTGCCAGTATCTCTGCCCAGTCTGCCAGTATCTCTGCCCAGTCTGCCAGTATCTCTGCCCAGTCTGACAGTATCTCTGCCCAGTCTGACAGTATCTCTGCCCAGTCTGCCAGTATCTCTGCCCAGTCTGCCAGTATCTCTGCCCAGTCTGCCAGTATCTCTGCCCAGTCTGCCAGTATCTCTGCCCAGTCTGCCAGTATCTCTGCCCAGTCTGCCAGTATCTCTGCCCTGTCTGCCAGTATCTCTGTCAAGTCTGCCAGTATCTCTGCCCAGTCTGCCAGTATCTCTGCCCAGTCTGCCAGTATCTCTGCCCAGTCTGCCAGTATCTCTGCCCAGTCTGCCAGTATCTCTGCCCAGTCTGCCAGTATCCCTGCCCTGGTGAAGTTCCCAAAATACAGACTCGCTGATCGACTCCGCTCATTCGTTCCATCCTTTCTCTTACCTGTGGAACCAACTTCCTCTGTCAACAACTATCGGGGACACCTCTTACTGGTGGTTGTACCCCCCAACACAAGTAGGGGGGCCAAATCTTCCCCATTCTTCCCTGTTGCTCTGAATCGTCAGAGCAGCAAGTACGGTCATGGTCAGAGTGCCGATCATGGGTGCCCCCTTTCCTCCTCGTCTCTCTCTGTCTGTCTGTCTGTCTCTGTTTCTGTTTCTGTTTCTGTCTGTCTCTCTCTTTCTCTCTCTCTCTCTCTCTCTCTCTTTTTCTCTCTAACTCTGTCGTGGTCCTGACTTTATGAAGGTGGGGGTACCCCATCCTGGACGTGGGGGATCTCTGGGTCACTCTTGGGAGATCAACCGGCTGTCTCCATGCCTCGGGCATGTTCATGAGAACTATCTAAAGCTACACAACAACAACAACAACTTCCTTAATCTCTTCAATCTCATTCTTCCCTCCATGGGTTCAAAGCAGCTATTACCACCATTTCAGGTCATCCCCCATCCACCAAAATGATGATGTCTTCCCCCATTAACCATCCCAAAGTCCAACTCCATCCGGGTTTCATATTTTTCCTTTCATGTATGTGATTGAGAGTTTGCAGCTGTATCCATCTTGTTGACTCGTTGTCCTCTGCCATTTTGTCCTTCGCCATCATTCTTCCTCACATCCCTTATTCTCCAAGTCTTCTTCGATTTTATCCCTCAATCCCACTGTTAGTGTGCCTCCCGAACCTCCCACGGTTATTTCTTGTTCTTTTCATCCTGTTACGTCCTGATCTGTTCTGTGTTCTAACTCCTCCAGTAGCTTCTCCACCGCATACAGAAAAGTGCCTCTCCGCACATGTACATACCCCAAAAGCAATAGTTACTATTAAATATAACAACAAGCAGTGAACAAAAAACAAAAATACATAGCATCCATACTTAGACTCATCCTTGTATCCCACTGCTTTATAATCATATTACCAGTCATTATTCATCGTCTTATCTTCCTTCTATATAAAGAGCCTTCAATTGAAAACGAAGCAATAAATCATTGAATGAATAAACTAATAATTATACTTCGTATTATTATTCTCATTATCACTGCGACTCTTCGCAGATAATTGCATAATTTCAACAAGCGTGCCCTGTGGCCATTATATAATTATATGACCTAGAATAAAGATTACATTTATTTAATTTGCACAGGTTGTGACAAGAGAGTGACGTCACAATAATTTCGCTGGCCACCTCTACCTTTGGGTGGGGCTTCCAAGAATCTCCAGTGCGTTTGTCTATTTGGAGAAAAGGGAGGTTCAAATTTTGCGAGCTGCACACAAATATTTCAAAGAAGTCTGAATTGTTTCACGGAGATGTATTGCATTGACGGACCGGCTAAATCATCAATTTCACAATACGTTTCATTTCCACTGGTTACCCCTCCTTTAACACAAGTCATCATGAAAAATGGCACAGGGATAAAAAGATGGCACACTCAGCATGGGACGTCTGGGCCTCTGTGTGCAGGTAAGTTACTGCAAACACCAAGGCTAAAGTAATTAGCAATACAACTGGGAAGCCTTGCCGTGTAAACATCTCAAAGAGCTTGCGGCCCAATTTTTCTAGATAATGGGCTTTGTGAAACACCTGAAACAGGTCTGAAATTTAATCGCACTCATTAATGGGGAAATCAGCTGCAAAGGGACTGAATAAGACGCCCAAGGACCATGAAAAATGGATGTGTTACATAATAAAGCCGAACTTATACATTGGAGGTTCTTTATGAAATCTAGTGGGTAAGTATGAACCCAGTTGATAAAATACATCCAATGTTGTTCCATAAAGTGAAAAGGTTTACCACGCGGAAGTCAGCAGGCTGGTATGAAGTCAGCTGGTATGACGGTGGCTGGTACAGCGGAGGCTGGAATTTGGTAAACTTGCTCTCAATCTCAATCCATCGTTTCTCGAGTCGTATCAACTCTGGCTCAAGCATGGGTCCGGCTCCTTCCTTCTTCAGCTCCTGCGCTTGCTTGCGAAGTGTCCGGTAACCTTCGCGCCGTATACTCAGCTCCTTATCCAATGCCTGCAATGTACATATTGACCACAAGTAAAACACACCATTCTGTGTAGTAGTTCACCCATTATCACGAGGAATAACTCAGAGGGTACAATCAATTATATGGTGACAGAATAGCTCGAATAGACTATGTTTGCTTTCAAGAAGTTCAATCAAAGTTGCATCCGGTGATGAGAGTTTCTGCATATCTGTGACGGTGCTGCAGAAATAAGTTTCAGAGATACTGTAAAGGTATAAAATATCTAATGGTATCTGTATGTGACCATCAACAGAACAAAATTACTTAATCTAGCTAAGTAACTTGCCATGCTTCAAAATGACGCTTCCACATTTGTGGAACAAGAAAGAGCAATCAGAGATTGCAAACCCTCGCCAGTATGTATTTTCAGTGGTTTTTAAGGCTTTTGTGTTAAAACAAATATGGCGGCTGGACCACGTGACCGATGAGGTCTTTATTTTTATTTTTCTAAACGAATTCATTCCTAGATTATACTCAAGAAATTTTATCTTGATCGGATGAAGTTTTGTACTTGTCGAATTATGACGTCATAATGGAGGGACCTATGGCAATATGGCATCATCATTAACATATTTTATTCCCGATGGAGAGTTCTTTACAATGAGCCATGTCTCAATGTTTTCTATTCAGCACTTTCGGAGATATAGAGATGCAAAGTTTTTCAGTTTTTCCAAGATGGCGGCCGAACCACGTGACCTATGACGTCATAATTATCATAAAAAATTATACAGGTGGAGTTGCACATATGGTGAAAATTTCCTGTCAATCGGACCAACGGTTGCAGAGAAAATCATATTTATTCTGTGCGGACAAATAAACAAACAGACAAATGAAAAATCGGGCAGAGACCGAGGACTTGCTGGAATGTACTTTTTATCGGCCATTTTGGACAAATATGGCGGCCGAACAACGTGACCGATGACGTCATCATTATTTGTTTTCTAAACTAATTTATTCCTTGATGATGCTCAAGAAATTTCATCTTGATCGGATGAAGTTTTGTACTTGTCGAATTATGACATCATAATGGAGGGAACTATGACATCATCATTAACATATTTTATTCCGCATGGAGAGTTCTTTACAATGAGCCATGTCTCAATTTTTTCTCTTCAGCACTTTCGGAGATATAGAGGTGCAAAGTTTTTCCAAGATGGCGGCCAAACCACGTGACCGATGACGTCATCATTATTATTATTTTCTCCACCACTTTATGCCGACATGGCGCTCAAGAAATTGCATCTTGATTGGATGAAGTTTTGTACTTGTCGAATTATCGAATTATGACGTCATAATGGAGGCCTTGGGCCGAGAGAGTTAAAAATTGGGCACAGTCTATTCCAGGGCAAGACAAATATGTGTGTAAAGTTTGGTGATTCTACGTGCAACGGTGTAGACGTAGTACTGCGAACAAACAGACAAACAGACAGACAGACAGATGAAAAATCGGTCAGAGACCGAGGACTTGCCGGAATGTACTTTTTTATTGGCCATTGAGGACAAATATGGCGGCCGAACCACGTGACCGATGACGTCATCATTAACATATTTTATTCCCCATGGAGAGTTCTTTACAATGAGGCATGTCTCAATTTTTTCTATTCAGAACTTTTGGACACATAGAGGTGCTAAGTTTTTCGGTTTTTCCAAGATGGCGGCCGAACCACGTGACATATGACGTCATCATTAACAAATTTTATTCCCCATGGAGAGTTCTTTACAATGAGCCATGTCTCAATTTTTTCTCTTCAGCACTTTTGGAGATATAGTGGTGCAAAGTTTTGCCGTTTTTCCAAGATGGCGGCCGACCACGTGACATATGACATCATCATTAACATATTTTATTCCCCATGGAGAGTTCTTTACAATGAGCCATGTCTCAATTTTTTCTGTTCAGCACTTTTGGAGATTTCGTGGTGCAAAGTTTTGCCGTTTTTCCAAGATGGCGGCCGACCACGTGACTGATGACGTCATCATTAACATATTTTATTCCCCATGGAGAGTTCTTTACAATGAGCCATGTCTCAATTTTTTCTGTTCAGCACTTTTGGAGATATAGTGGTGCAAAGTTTTGCCGTTTTCCAAGATGGTGGCCGACCACGTGACATATGACATCATCATTAACATATTTTATTCCCCATGGAGATTTCTTTTCAATGAGCCATGTCTCAATTTTTTCTGTTCAGCACTTTTGGAGATATAGTGGTGCAAAGTTTTGCCGTTTTTCCAAGATGGCGGCCGACCACGTGACTGATGACGTCATCATTAACATATTTTATTCCCCATGGAGGGTTCTTTACAATGAGCCATGTCTCAATTTTTTCTGTTCAGTACTTTCGGAGATATAGTGGCACAAATTTTTTCGGTTTTTCCAAGATGGCGGCCGAACCACGTGACTGATGACGTCATCATTAACATATTTTATTCCCCATGGAGAGTTCTTTACAATGAGCCATGTCTCAATTTTTTCTGTTGCGTACTTTCGGAGATATGGAGGTGCAAAGTTTTTCGGTTTTTCCAAGATGGCGGCCGACCACGTGACATATGACGTCATCATTAACATATTTTATTCCCCATGGAGAGTTCTTTACAATGAGCCAGGTCTCAATTTTTTCTGTTCAGCACTTTTGGAGATATAGTGGCGCAACGTTTTGCCGTTTTTCCAAGATGGCGACCGAACCACGTGACTGATGACATCATCATTTACATATTTTATTCCCCATGGAGAGTTCTTTACAATGAGCCATGTCTCAATTTTTTCTGTTCAGTACTTTCGGAGATATAGAGGTGCAAAGTTTTTCGGTTTTTCCAAGATGGCGGCCAAACCACGTCACTGATGACGTCATCAATTGGGCACAGTCTATTACAGGGCAAGACCAATATTTGTGCAAAGTTTGGCGATTCTACGTGCAACGGTGTAGACGCAGTGCTGCAAACAGACAAACAGACAGACAGACAGACAGACAGACAGATGAAAAATCGGTCAGAGACCGAGGACTTGCCGGAATGTACTTTTTTATCGGCCATTTAGAACAAATATGGCGGCCGAACTACGTGATAGATGACATCATCATTAACATATTTTATTCCCCATGGAGAGTTCTTTACAATGAGCCATCTCTCAATTTTTTCCATTCTGCACTTTTGGAGATATAGTGGTGCAAAGTTTTCCCGTTTTTCCAAGATGGCGGCCGAACCACGTGACCAATGGTATCATCATTAACATATTTTATTCCCCATGGAGAGTTCTTTACAATGAGCCATGTCTAAATTTTTTCTGTTAGCACTTTTGGAGATATAGTGGTGCAAAATGTTTCGGTTTTTCCAAGATGGCGGCCGACCACGTGACATATGACGTCATCATTAACATATTTTATTGCCCATGGAGAGTTCTTTACAATGAGCCTTGTCTCAATTTTTTCTGTTCAGCACTTTTGGAGATATAGTGGTGCAAAGTTTTGCAGTTCTTCCAAGATGGCGGCCGACCACGTGACATATGACATCATCATTAACATATTTTATTCCCCATGGAGAGTTCTTTACAATGAGCCATGTCTCAATTTTTTCTATTCAGCACTTTCGGAGATATAGAGGTGCAAAGTTTTTCGGTTTTTCCAAGATGGCGGCCGAAACACGTGACCGATGACGTCATAAATTGGGCACAGTCTATTCCAGGGCAAGACGAATATGTGTGCAAAGTTTGGCGATTCTCCGTGCAACAGTGTAGACGCAGTGCTGCAAACAGACAGACAGACAGATGAAAAATCGGTCAGAGACCGAGGACTTGCCGGAATGTACTTTTTTATCGGCCATTTAGGACAAATATGGCGGCCGAAACATGTGATAGATGACGTCATCATTAACTTATTTTATTCCCCATGGAGAGTTCTTTTCAATGAGCCATGTCTCAATTTTTTCTATTCAGCACTTTCAGAGATATGGAGGTGCAATTTTTTCCCAAGATGGCGGCCGAACCACGTGACATAATTATGACGTCATCATTAACATATTTTATTCCCCATGGAGAGTTCTTTACAATGAGCCATGTCTCAATTTTTTCTGTTCAGCACTTTTGGAGATATAGTGGTGCAAAGTTTTGCCGTTTTTCCAAGATGGCGGCCGACCACGTGACATATGACATCATCATTAACAATTTTATTCCCCATGGAGAGTTCTTTACAATGAGCCATGTCTCAATTTTTTCTGTTCAGCACTTTTGGAGATTTCGTGGTGCAAAGTTTTGCCGTTTTTCCAAGATGGCGGCCGAACCACGTGACCGATGACGTCATCATTAACATATTTTATTCCCCATGGAGAGTTCTTTACAATGAGCCATGTCTCAATTTTTTCCATTCTGCACTTTTGGAGATATAGTGGTGCAAAGTTTTCCCGTTTTTCCAAGATGGCGGCCGAACCACATGACCGATGGCATCATCATTAACATATTTTATTCCCCATGGAGAGTTCTTTACAATGAGCCATGTCTCAATTTTTTCTATTCAGCACTTTCAGAGAAATGGAGGTGCAAAATTTTTCGGTTTTTCCAAGATGGCGGCCGACCACGTGACTGATGACGTCATCATTAACATATTTTATTCCCCATGGAGTGTTCTTTACAATGAGCCATGTCTCAATTTTTTCTGTTCAGCACTTTTGGAGATATAGTGGTGCAAAGTTTTGCCGTTTTTCCAAGATGGCGGCCGACCACGTGACATATGACATCATCATTAACATATTTTATTCCCCATGGAGAGTTCTTTACAATGAGCCATGTCTCAATTTTTTCTGTTCAGCACTTTTGGAGATTTCGTGGTGCAAAGTTTTGCCGTTTTTCCAAGATGGCGGCCGACCACGTGACTGATGACGTCATCATTAACATATTTTATTCCCCATGGAGAGTTATTTGCAATGAGCCATGTCTCAATTTTTTCTGTTCAGCACTTTTGGAGATATAGTGGTGCAAAGTTTTGCCGTTTTTCCAAGATGGCGGCCGACCACGTGACTGATGACGTCATCATTAACATATTTTATTCCCCATGGAGAGTTATTTGCAATGAGCCATGTCTCAATTTTTTCTGTTCAGCACTTTTGGAGATATAGTGGTGCAAAGTTTTGCCGTTTTCCAAGATGGTGGCCGACCACGTGACATATGACATCATCATTAACATATTTTATTCCCCATGGAGATTTCTTTTCAATGAGCCATGTCTCAATTTTTTCTGTTCAGCACTTTTGGAGATATAGTGGTGCAAAGTTTTGCCGTTTTTCCAAGATGGCGGCCGACCACGTGACTGATGACGTCATCATTAACATATTTTATTCCCCATGGAGGGTTCTTTACAATGAGCCATGTCTCAATTTTTTCTGTTCAGTACTTTCGGAGATATAGTGGCACAAATTTTTTCGGTTTTTCCAAGATGGCGGCCGAACCACGTGACTGATGACGTCATCATTAACATATTTTATTCCCCATGGAGAGTTCTTTACAATGAGCCATGTCTCAATTTTTTCTGTTGCGTACTTTCGGAGATATGGAGGTGCAAAGTTTTTCGGTTTTTCCAAGATGGCGGCCGACCACGTGACATATGACGTCATCATTAACATATTTTATTCCCCATGGAGAGTTCTTTACAATGAGCCAGGTCTCAATTTTTTCTGTTCAGCACTTTTGGAGATATAGTGGCGCAACGTTTTGCCGTTTTTCCAAGATGGCGACCGAACCACGTGACTGATGACATCATCATTTACATATTTTATTCCCCATGGAGAGTTCTTTACAATGAGCCATGTCTCAATTTTTTCTGTTCAGTACTTTCGGAGATATAGAGGTGCAAAGTTTTTCGGTTTTTCCAAGATGGCGGCCAAACCACGTCACTGATGACGTCATCAATTGGGCACAGTCTATTACAGGGCAAGACCAATATTTGTGCAAAGTTTGGCGATTCTACGTGCAACGGTGTAGACGCAGTGCTGCAAACAGACAAACAGACAGACAGACAGACAGACAGACAGATGAAAAATCGGTCAGAGACCGAGGACTTGCCGGAATGTACTTTTTTATCGGCCATTTAGAACAAATATGGCGGCCGAACTACGTGATAGATGACATCATCATTAACATATTTTATTCCTCATGGAGAGTTCTTTACAATGAGCCATCTCTCAATTTTTTCCATTCTGCACTTTTGGAGATATAGTGGTGCAAAGTTTTCCCGTTTTTCCAAGATGGCGGCCGAACCACGTGACCAATGGTATCATCATTAACATATTTTATTCCCCATGGAGAGTTCTTTACAATGAGCCATGTCTAAATTTTTTCTGTTAGCACTTTTGGAGATATAGTGGTGCAAAATGTTTCGGTTTTTCCAAGATGGCGGCCGACCACGTGACATATGACGTCATCATTAACATATTTTATTGCCCATGGAGAGTTCTTTACAATGAGCCTTGTCTCAATTTTTTCTGTTCAGCACTTTTGGAGATATAGTGGTGCAAAGTTTTGCAGTTCTTCCAAGATGGCGGCCGACCACGTGACATATGACATCATCATTAACATATTTTATTCCCCATGGAGAGTTCTTTACAATGAGCCATGTCTCAATTTTTTCTATTCAGCACTTTCGGAGATATAGAGGTGCAAAGTTTTTCGGTTTTTCCAAGATGGCGGCCGAAACACGTGACCGATGACGTCATAAATTGGGCACAGTCTATTCCAGGGCAAGACGAATATGTGTGCAAAGTTTGGCGATTCTCCGTGCAACAGTGTAGACGCAGTGCTGCAAACAGACAGACAGACAGATGAAAAATCGGTCAGAGACCGAGGACTTGCCGGAATGTACTTTTTTATCGGCCATTTAGGACAAATATGGCGGCCGAAACATGTGATAGATGACGTCATCATTAACTTATTTTATTCCCCATGGAGAGTTCTTTTCAATGAGCCATGTCTCAATTTTTTCTATTCAGCACTTTCAGAGATATGGAGGTGCAATTTTTTCCCAAGATGGCGGCCGAACCACGTGACATAATATGACGTCATCATTAACATATTTTATTCCCCATGGAGAGTTCTTTACAATGAGCCATGTCTCAATTTTTTCTGTTCAGCACTTTTGGAGATATAGTGGTGCAAAGTTTTGCCGTTTTTCCAAGATGGCGGCCGACCACGTGACATATGACATCATCATTAACAATTTTATTCCCCATGGAGAGTTCTTTACAATGAGCCATGTCTCAATTTTTTCTGTTCAGCACTTTTGGAGATTTCGTGGTGCAAAGTTTTGCCGTTTTTCCAAGATGGCGGCCGAACCACGTGACCGATGACGTCATCATTAACATATTTTATTCCCCATGGAGAGTTCTTTACAATGAGCCATGTCTCAATTTTTTCCATTCTGCACTTTTGGAGATATAGTGGTGCAAAGTTTTCCCGTTTTTCCAAGATGGCGGCCGAACCACGTGACCGATGGCATCATCATTAACATATTTTATTCCCCATGGAGAGTTCTTTACAATGAGCCATGTCTCAATTTTTTCTATTCAGCACTTTCAGAGAAATGGAGGTGCAAAATTTTTCGGTTTTTCCAAGATGGCGGCCGACCACGTGACTGATGACGTCATCATTAACATATTTTATTCCCCATGGAGTGTTCTTTACAATGAGCCATGTCTCAATTTTTTCTGTTCAGCACTTTTGGAGATATAGTGGTGCAAAGTTTTGCCGTTTTTCCAAGATGGCGGCCGACCACGTGACATATGACATCATCATTAACATATTTTATTCCCCATGGAGAGTTCTTTACAATGAGCCATGTCTCAATTTTTTCTGTTCAGCACTTTTGGAGATTTCGTGGTGCAAAGTTTTGCCGTTTTTCCAAGATGGCGGCCGACCACGTGACTGATGACGTCATCATTAACATATTTTATTCCCCATGGAGAGTTATTTGCAATGAGCCATGTCTCAATTTTTTCTGTTCAGCACTTTTGGAGATATAGTGGTGCAAAGTTTTGCCGTTTTTCCAAGATGGCGGCCGACCACGTGACTGATGACGTCATCATTAACATATTTTATTCCCCATGGAGAGTTATTTGCAATGAGCCATGTCTCAATTTTTTCTGTTCAGCACTTTTGGAGATATAGTGGTGCAAAGCTTTGCTGTTTTTCCAAGATGGTGGCCGACCACGTGACTGATGACGTCATCATTAACATATTTTATTCCCCATGGAGAGTTCTTTACAATGAGCCATGTCTCAATCTTTTCTGTTCAGCACTTTTGGAAATATAGTGGTGCAAAGTTTTGCCGTTTTTCCAAGATGGCGGCCGACCACGTGACTGATGACATCAGCATTAACATATTTTATTCCCCATGGAGAGTTCTTTGCAATGAGCCATGTCTCAATTTTTTCTGTTCAGCACTTTTGGAGATATAGTGGTGCAAAGTTTTGCTGTTTTTCCAAGATGGTGGCCGACCACGTGACTGATGACGTCATCATTAACATATTTTATTCGCCATGCAGAGTTCTTTACAATGAGCCATGTCTCAATTTTTTCTGTTCAGTACTTTCGGAGATATAGAGGTGCAAAGTTTTTCGGTTTTTCCAAGATGGCGGCCGAACCACGTCACCGATGACGTCATCAATTGGGCACAGTCTATTCCAGGGAAAGACCAATATGTGTGCAAAGTTTGGCGATTCTACGTGCAACGGTGTAGACGCAGTGCTGCAAACAGACAGACAGACAGACAAACAGACAAACAGACAAACAGACAAACAAACGAACAGATCAACATACTTGCCGGAAATTTTTCCGGCAAGTAACAAACAGACAAACGAACAGATCAACATACTTGCCAGAAAAAAATTTCCGGCAAGTAATGAAAAATCGGTCAGAGACCGAGGACTTGCCGGAATGTACTTTTTTATTGGCCATTGAGGACAAATATGGCGGCCGAACCACGTGACCGATGACGTCATCATTAACATATTTTATTCCCCATGGAGAGTTCTTTACAATGAGCCATGTCTCAATTTTTTCTGTTCAGCACTTTTGGAGATATAGTGGTGCAAAGTTTTGCCGTTTTTCCAAGATGGCGGCCGACCACGTGACATATGACATCATCATTAACATATTTTATTCCCCATGGAGAGTTCTTTACAATGAGCCATGTCTCAATTTTTTCTGTTCAGCACTTTTGGAGATTTCGTGGTGCAAAGTTTTGTCGTTTTTCCAAGATGGCGGCCGACCACGTGACTGATGACGTCATCATTAACATATTTTATTCCCCATGGAGAGTTCTTTACAATGAGCCATGTCTCAATTTTTTCTGTTCAGCACTTTTGGAGATATAGTGGTGCAAAGTTTTGCCGTTTTTCCAAGATGGCGGCCGACCACGTGACATATGACGTCATCATTAACATATTTTATTCCCCATGGAGAGTTCTTTACAATGAGCCATGTCTCAATTTTTTCTGTTCAGCACTTTTGGAGATATAGTGGCGCAACGTTTTGCCGTTTTTCCAAGATGGCGACCGAACCACGTGACTGATGACGTCATCAATAACATATTTTATTCCCCATGGAGAGTTCTTTACAATGAGCCATGTCTCAATTTTTTCTGTTCAGTACTTTCGGAGATATAGAGGTGCAAAGTTTTTCGGTTTTTCCAAGATGGCGGCCGAACCACGTCACCGATGACGTCATCAATTGGGCACAGTCTATTCCAGGGCAAGACCAATATGTGTGCAAAGTTT
Organism: Myxine glutinosa; assembly: GCF_964187855.1. Lineage (NCBI taxonomy): Eukaryota > Metazoa > Chordata > Myxini > Myxiniformes > Myxinidae > Myxine > Myxine glutinosa. The sequence goes on from NC_136274.1 coordinate 81,693,909, forward strand.
GGCGATTCTACGTGCAACAGTGTAGACGCAGTGCTGCAAACAGACAGACAGACAGACAGACAAACAGACAGACAAACAGATGAAAAATCGGTCAGAGACCGAGGACTTGCCGGAATGTACTTTTTTATCGGCCATTTAGGCCAAATATGGCGGCCGAACCATGTGACCGATGACGTCATCATTAACATATATTATTCCCCATGGAGAGTTCTTTACAATGAGTCATGTCTCAATTTTTTCTATTCAGCACTTTCGGAGATATGGAGGTGCTAGGTTTTTCCAAGATGGCGGCTAACCCACGTGACCGATGACGTCATTATTAACATATTTTATTCCCCATGGAGAGTTCATTACAATGAGCCATGTCTCAATTTTTTCTATTCAGCACTTTCGGAGATATGGAGGTGCTAGGTTTTTCCAAGATGGCGGCTAAACCACGTGACCGATGACGTCATTATTAACATATTGTATTCCCCATGGAGAGTTCTTTACAATGAGTCATGTCTCAATTTTTTCTATTCAGCACTTTCAGAGATATGGAGGTGTTAGGTTTTTCGGTTTTTCCAAGATGGCGGCCGAACCACGTGACTGATGACGTCATCATTAACATATTTTATTCCCCATGGAGGGTTCTTTACAATGAGCCATGTCTCAATTTTTTCTGTTCAGTACTTTCGGAGATATAGTGGCACAAATTTTTTCGGTTTTTCCAAGATGGCGGCCGAACCACGTGACTGATGACGTCATCATTAACATATTTTATTCCCCATGGAGAGTTCTTTACAATGAGCCATGTCTCAATTTTTTCTGTTGCGTACTTTCGGAGATATGGAGGTGCAAAGTTTTTCGGTTTTTCCAAGATGGCGGCCGACCACGTGACATATGACGTCATCATTAACATATTTTATTCCCCATGGAGAGTTCTTTACAATGAGCCAGGTCTCAATTTTTTCTGTTCAGCACTTTTGGAGATATAGTGGCGCAACGTTTTGCCGTTTTTCCAAGATGGCGACCGAACCACGTGACTGATGACATCATCATTTACATATTTTATTCCCCATGGAGAGTTCTTTACAATGAGCCATGTCTCAATTTTTTCTGTTCAGTACTTTCGGAGATATAGAGGTGCAAAGTTTTTCGGTTTTTCCAAGATGGCGGCCAAACCACGTCACTGATGACGTCATCAATTGGGCACAGTCTATTACAGGGCAAGACCAATATTTGTGCAAAGTTTGGCGATTCTACGTGCAACGGTGTAGACGCAGTGCTGCAAACAGACAAACAGACAGACAGACAGACAGACAGACAGATGAAAAATCGGTCAGAGACCGAGGACTTGCCGGAATGTACTTTTTTATCGGCCATTTAGAACAAATATGGCGGCCGAACTACGTGATAGATGACATCATCATTAACATATTTTATTCCTCATGGAGAGTTCTTTACAATGAGCCATCTCTCAATTTTTTCCATTCTGCACTTTTGGAGATATAGTGGTGCAAAGTTTTCCCGTTTTTCCAAGATGGCGGCCGAACCACGTGACCAATGGTATCATCATTAACATATTTTATTCCCCATGGAGAGTTCTTTACAATGAGCCATGTCTAAATTTTTTCTGTTAGCACTTTTGGAGATATAGTGGTGCAAAATGTTTCGGTTTTTCCAAGATGGCGGCCGACCACGTGACATATGACGTCATCATTAACATATTTTATTGCCCATGGAGAGTTCTTTACAATGAGCCTTGTCTCAATTTTTTCTGTTCAGCACTTTTGGAGATATAGTGGTGCAAAGTTTTGCAGTTCTTCCAAGATGGCGGCCGACCACGTGACATATGACATCATCATTAACATATTTTATTCCCCATGGAGAGTTCTTTACAATGAGCCATGTCTCAATTTTTTCTATTCAGCACTTTCGGAGATATAGAGGTGCAAAGTTTTTCGGTTTTTCCAAGATGGCGGCCGAAACACGTGACCGATGACGTCATAAATTGGGCACAGTCTATTCCAGGGCAAGACGAATATGTGTGCAAAGTTTGGCGATTCTCCGTGCAACAGTGTAGACGCAGTGCTGCAAACAGACAGACAGACAGATGAAAAATCGGTCAGAGACCGAGGACTTGCCGGAATGTACTTTTTTATCGGCCATTTAGGACAAATATGGCGGCCGAAACATGTGATAGATGACGTCATCATTAACTTATTTTATTCCCCATGGAGAGTTCTTTTCAATGAGCCATGTCTCAATTTTTTCTATTCAGCACTTTCAGAGATATGGAGGTGCAATTTTTTCCCAAGATGGCGGCCGAACCACGTGACATAATATGACGTCATCATTAACATATTTTATTCCCCATGGAGAGTTCTTTACAATGAGCCATGTCTCAATTTTTTCTGTTCAGCACTTTTGGAGATATAGTGGTGCAAAGTTTTGCCGTTTTTCCAAGATGGCGGCCGACCACGTGACATATGACATCATCATTAACAATTTTATTCCCCATGGAGAGTTCTTTACAATGAGCCATGTCTCAATTTTTTCTGTTCAGCACTTTTGGAGATTTCGTGGTGCAAAGTTTTGCCGTTTTTCCAAGATGGCGGCCGAACCACGTGACCGATGACGTCATCATTAACATATTTTATTCCCCATGGAGAGTTCTTTACAATGAGCCATGTCTCAATTTTTTCCATTCTGCACTTTTGGAGATATAGTGGTGCAAAGTTTTCCCGTTTTTCCAAGATGGCGGCCGAACCACGTGACCGATGGCATCATCATTAACATATTTTATTCCCCATGGAGAGTTCTTTACAATGAGCCATGTCTCAATTTTTTCTATTCAGCACTTTCAGAGAAATGGAGGTGCAAAATTTTTCGGTTTTTCCAAGATGGCGGCCGACCACGTGACTGATGACGTCATCATTAACATATTTTATTCCCCATGGAGTGTTCTTTACAATGAGCCATGTCTCAATTTTTTCTGTTCAGCACTTTTGGAGATATAGTGGTGCAAAGTTTTGCCGTTTTTCCAAGATGGCGGCCGACCACGTGACATATGACATCATCATTAACATATTTTATTCCCCATGGAGAGTTCTTTACAATGAGCCATGTCTCAATTTTTTCTGTTCAGCACTTTTGGAGATTTCGTGGTGCAAAGTTTTGCCGTTTTTCCAAGATGGCGGCCGACCACGTGACTGATGACGTCATCATTAACATATTTTATTCCCCATGGAGAGTTATTTGCAATGAGCCATGTCTCAATTTTTTCTGTTCAGCACTTTTGGAGATATAGTGGTGCAAAGTTTTGCCGTTTTTCCAAGATGGCGGCCGACCACGTGACTGATGACGTCATCATTAACATATTTTATTCCCCATGGAGAGTTATTTGCAATGAGCCATGTCTCAATTTTTTCTGTTCAGCACTTTTGGAGATATAGTGGTGCAAAGCTTTGCTGTTTTTCCAAGATGGTGGCCGACCACGTGACTGATGACGTCATCATTAACATATTTTATTCCCCATGGAGAGTTCTTTACAATGAGCCATGTCTCAATCTTTTCTGTTCAGCACTTTTGGAAATATAGTGGTGCAAAGTTTTGCCGTTTTTCCAAGATGGCGGCCGACCACGTGACTGATGACATCAGCATTAACATATTTTATTCCCCATGGAGAGTTCTTTGCAATGAGCCATGTCTCAATTTTTTCTGTTCAGCACTTTTGGAGATATAGTGGTGCAAAGTTTTGCTGTTTTTCCAAGATGGTGGCCGACCACGTGACTGATGACGTCATCATTAACATATTTTATTCGCCATGCAGAGTTCTTTACAATGAGCCATGTCTCAATTTTTTCTGTTCAGTACTTTCGGAGATATAGAGGTGCAAAGTTTTTCGGTTTTTCCAAGATGGCGGCCGAACCACGTCACCGATGACGTCATCAATTGGGCACAGTCTATTCCAGGGAAAGACCAATATGTGTGCAAAGTTTGGCGATTCTACGTGCAACGGTGTAGACGCAGTGCTGCAAACAGACAGACAGACAGACAAACAGACAAACAGACAAACAGACAAACAAACGAACAGATCAACATACTTGCCGGAAATTTTTCCGGCAAGTAACAAACAGACAAACGAACAGATCAACATACTTGCCAGAAAAAAATTTCCGGCAAGTAATGAAAAATCGGTCAGAGACCGAGGACTTGCCGGAATGTACTTTTTTATTGGCCATTGAGGACAAATATGGCGGCCGAACCACGTGACCGATGACGTCATCATTAACATATTTTATTCCCCATGGAGAGTTCTTTACAATGAGCCATGTCTCAATTTTTTCTGTTCAGCACTTTTGGAGATATAGTGGTGCAAAGTTTTGCCGTTTTTCCAAGATGGCGGCCGACCACGTGACATATGACATCATCATTAACATATTTTATTCCCCATGGAGAGTTCTTTACAATGAGCCATGTCTCAATTTTTTCTGTTCAGCACTTTTGGAGATTTCGTGGTGCAAAGTTTTGTCGTTTTTCCAAGATGGCGGCCGACCACGTGACTGATGACGTCATCATTAACATATTTTATTCCCCATGGAGAGTTCTTTACAATGAGCCATGTCTCAATTTTTTCTGTTCAGCACTTTTGGAGATATAGTGGTGCAAAGTTTTGCCGTTTTTCCAAGATGGCGGCCGACCACGTGACATATGACGTCATCATTAACATATTTTATTCCCCATGGAGAGTTCTTTACAATGAGCCATGTCTCAATTTTTTCTGTTCAGCACTTTTGGAGATATAGTGGCGCAACGTTTTGCCGTTTTTCCAAGATGGCGACCGAACCACGTGACTGATGACGTCATCAATAACATATTTTATTCCCCATGGAGAGTTCTTTACAATGAGCCATGTCTCAATTTTTTCTGTTCAGTACTTTCGGAGATATAGAGGTGCAAAGTTTTTCGGTTTTTCCAAGATGGCGGCCGAACCACGTCACCGATGACGTCATCAATTGGGCACAGTCTATTCCAGGGCAAGACCAATATGTGTGCAAAGTTTGGCGATTCTACGTGCAACAGTGTAGACGCAGTGCTGCAAACAGACAGACAGACAGACAGACAAACAGACAGACAAACAGATGAAAAATCGGTCAGAGACCGAGGACTTGCCGGAATGTACTTTTTTATCGGCCATTTAGGCCAAATATGGCGGCCGAACCATGTGACCGATGACGTCATCATTAACATATATTATTCCCCATGGAGAGTTCTTTACAATGAGTCATGTCTCAATTTTTTCTATTCAGCACTTTCGGAGATATGGAGGTGCTAGGTTTTTCCAAGATGGCGGCTAACCCACGTGACCGATGACGTCATTATTAACATATTTTATTCCCCATGGAGAGTTCATTACAATGAGCCATGTCTCAATTTTTTCTATTCAGCACTTTCGGAGATATGGAGGTGCTAGGTTTTTCCAAGATGGCGGCTAAACCACGTGACCGATGACGTCATTATTAACATATTGTATTCCCCATGGAGAGTTCTTTACAATGAGTCATGTCTCAATTTTTTCTATTCAGCACTTTCAGAGATATGGAGGTGTTAGGTTTTTCGGTTTTTCCAAGATGGCGGCCGAACCACGTGACATATGACGTCATCATTAACAAATTTTATTCCCCATGGAGAGTTCTTTACAATGAGCCATGTCTCAATTTTTTCTGTTCAGCACTTTTGGAGATATAGTGGTGCAAAGTTTTTCGGTTTTTCCAAGATGGCGGCCGACCACGTGACATATGACATCATCATTTACATATTTTATTCCCCATGGAGAGTTCTTTACAATGAGCCATGTCTCAATTTTTTCATTTCAGCACTTTCGGAGATGTTGAGGTGCAAAGTTTTCCCATTTTTCCAAGATGGCGGCCGAACCACGTGACCGATGGCGTCATCATTAACATATTTTATTCCCCATGGAGAGTTCTTTACAATGAGCCATGTCTCAATTTTTTCTGTTCAGCACTTTTGGAGATTTTGTGGTGCAAAGTTTTGCCGTTTTTCCAAGATGGCGGCCGACCACGTGACTGATGACGTCATCATTAACATATTTTATTCCCCATGGAGAGTTCTTTACAATGAGCCATGTCTCAATTATTCTGTTCAGCACTTTTGGAGATATAGTGGTGCAAAGTTTTGCCGTTTTTCCAAGATGGCGGCCGACCACGTGACATATGACGTCATCATTAACATATTTTATTCCCCATGGAGAGTTCTTTCCAATGAGCCATGTCTCAATTTTTTCTGTTCAGCACTTTTGGAGATATAGTGGCGCAACGATTTGCCGTTTTTCCAAGATGGCGACCGAACCACGTGACTGATGACGTCATCATTTACATATTTTATTCCCCATGGAGAGTTCTTTACAATGAGCCATGTCTCAATTTTTTCTGTTCAGCACTTTTGGAGATATAGTGGTGCAAATTTTTGCCGTTTTTCCAAGATGGCGGCCGACCACGTGACATATGACGTCATCATTAACATATTTTATTCCCCATGGAGAGTTCTTTACAATGAGCCATGTCTCAATTTTTTCTGTTCAGTACTTTCGGAGATATAGAGGTGCAAATTTATTCGGTTTATCCAAGATGGCGGCCGAACCACGTCACTGATGACGTCATCATTGAGGCACAGTATATTAGAGGGCAAGACCATTATGTGTGCAAAGTTTGGCGATTCTCCGTGCAACGGTGTAGACGCAGTGCTGCAAACAGACAAACAGACAGACAAACAGACAGACAAACAGACAGACAGACAAATGAAAAATCGGTCAGAGACCGAGGACTTGCCGGAATGTACTCTTTTATCGGCCATTTAAGACAAATATGGCGTCCGAACCACGTGATAGATGACGTCATCATTAACATATATTATTCCCCATGGAGAGTTCTTCACAAAGAGCCATGTCTCAACTTTTTCTATTCAGCACTTTTGGAGATATGGAGGTGCTACGTTTTTCGGTTTTTCCAAGATGGCAGCCGAACCACGTGACCTATGATGTCATCATTAACATATTTTATTCCCCATGGAGAGTTCTTTACAATGAGCCATGTCTCAATTTTTTCTATTCAGCACTTTCAGAGATATGGAGGTGCACAATTTTTCGGTTTTTCCAAGATGGCGGCCGAACCACGTGACATATGACGTCATCATTAACATATTTTATTCCCCATTGAGAGTTCTTTACAATGAGCCATGTCTCAATTTTTTCCATTCTGCACTTTTGGAGATATAGTGGTGCAAAGTTTTCCCATTTTTCCAAGATGGCGGCCGAACCACGTGACCGATGGCGTCATCATTAACATATTTTATTCCCCATGGAGAGTTCTTTACAATGAGCCATGTCTCAATTTTTTCTGTTCAGCACTTTTGGAGATTTTGTGGTGCAAAGTTTTGCCGTTTTTCCAAGATGGCGGCCGACCACGTGACTGATGACGTCATCATTAACATATTTTATTCCCCATGGAGAGTTCTTTACAATGAGCCATGTCTCAATTATTCTGTTCAGCACTTTTGGAGATATAGTGGTGCAAAGTTTTGCCATTTTTCCAAGATGGCGGCCGACCACGTGACATATGACGTCATCATTAACATATTTTATTCCCCATGGAGAGTTCTTTCCAATGAGCCATGTCTCAATTTTTTCTGTTCAGCACTTTTGGAGATATAGTGGCGCAACGATTTGCCGTTTTTCCAAGATGGCGACCGAACCACGTGACTGATGACGTCATCATTTACATATTTTATTCCCCATGGAGAGTTCTTTACAATGAGCCATGTCTCAATTTTTTCTGTTCAGCACTTTTGGAGATATAGTGGTGCAAATTTTTGCCGTTTTTCCAAGATGGCGGCCGACCACGTGACATATGACGTCATCATTAACATATTTTATTCCCCATGGAGAGTTCTTTACAATGAGCCATGTCTCAATTTTTTCTGTTCAGTACTTTCGGAGATATAGAGGTGCAAATTTATTCGGTTTTTCCAAGATGGCGGCCGAACCACGTCACTGATGACGTCATCATTGAGGCACAGTATATTAGAGGGCAAGACCATTATGTGTGCAAAGTTTGGCGATTCTCCGTGCAACGGTGTAGACGCAGTGCTGCAAACAGACAAACAGACAGACAAACAGACAGACAAACAGACAGACAGACAAACAAACGAACAGATCAACATACTTGCCGGAAAATTTTTCCGGCAAGTAACAAACGAACAGATCAACATACTTGCCGGAAAATTTTTCCGGCAAGTAATGAAAAATCGGTCAGAGACCGAGGACTTGCCGGAATGTACTTTTTTATCGGCCATTTAGAACAAATATGGCGGCCGAACTATGTGATACATGACGTCATCATTAACATATTTTATTCCCCATGGAGAGTTCTTTACAATGAGCCATACCTCAATTTTTTCTGTTCAGGACTTTTGGAGATGTGGAGGTGCAGAGTTTTTCGGTTTTTCCAAGATGGCGGCCGACCACGTGACATATGACGTCATCATTAACATATTTTATTCGCCATGGAGAGTTCTTTACAATGAGCCATGTCTCAATTTTTTCTGTTCAGCACTTTTGGAGATATTGTGGTGCAAAGTTTTGCCGTTTTTCCAAGATGGCGGCCGACCACGTGACTGATGACGTCATCATTAACATATTTTATTCCCCATGGAGAGTTCTTTACAATGAGCCATGTCTCAATTTTTTCTGTTCAGCACTTTCGGAGATATGGAGGTGCAAAGTTTTTCGGTTTTTCCAAGATGGCGGCCGAACCACGTGACTGATGACTTCATCAGTAACATATTTTATTCCCCATGGAGAGTTATTTACAATGAGCCATGTCTCAATTTTTTCTGTTCAGCACTTTCGGAGATATGGAGGTGTAAAGTTTTTCGGTTTTTCCAAGATGGCGGCCGAACCACGTCACCGATGACGTCATCATTTGGGCACAGTATATTAGAGGGCAAGACCAATATGTGTGCCAAGTTTGGCGATTCTACGTGCAACGGTGTAGACGTAGTGCTGCAAACAGACAAACAGACAGACAGACAGACAGACAGACAGACAGACAAATGAAAAATCGGTCAGAGACCGAGGACTTGCCGGAATGCACTTTTTTATCGGCCATTTAGAACAAATATGGCGGCTGAACCACGTGATAGATGACGTCATCATTAACATATTTTATTCCCCATGGAGAGTTCTTTACAATGAGCCATGTCTCAATTTTTTCTGTTCAGTACTTTCGGAGATATAGCGGTGCAAATTTTTTCGGTTTTCCAAGATGGCGGGGGAACCACGTGACTGTTGACGTCATCATTAACATATTTTATTCCCCATGGAGAGTTCTTTACAATGAGCCATGTCTCAATTTTTTCTGTTCAGCACTTTTGGCGATATAGTGGTGCAAAGTTTTGCCGTTTTTCCAAGATGGCGGCCGACCACGTGACATATGACGTCATCATTAACATATTTTATTCCCCATGGAGAGTTCTTTACAATGAGCCATGTCTCAATTTTTTCTGTTCAGCACTTTTGGAGATAAAGAGGTGCAAAGTTTTTCGGTTTTTCCAAGATGGCGGCCGAACCACGTGACCGATGGCGTCATCATTAACATATTTTATTCCCCATGGAGAGTTCTTTACGAGCCATGTCTCAATTTTTTCTGTTCAGCACTTTTGGAGATATAGTGGTGCAAAGTTTTGCCGTTTTTCCAAGATGGCGGCCGACCACGTGACATATGACATCATCATTAACATATTTTATTCCCCATGGAGAGTTCTTTACAATGAGCCATGTCTCAATTTTTTCTGTTCAGCACTTTTGGAGATTTCGTGGTGCAAAGTTTTGCCGTTTTTCCAAGATGGCGGCCGACCACGTGACTGATGACGTCATCATTAACATATTTTATTCCCCATGGAGAGTTCTTTACAATGAGCCATGTCTCAATTTTTTCTGTTCAGCACTTTTGGAGATATAGTGGTGCAAAGTTTTGCCGTTTTTCCAAAATGGCGGCCGACCACGTGACACATGACGTCATCATTAACATATTTTATACCCCATGGAGAGTTCGTTACAATGAGCCATGTCTCAATTTTTTCTGTTCAGCACTTTTGGAGATATAGTGGCGCAACGTTTTGCCGTTTTTCCAAGATGGCGACCGAACCACGTGACTGATGACGTCATCATTTCCATATTTTATTCCCCATGGAGAGTTCTTTACAATGAGCCATGTCTCAATTTTTTCTGTTCAGTATTTTCGGAGATATAGAGGTGCAAAGTTTTTCGGTTTTTCCAAGATGGCGGCCGAACCACGTCACCGATGACGTCATCAATTGGGCACAGTCTATTCCAGGGCAAGACCAATATGTGTGCAAAGTTTGGCGATTCTACGTGCAACGGTGTAGACGCAGTGCTGCAAACAGACAGACAGACAAACAGACAGACAAACAGACAGACAAACAGACAAACAAACGAACAGATCAACATACTTGCCGGAAAATTTTTCCGGCAAGTAACAAACGAACAGATCAACATACTTGCCGGAAATTTTTTCCGGCAAGTAACAAACAAACGAACAGATCAACATACTTGCCGGAATCTTTTCCGGCAAGTAACAAACGAACAGATCAACATACTTGCCGGAATCTTTTCCGGCAAGTAACAAGCAAACGAACAGATCAACATACTTGCCGGAAAATTTTTCCGGCAAGTAACAAATGAAAAATCGGTCAGAGACCGAAGACTTGCCGGAATGTACTTTTTATCGGCCATTTAGAACAAATATGGCGGCCGAACCACGTGACCGATGATATCATCATTAACATATTTTATTCCCCATGGAGAGTTCTTTACAATGAGCCATGTCTCAATTTTTTCTATTCAGCACTTTCGGAGATATGGAGGTGCAAAGTTTTTCGGTTTTTCCAAGATGGCGGCCGACCACGTGACATATGACGTCATCATTAACATATTTTATTCCCCATGGAGAGTTCTTTACAATGAGCCATGTCTCAATTTTTTCTGTTCAGCACTTCCGGAGATATGGAGGTGCAAAGTTTTTCGGTTTTTCCAAGATGGCGGCCGACCACGTGACATATGACGTCATCATTAACATATTTTATTCGCCATGGAGAGTTCTTTACAATGAGCCATGTCTCAATTTTTTCTGTTCAGCACTTTTGGAGATATCGTGGTGCAAAGTTTTGCCGTTTTTCCAAGATGGCGGCCGACCACGTGACTGATGACGTCATCATTAACATATTTTATTCCCCATGGAGAGTTCTTTACAATGAGCCATGTCTCAATTTTTTCTGTTCAGCACTTTCGGAGATATGGAGGTGCAAAGTTTTTCGGTTTTTCCAAGATGGCGGCCGACCACGTGACATATGACGTCATCATTAACATATTTTATTCGCCATGGAGAGTTCTTTACAATGAGCCATGTCTCAATTTTTTCTGTTCAGCACTTTCGGAGATATGGAGGTGCAAAGTTTTTCGGTTTTTCCAAGATGGCGGCCGAACCACGTGACTGATGACTTCATCAGTAACATATTTTATTCCCCATGGAGAGTTATTTAAAATGAGCCATGTCTCAATTTTTTCTGTTCAGCACTTTCGGAGATATGGAGGTGTAAAGTTTTTCGGTTTTTCCAAGATGGCGGCCGAACCACGTCACCGATGACGTCATCATTTGGGCACAGTATATTAGAGGGCAAGACCAATATGTGTGCCAAGTTTGGCGATTCTACGTGCAACGGTGTAGACGTAGTGCTGCAAACAGACAAACAGACAGACAGACAGACAGACAGACAGACAGACAGACAAACAAACGAACAGATCAACATACTTGCCGGAAAATTTTTCCGGCAAGTAACAAACGAACAGATCAACATACTTGCCGGAAAATTTTTCCGGCAAGTAACAAACAAACGGACTCAAATGCAATACCCTCTCCTCTGGCGAGGGTAATAAGGGCTTCACTTCACCATTCATCAAGAACCTTTCAAAGACCTCATCATTTGTCTCAAGCTACCAGACGGGCAACGATGCGGAATGACGATGCCCACTTGTAGCCGAGACTTTAACAAAGCATGGGATTTTTTTTTTTTTACTAAACAAAAGATAAAAAGCATGTGAACTTGGATCCGAGAAGAAAAACTTCGTGAAGATCCAAGTTCTTCATAACAACAGAGCCTCTAATCCTAATGCATTGCAGCAAAATACCACCCACTCTTGTTAGCTCCTCTCCCCTCCCCGAGTTGAAAGTGAAAATGGAATTAATTAAATATACATCTGTGGGGTGTTCTTCAAACAAAAACGCATTTCCCATCAGAGTTCAGCTTCTCAATCTTACTTAATAGGTCAGGAGAAAGGGAACGACACCCTGATGCGCGCATCCATCCTTCAGGGCACATTTTGAAACACAGACAAACGAGGGATGCAGAAAGGTGTGGTGGCATCATGCCGAAAGGTTTTAATCTAGCTCTGCTGGTCGCAGATGGTGTGGTCGCATGACCATTAGAAAAATGAGCACCTCCGACGCACGCCACGCGCAAACAGCACGCAACAACCTGCCCGCTCCGGCGTCGTAATCCGCTCCGGGTTTTGATCGCCGGTCCGACGTAGGTGCCAGGCGGGTTAATTAGATGCTCCGTCTTCGTGCCACCGAAGACATTTACCTGCGCCTTTCAGGTCTGCTGTGGGAACTGTCTTAAATCCGCTCGGCGTGTGCTTTGTGGCAACACAGTGCGTCTCGTGTTCGCCTCTGCCCACCTGTCAATGGCGTAACACGTGTAACAAGGACACTGCGGTAGCCGCTGTGGCTGGCACCTGACCAAATAATGAGCATCTGCGTTTCTCCTGTAAAGTTTCCCAAAAAGAACTGACGGATGAACTTGATGACACATTATGGACCTTCATTTAGCATGACGTCATTACGTTTGGACAATTTCATGATACCATGATAAATCAAAGTCCATAATGCTCGCCTCTTGTAAGTGCAATAAGGAAAATAATAGAAATGAATGACTTAAAAACATCATATAAATAGACGACAACATGACAAAAGTAAAAACATAAAAGTAGGAAGGAAGGAATGAAGAAGGGGAAAAAAAGGTAGAAAAGAACATGCGAAAGAGAAAGGAAAGGGAAAATTTAAAGAAAAAATGAATAAAGAAAGAGAAAATGTTTTGGATTTTGTGAAGACTACGTCATTGTGAGTGCGTGCTGTCCGAAGCTAGTTTGTCTTAGCAGGTAAAGTGACAAATATTCAGACAATGATAAACCCTTTCAAAACTAGAGAGTTCATAGAACACATTACTCTGCGCAGTCTTGATAAAAAGCACATGACGAGGGTCTTTTAACCCCTTGCTTTGCGTTTCCGAACACAGACTCGATTTCATACGAGCCGCCATTTTGTTTGAATCTCGACATTACCCAACGCCAAGAGCGCGAGCGGCAAATGTGATTGGTCGAGATGTCGTAAAATGGTGTGGTGTAATATTTTGTCAAAGTACTGCTAAACTGAAGGTTTTTATATAATTTTAAATAATTTAAAATTAAACTGAAGGCTAAATAATTCATTAAAATATATAATTCAATTGAAATAGAATAAAGATTTTAAAAGCTGTAGAAAGAAACAATTTTTTGGAGAGTTTACCGCCATTGATGCACTGTCTTTTACACCACCTTATTTAACATATTCCATTAGTTATTTGTGCCTGTTGTTTGTGTCCTTTATGACATCCCTAAAAACAGAAAATTTCCTCTTTTGAATGATTTTCAATTTTGTTTCACTGCTAGACAACAAGACAGACAAAAACAATTGCCAGCTTACTCATCCGTACGCACGCACGCCCAGGACGAGATCCCATACAATTTGCCAAATTCAGAGTCGAAGGAATGTAAACGGCAGGTTCGTGTTCCGATTTGTGTTCAAAATATAAAATTCAACTGAAATGAAATAGTTTCTTGATCATAGACTGATGTGTGCAGACAGACAGACAGACAGATGCAGACAGAGTGACCCAATTGCTTAACCCCACTTTGTGCTTCACATGTGCGCTGGGCTAATACATGGATTTACTAAATGTGGATAGGCTCATGAGGATAGCAGCCGTCCCAGCAATCCCATTCCACCTGATAATCCAGCTCGGCCAAAGGACATTAACACAGTAACAGCCTTTAATGAGAAGGCAGGTGAGGCAAAAGGGAACCAACGTAAATGAGGCATCGTCAGTAACAAGTCGCTTTCACCCGATGAGTAAAGAAAGGAAACGTAGCAAAGCTTTCTGGGGTCGTGATGGAGAGCATCTCAAATGTGAAGGGAACACGTCCGAGTGAAGACGGTTCTTGTTGTCATTTAAAGTGAAAAGGCTGGGACACCTACAGACTGTGCCAACACACGTGGGATATTGCAGGAGCGCTCGGCGGAGCGGGAGGGTTTCTTCTGCCATTTCCATCCCCCACCTGTGCACGTCAAAACGATGAAGTCGGGGATTGTTTGGCACGGCCATGACACGGATGCTTTACATCCTTAATCCGAATGCTTTATTGTTCCCGTTATTTATTCTGTTTTTGTTTCGCTTTTTTATTGGTTTGGGCCTCTGTTTGCATATGCAAAGGCAACTGGGGGTCATTGAAAAACAGCTGCTGAAGCTGATCTTTGCTGCAGAACGAGTGTCAGGCGACCTGTGGGAGATGATATTACAATATCTTTAAACACGGAGTGCGACGCATACGCCCCCCAGAGGCACATCAAACTTCCTATTCAAACCTTCAATCTGCCACCAGAATAATACCGACACAGAGCGAGAGAGTGGGAGGGCGGAGAAGTGGTGGAGACAAATCGTTGCTGCTTCCATGGTTGAAAAGCTCTATTTTGAATTTTCTATTCTTATGTAGCTCAGCAACTTGCACACTATCCTGGATAGTTTCCAGGCCCAGCTGGTATCCTAAGGAATGAAGAGCCTCCTTTGAGCACAGGCGATGGTTCTTTCCTTTTCTCAATCGACCAGTAATTGTAAGAGCGTCTGCTCCGAGTGTGGGAGGACGGCGGTTCGAACACCAGCCGAGTCATCCCAAGGACTTTAATGCTTCCTTGCTTCAAACATTCAAAAAGGACTAATGGCATCTTGGGGGTCAACATTTGTCGTAAGGGAACTCATATTAATTATTATTATAATATTAGAACTCAAGTAGTCGATAAGGTGACGGACTACCTACTGAAGGAAATTAAGGGCCATGAACAGACTGCATGGAAAAATTGACGACTTGATGACTGTAATATTGAGTATACAAATGATTGGCCCATTCGTATTACCCAGAAATCCCAATGCATCCCTTTCCACCAAAACGATATATCCTTTTTGTCCTCCATCTTCCTTACCATGCCCTCTTCAATTCTCATAACAAAATATTGCCTGACCTCACCTGACCCACATATACACGACATGACATGTAGAGGAAACCTCAAAGGTTTTCTTTTTTACCATTTGTACATAGTTACGTAAATAGGTCAGACAAAGATAACAAATAATTATTCAAACAAAAATGGCTGTATTCATTTTTTTGAATGCCAGTGGTGATTTTACCCCACAAAGTTAACTGCAGATATTAATATATTTCTCATCTGCATAACCTCTCTCATGCTCTGGAAATCCATCTCTTACTTTTTCCAGACGAGTCCACATTGTCACACAGAACGCCATTCCACTGACAGACAAACAGCAGCTGCGTCACTCTCTGCTGATCTGGAATTGATTAGATTCTGCTTTGATAAATTAACATCCTGAACATAGCTTTCAAAAGTGACAAATCGCACACTTTCATCTTGTGGCTCTGGAAGGATCGTCAAACGAACCCACCTATCTATTTCCATGGTCAACCACTCGAACAGATTGAGGCTTTTGAACTTGTAGGCCTCACCATCAAACAAGAGCTCTCCTGGGTGGACAACATTGCAAAGCTTTGGTCTCCAACGCCCGTCACAGTCTGAGCATCCTCTGCTGTTCAAATCCTTTCCTTGAAAAATCAGAGCTACTCAATGTAGAAAATGCCTTTGTTTGCAGCTCAATGGAGAACTGCTCCATCCGATGTAGGCCGGCACCCCAGCAGGACATCTGTATCTCCTGAATTCTGTGTAATCTAAATCTCACAATACGATTAGCCTCTCCCACCATGAGGCCCAAACAGATCCGGTCTTGTTGCTCTCGAATCACGATCAGGTCAGTGGCCTCTGTTGTTGTTTTTTGTTGTTGTTTTTTAAAATTACCTCTCCTCTGGTCTTGCTACCTCTGCTTTCTCAGCCCTCTGACCCCACCCCATTCCAGGAGCCCTCTTCTGGTTAAACTTTCAAAATCCATGCTGACTTCAAAACTCAACTGTTTTGCGCTTCACTTCTCTCATTGGTGGAACCACCTAATTGAAGCTGTTCCATCCCACTTTTACCTGCACGATTTCAAAAGCAAATGCTTCCAAACCATCTCACATCTTCCCCCATCACTACCCACAATTCTTTTCTACCCCGATTAACCTTACATATCCTAACCGGATCCTCAAACTTGCAGGTTATTGTATTTCCTCCATTCCGCTCTCTCCTGATCTACTCTTCTGCATTCATTCCCAAGGATATTATTGCCTTGTGACGCACTATCAATTCATCTCCATTTTACCTGCCTCGCCATCACCCTCCATGAGCCTCAATCTCATGAAGAAACATAACGTAAAAAATATATACTTCATTAATTACTTTGTTTTTGTGCAATATTTTATTTTTAATAATTGCATATTCAAATCAGTTGAAGTCAAATGTAACTTCCTGTGTCAATGAAGACACTGTCAGGATGAAAACGTGATAAAAGTGTGCAAAGTAAAGTACAAATGTATGTTTCAAAACCAATATGTAAACAAGAATTAGAGCAATCAGAGATTGCAAACCCTCGCCACGATGTATTTTCAGTGGTTTTTAAGACTTTTGTGTTAAAACAAATATGGCGGCCGAACCACGTGACCGATGACGTCATCATTATTTTTTTTCTAAACTAATTTATTCCTAGATTATGCTCAAGAAATTTCATCTTGATCAGATGAAGTTTTGTACTTGTCGAATTATGACGTCATAATGGAGGCACCTATGACATCATCATTAACATATTTTATTCCCCATGGAGAGTTCTTTACAATGAGCCATGTCTCAATTTTGTCTATTCAGCGCTTTCGAAGATATATAGGTGCAACGTTTTTCGTTTTTTTCAAGATGGCGGCCTAACCACGTGACCTATGACATCATAATTATCAGAAAAAATTCTACAGGTGGAGTTGCACCTATGGTGAAAATTTCCTGTCAATCGGACCAACGGTTGCAGAGAAAATCATATTTATTCTGTGCGGACAAACAAACAAACAAACAAACAAACAAACAAACAGACTCAAATGCAATACCCTCGCCTCTGGCGAGGGTAACAATTATTTTTTAAATCTTTCTGGAGGGAACAAGGTAAGCCAAATAAATATTTAATATACTGTAGAATAAAGCACTGGAGTAGAAAGATGAGGACAAGGAATTAACAAAATGTCAGACAAGTCTCTCAACTATGAGCAAAGCGAGCAACTCCACGTTTAGTCTTTCCACAGAACATGATAACAACTTCTGCAGGGAATGCTGCTTGGCATGATCAAAATAATGCAGCCTATTAGGATCTTTCTATCACCAAGAGGCCACAGCTCCTGACCTGGAATGCTGCAGGATCTGTGGAGCGCTCCAGAGCCGAAAGCTTGGCGTCGGCCTCCTTGAGCCATCGCAGGAGGTCATCCTTCCCCCGGCGAAACTGGTACCACGTGGGTGCAACCTCGACAACACGTCGGCGGCGAATCAATTTCATGTCCTGAGTTCAAACAAAGCAGAAGTGAATGTGAACAAGTGCTTCTTTTTTGTGGACAGAAATCCAGGCTCATGGGAGAGCTAAATGACAGAGGGAAGGTTTGCAGATTGAGTGAGGATTACAGGAGAACAGGAAGACAATGATGTCACACATGAGAGAATGAGTGGCAGAAAGAAAAGGGGTGGTAAGGTGGGTAAGGCAGAGATGGTCAGCAAAGATAGAAGACAGTGGAGGTGGGCATGTGAGAAAGGATGAGGTGACGATGGGCAGTACTCTTGAAAGACCGGAGGGACAGGCATGAGACAACAGACTACAGGAAGTCAGTACGGCTTATGAAAACGAATTCAGTTGAAAATTTTTGTGTTTCCAGAGTACAGTTATATGAGGAAGCAGGTAAGTCAGAGAGAGATAATGTATTCCTTGTAAAACGGCATCACAAGAAACTGTCACATAAAGCAGACATTTGTGGATTGTGAGATTTCTGCACATGATGGATTTTAAAAATAAACAACAATCATAAAGTACAATTGGAATACAAAGGCTTTCCTGAAACAGACGCACAAAAGGCCAACGGTACTCTCAAGTTTTTGCACCTTGATGGTGGCATACTTGTTCTTCAAGTCTGTTAACTTGCTTTCCAACTTTTCTCGCTTCTTTTCATCAGGCGTTCGCTCCAGAAGATTTTCTCCTCTTTTCAGAGTTTCAACCACCACACCGTCCTCCTCAGCTCCCTGCAAAAATAACAAAGCACTTTAACACAAACACACACACACACAAACACAAACACAAACACACACACACACACACACATGAAAAAGTAAGTACACCCCATGTAAAGT
Organism: Myxine glutinosa; assembly: GCF_964187855.1. Lineage (NCBI taxonomy): Eukaryota > Metazoa > Chordata > Myxini > Myxiniformes > Myxinidae > Myxine > Myxine glutinosa. Next base: position 81,712,673 of record NC_136274.1, read on the forward strand.
TTTGACTTTTTAAACATATTTCAACATACAGCTATTTGATCTTCATTTCAACAATATTGATAGATAAAGGTGATATAATATAACAAATATCATGAAACATTTACATTTTGTAGTCCATTGTATAAGTTAAATAAACATAAATGCAAATTTCGCATGTGGAAAAAGTAAGTACACCCCGACATTTATCACTACTTCAAATACCTAAAATTAGAATCAGGTGCACCACCTCAGGTGCAAATGATTAGAACATCGTTAGAGAGGATCTTGGAGGAAGCTGTCTTATTTAAACCTCAATCATTTAGTTTGGTTTGCTTTTGATGTTGAAGTGTGCGGCATCACCCTGCCTAGATCAAAAGAGCTCTCTGAGGCCTCCAGAAAGAAGGTTATAGATGCCTACGAGTCTGGGAAGGGATTTAAAAAGATCTCCAAACAATTTGAAATCAATCATTCGACTGTCCGGAAGATCATTTACAAGTGGAGAAGATTCCAAACAACTGCCAACTTGTTCAGGCCAGGCCGCCCCAGCAAGTTCAGCCCGAGAGCAGACCGCAAGATGCTGAAAGAAGTCTATAAGAACCCCAGAATGTCATCACGGGACGAACAGGTAGCTCTTGCCACTGTTGATGTCAAAGTGCACGAGTCTACCATCAGAAAGAGGCTGCACAAATTTGATCTCCATGGGAGGTGTGCCAGGAGGAAACCTTTGCTGTCCAGAAAGAACATCAGGGCAAGACTAAAGTTTGCCAATGAACACCTAGGCAAAGACAAGCACTTCTGGAACAATGTGCTCTGGACAGATGAGTCAAAGGTGGAGCTATTTGGTCACAGTACCAGAAGACATGTTTGGCGAAAACCAAAGACAGCATTTGACCACAAGAACCTGATACCAACTGTAAAGCATGGTGGTGGAAATATTATGGTTTGGGGCAGCTTTGCTGCATCAGGGCCTGGGCAGCTCACCATCATAGAATCCACGATGAATTCTTCATTGTACCAGAGGGTGCTTGAGGATAATGTGACGCCATCTGTCGGAAAGTTGAAGCTCAACCGAAGGTGGACCATGCAACATGACAATGACCCTAAACATACCAGTGAATCCACCAAGGAATGGCTGAAAAGGAAGAAATGGGGGGTTCTGGAATGGCCAAGTCAAAGCCCGGATCTAAATCCCATCGAGATGTTGTGGGTGGATTTGAAACGAGCTGTGCATGCAAGAAACCCCTCAAACATCGCACAGCTGAAATAATTCTGCATGGAGGAGTGGGCAAAAAATTCTCCCAGTCGATGTCAGAGACTGGTAGACAGTTATAAGAAATGCCTACTTGAGGTTGTTTCTGCCAAAGGGGGCAATACCACCTATTAGAGCCAAGGGTGTACTTACTTTTTTCACATACGAAATTTGCATTTATATTTAAAATATAAACGCAGGCATCTATAACCTTCTTTCTGAAGGTCTCAGAGAGCTCTTTTGATCTAGGCATGGTGAAGCCGCACACTTCAACAACAAAGACCAAACCGAACTAAATGTCTGAGGTTTAAATAAGACAGGTTCCTCCAAGATTCTCTATGACGGTGTTCTAATCATTTGCACCTGAGCTGGTGCACCTGATTCTAATTTTAGGTATTTGAAGTAGTGATAAATGTGGGGGTGTACTTACTTTTTCCACATGCGAAATTTGCATTTATGTTTATTTAAATTATACAATGGACTACAAAATGTAAATGTTTCATGATATTTGTTATATTATATCACCTTTATTTATCAATATTGTTGAAATGAAGATCAAATAGCTGTATGTTGAAATATGTTGAAAAAGTCAAAACTTTACATGGGGTGTACTTACTTTTTCACGTGACTGTATATACATACATACATATACATACATACATATACATATATATACATACATACATATACATATATATACATACATACATATACATATATATACATACATACATATATATATACATACATACATATACATATATATACATACATACATATACATATATATACATACATACATACATACATACATACATATACATATATATACATACATACATATACATACATATACACAAAGGTGGGCGATCCGCTTCGAAAGTCCGTTTATCCGCTTATCCGCTGCAGCGGACTAACGTTTTCGAAGTGGATAAGCGAATCGGAACAACCCCCGGAAACCGAAGCGGATAAGCGTAAGCGGACTACCGAAAAATTAAAGCGCATCGCGATTCGCCAAATCAGCTGTTAGCCTGAGCCGTTACTCTAGAATTGTGAATATTTATTTAAGTGAATAATAAGTGAAAACTGAATATTTTATTGGACGCTAGAGCGGCAATAACGTCAAGATGGAGAGATTTCTGACTCTCCAGCCCAGCGGCAGTGCCAGGGACAGGCACACGAGCGACGCAAACCAGCAGTCCCAACACAGCGACATCCACAACCCGGTCGCTCCCGAGCTCTGCCTCGGTCGAGCGCGTGTTCAGCTACGGGTCGGACATCCTCAGGCCTAAGAGGTCGGCCCTGGCTGCACCGAACTTCGAGGCCCTCGTCTTCATGAAGGGCAACCTCCAAATCCTCAAGAAGGCCCACGAGGTGGAGGAGGAAGACGAGGACTAGTCAACAGACTGCTAGTCTGTTGACTAGTCGACTCTCTTGTCAAAGAAAGGACGGGCAAATTGATTTTTCTTTAATATAACTTGCATATATTAAAATTATATTTAAATTAACTGTAGAGTAGAGTAGAGTCGAGTGGAAAACTTTATTTCAATAAATTTTGAATAAATTTTATTTAAATAAAAATGTATATTTTTTATCTTAAAAGCTTTGTTTGTCTTTGTAGTAGTTAGAAATGGCTATTTAGGCTTAAAAAGCATTAAATTCCCTTTAGAAACGTCAAAAATCGCTTTAAAAACGTCGAAGCGCTTTTAAAAAATCGAATCGAAGCGGATAAGCGGATAACCGGTAAGCGGACTAAGATTTTCGGCCGCTGAAGCGGATAAGCGAATCGGACTACACGGGCTGGCGGAGCGGATAAGCGGTAAGCGGACTTAAAATTTTCCGAATCGCGCCCACCTTTACAGATACATATACATACATATACATATATAAACACATATACTCTGCTGCTCTATCTCACCCTCTCTCTGTTCTCTTCACCCTCTCTTTTGCTCAAGGTCAACTGCCATCTGCTTGGAAATCAGCCAACATCACCGCTTTGCACAAAAAAGGTGCAAAAACAGATCCTAGCAACTACAGACCAATCAGCCTTCTCCCAATTATCAGCAAAGTCATGGAATCCATCATTGCTTCTGATATGAAATCTTTCCTCTTCTCCAATGGCTTGATCTCTGATCATCAATTTGGTTTCAGACCAGGTCACTCTACTCTGGACATGCTGCTTCTGCTGTCTCAACAATGGATGGAGGTCCTCAATGCCAAACAGGAAATTAGAGCTGTCTCCCTCGACATATCACGTGCCTTCGACACGGTCTGGCACC
>NC_136274.1:81721179-81748679 GCF_964187855.1 Myxine glutinosa
TCCCCCATTCTTCCCTGTTGCCCGAATTCATCAGGGCAGCGCAGTCACAGTCAGTGCCGATCAGTCCCCATGGAACGGCCTTTTCACTCTTTTCTTTTCTTCTTCTTCTTCTTCTTCTTCTCCTCTCTCTCTCTCTCTCTCTCTCTCTCTCTCTCTCTCGACTTCTTGAAGGAGGGGGTTCACCATCCTGGATGTGGAGGATCTCTGTGTCGCTCCTACAAGATCGATCTGCTGTCTCCGTGCTGCAGGCGTGTTCGAAGAACTGTCCGGGACTACACAACAACAACAACAACAAAAACAACCCAATATGGGAAGATCATATTGCCAATCTAGCATTAAAGGCTAGTTACAGTCGAGTATTCTTCATACTGCCTCTTTAAGCAGTGTAAGAGCTTTGATTACAGCAGTGTGGGATTCAGTTACAGAAAATTCCCAAGCCACACTGAGCTAATCACAGTGTGCAAGGCTTTCTTATGGAGCTCCATGAAGTATTGCTCCCACACTTTGGGCTGGTGCTTCTGCTTCCCAACTTGCTCCTTTCAATGTGGCCCAAAACAAGGCTTTCCACAAAATTTGAATCTCAAAGCAGAAGGCCATTTCCAAGGATTGAAACTCTTCCATTTTTGATGAACTCTCTGTCTCTGTCTCTGTCTCTCTCTCTCTCTGGTAGTGACTTCTTGAAGGAGGAGGTGCACCATCCTGGATGGCAAGTTGGTTGGGTTCTGTTTCATACAAGTTTACATCTCGTCTTGCTCGTCCTGCCTTATCTTCCCTCTGCCCTTCCCAAGCCACCCCAGTTCACATGCATTCCTCAAGAAAACGTCACCTGCTCTACTGCTCACCCTCCCAAAGTCCAGCCTGACTGCTCACTTGCCTTCATTTATCCTTGCATACTCACAATTGTGGAATGGTCTCACTGTGTCCTTTGTCTCTACATCAACTCAGTCATACACGTTAGCCAATCACTACCCCATGCACTCATCCCGACCCATCCACAATCTCTTCAACACAAGCTGATTTTTTCCCATTCTATTATTCTCTGGGCCAATGTTGCTTTTTTGTGTTATTTGTTCCTTTCGCATATCCACCTCTCCCTCCACCCCAAACAACCCCATACACTGCCACTATAGGGGACGCCTCTTCGGGGTGGTTGTACCTCCCAATGCAAATCTGGAGCTAAATATTTCCCTGGAGGTAGTTTGTAAATCTACTGCACTTTGTAGTTTAGCTCCTCCATAAGCATAGAACCACCTTTAGAGGCAATTTTTCCCCGCAGAGCAGGGGTTGGCCTTTTTTGGGCACCCTGGTCCCCTTTTTGAAGCAATGTTTTACGGCCGGATGTCCTTCCTGCCGCCAAACCTGTTAGTCGCCTCTTGCGCCACACAGGGAATTACCAGTGAGCTGGTACTCAATTTGCCAACCTCGGAAGGATGACAGGCTGAGTCAACCCCCCTGACGTTAATTCAGCGATCGACCGGGATTCGAACCCAGGATCCTAGGATCCCGAGCCGGCACCCTAACCGCGAAACCAACACCAGGCCTCCTCCATAAGCATAGATCCTTGTATATATTGTATAATTCAGCTCAAAGCAAGCAGACTGATTATCAACGGCATTATTTGTTTGTGTGGACTCAAATCATCTCTCTAAACTCAAACAGGCTGCACTTTGATAAGTTCCAACTGAACTGTTCGTCCCTCTTGGTTTAACAAAAAAAAAACCATTGAGACAGATGAGCAAAACGAGATTTCATTAAACGTGCAGGGATATGTTAGACCAAAGACAGTTTTTAATTTCATCCTTCAGAGCAGACAGGGATTAATGCAGAGCAATTGAAGCTTCGCTGACAGGGACGTTTTTGGGGAAAGTCACTAATTATGATTCCCAAATTGGCTCAAGAAAATCAGTGCAGCTGACAAGCATGACCGATGATCCGTCACCTCGCCACCCTATCCTCAGCAGCTTCACGTTTCACGTTACCCCAGCTTGCGGCAAACCTGCCTCTACCATCCAGCATGTAATTACCGAGCATACCCCTTGGGGCATCCGTGGTGGTTTCAAATGATATGCTCGATGCCCGTCTCAGATGAGCGTACTGTAGTTGAGTGCCAAGTAAAAAGTACTATTTGTTCGTTATTCCTCTCTCTTTCTCTGTTTGCAACCAACATCAGTCATGGATTGCCCCCTCGTTAAGAAAGGTACCCACAAAAAAAAGCCAATGTTTTGGTAAGAATACCCCTGTTTGGCTACCCCTGTTAATTCATCCCAGATCCACTTTTCTGAAATACCGACTTCTTTCCTGGAAGTCCTAGCTGTGTCCATGTTTTTTTTTTTTTACCTCTCCCAACCCCCACCCCCTTCCCACGCCTCCTCCCCCCAAGCCATCTCCCTCCCACAGATCTCCCGATGTCCCTGCTCTCAAATGTTGTACCCTCTCTCCCCATCTTGTCTCCCGCTCCCTTTATTTCATCTTATGTGTCCGTTTTTAACTCAACTGGACTACCGTCCAGTGGAGTTCATCACATACAGAACCCTCCGGCGTCCGTCGTCCGTCGTATGTCGTCCGTTAACTTTTCGACGTTAACACTCCAGCGTCCACAAATATCAACCGATTCTGATCAAACTTGACATGCAGCATCCTTACCCCAAGGACCAGGTTGGTATTACATTTCAGCCCGATCCGTTGAAATATGGCAGACTTAGGCGACCATTTTGTTTTTGTTCATGAAAACGACATTAACACTCTAAGGTCCACAAATATTAACAGATTTTGATCAAACTTAGAATGTTTAACCCTTACCACACAAGGTAGGTTGCTATTGCATTCCAACCCGATCCGTCACAAAATGGCCGCCATAGGCAGCAAGTACCTTAAAATTATAACACAAGGTTGTTGGCTTTTCATTTAAGTCAAATCTAGTACAGACAACTAAAAAAAAAAAAAAAAATTAAAACACATTTAGAGGCCATCTTTCCCCGCAAAGCAGGGGTTGGCCTTTTTCGGGGACCGTGGTTGTTGTTGTTTTTTTGGTCCCCTTTTTGAAGCAATGTTTTACGGCCGGATGCCCTTCCTGCCGCCAACCCTTTTTGTCGCCTTTTACGACAAGCAGGGAATTACCAGTGAACTGGTACTCAATTTGCCGACCTCGGAAGGATGACAGGCTGAGTCAACCCCCCTGGCGTTAATTCAGCGATCGACCGGGATTCGAACCCAGGATCCTAGGATCCTAAGCTGGCACCCCAGCCGCCAGCCCAACACCAGGGCTTAGTACAGACAACTGACCTAATTTAAAGTTGTCCAGTCAGTTTTTTTTTTTTTGTTTTTTTTTGTATACTGAATCGAGGCTCGTGAAAGAGCTAACATTTATTTCACAAACAAATCAACCAGACAAACAAAATATACAAAAAGAGGGAGCGGAAGACAAGATGGGGAGAGAAGGGGAAGCACACAACCGCAACATTTGAGAGCAGGGAGAAGTGTGGGAGGGAGGGGGCTTGGGGGCAGGAGGCGTGGGAGGGGGAGGGGGGGGGGGAGAGGTTTAAGAGATGGTGGTGAACAGCTGTTTTAAAGACCTGGAGGGTGGAGTGGGATTGAAGAGAGTGAGGGAGTTTGTTCCAGAGGTGGGAGAAAAGAGGAATGAAGGAGTGAAGGTGAGCAGAAAGTCTTGATTTTGGCAGTTTAACCATAAGAGGGTTGCAGGCAGATCTTGTGCGACCTGTAGGAATATTTGGGGGACAGAGCCCAGAGAGGGCTGGGGGGGCAAGGCCAGAGAGGAGTCGGTAGAAGACGGAAAGACCACCAACCTGCCTGCGGTGAGTGAGTGAAAGGCCCTTGGAGTTAGCTTCATCGCGGGAGATTCCAATGATTCTGAACGCTTTGGTTTCAACAGCGTGAAGACGGGCTAGGTGTGAGGCAGGAGCACCAGACCAGAGGGGAGAGCAGTATTCCATAGAGCTGTGGATGAAAGCCTTGTATGTGGTGAGGAGCTCAGGTGTGCCAAGGAAGGACTTCGCATGACGGAGGATGCCCAGTCGGCGACTGGCTTTGGAGGCCAGATTTGAAATGTGGTTTTCCCAGGAAAGATCATGGCAAATAGTGAGACCCAAAAGCTTGAGTGACAGAACTTCTTGGAGAGGATTATTCAGAAAGTGGATGGGAGGGTTTTCCAGTCGGTCTTTTCGGAGAGACATCGTAAGAGTGTGAGATTTATCAGGATTGAAAGACATGTTCCATTTGTTTGCCCAGTCTGTGATTTTGTCTAGGTCTGCAGAGAGTGAGGAGGCTGCAGACTGCCGATCTGAGGGATGAGGAATGGAGCGACAGAGAGTAGAGTCGTCAGCAAAGAGATAGAGAGGATTTTCAAGAGAGTCAGAGAGATCATTGATGAAGACCAGAAAAAGCACAGGGCACAGAACACTACCTTGGGGAACTCCAGCCTGAACAGGAAGAGGAGATGAGAGAAACCCATTCAGGGCCACACGTTGACTACGACCAGAGAGGAAGTCCGCCAGCCATGCGTGGAGATTTCCATGGATACCAAAGGAGGAGAGTTTGGTGAGCAGAGCAGGGTGCCAGACCGTATCGAAGGCACGTGAAATGTCAAGGGAGACAGCTCTAATTTCCTGTTTGGTGTTGAGGACCTCCATCCATTGTTGAGAAAGCAGAAGCAGCATGTCCAGAGTCGAGTGACCAGGTCTGAAACCAAATTGATGATCAGAGATCAAGCCATTGGAGAAGAGGAAAGATTTAATATCTGAAGCAATGATGGATTCCATGACTTTGCTGATAATTGGGAGAAGGCTGATTGGTCTGTAGTTGCTGGGATCTGTTTTTGCACCTTTTTTGTGCAATGCGGTGATGTTGGCTGATTTCCAAGCAGATGGCAGATGACCTTGAGCAAAAGATAGGGTGAAGAGAACAGAAAGAGGGAGTGAAAGAGCGGAAGAACATGATTTTAGGACCCGTGGTCTGATGCCGTCAGGACCAGTTGCAGAATCAGAGTCGAGGGTTGACAGAAACTTTTCCACCTTGTCAGGAGGAAAGGACACAGAGTACAGGAGCAGCTGGGTACGACTGGGTACGGTGGGTACAGAGAGGGATGCTTAAATATCATCACCAACTCTATCACAAGGATGACTAGCACCAAATGTTATCGCCACTGTTCACCATAGAGATCATTATATTCTCGTTATTCAAGGGGTATGCATTTATGTATACATGTGTATGTATATATATATCTATATATATATATTTGTGCAGCGTCTGTGCTGTCCTGTGTTGTCCTGTGTTGTGTTGTCACTGCACTACTGGAGTGTCACAAAAAGGAGTGTCACAGTTCAGTTGAGTTCTGCTTCGCTGGAAGCTCTAGTTTTTTTTGTTGTTTTTTTTTGTCATTAATGTTAGCTCTTACACGAGCCTCGATCTTGTATACAAAAAAAAATTAAAAAAAATAATGCATGAAGGAAACTTTCCAAAAGCATGGTAGCACAAGGCAACGAAAGAGGGAATTCAATTTTGGAAGGCAAACAAATAGTATAGATATACTTGAATGGGTGAAGAAAGTGGAATAGGAATCGGATGAGATGCTGTAGAAAGATTTACACCCCACCTACTCATCCATCATAACCCAGCACCCCCCATTTACCTCCACCCACTCCCCGCAAGAGATCAGACATTCACCCACACACCTTCTCTCCAATAAAATCTTCCTCCCTGAGCTCCTCTCCACGCTGAAGTTCTGCCTCCATGAGGGTCAAGATTTCCTTAAGCCTCTCATCGAAGTTCCGTTCCTCAGGCCCCACGACCTGCATTGTAAAATCAGGCTGGGTAAATATGGGGGAAAATAAGGCAAAAAGGAGTTTCCACCATTTTCATGTATATGCTTAAATATCATCACCAACTCTATCACAAGGATGACTAGCACCAAATGTTAACGCCACTGTTCACCATAGAGATCATTATATTCTCGTTATTCAAGGGGTATGCATTTATGTATACATGTGTATGTATATATATATCTATATATATATATATTTGTGCAGCGTCTGTCCTGTCCTGTGTTGTCCTGTGTTGTGTTGTCACTGAACTACTTTCTCACACTTTTGTGAAATCGTACCAAACTTCTGGTATGCACATATCTCTCCCGTCGGTATGTCCTAAGGGGATTTCTTTAGAAAAAATTTCCAATTTTTTTTTGGAATTTTTTGGGGATTTTTTTTTTTTCAACTTCAATTGTTTATAAAATGTGATATCACGTATTTTACAAATACATTTGTGCAAAATAATTGTTTGAATTATGATTGGTTTAAACCATGACAAAACGGCAACTCGGGTGCAGTCATTTATCTATACTAGGGCATGCCCGTACTATATATATATCTAAAATTATATCCCCCCCCCTCTATTTACATGAAATGGTTTGGTCCAAAGCGAACGGCTTGCGAGTACGGTGACAATCCCCCCCCTCTATTTACATGAAATGGTTTGGTCCAAAGCGAACGGCTTGCGAGTACGGTGACAATCCCCCCCTCTATTTACATGAAATGGTTTGGTCCAAAGCGAACGGCTTGCGGAGTTTGGTAAAGAAATCGCCATAGCGTGCACAAACGCGCAGGAAAGCGAAAGAATCGCAAATTAGTTTTAATTAGTTTTAAAACATAGTTTAACGCCAACATAGTTTGCCAACGTGAAATAAATGAATACGCTCTCAAATGTGCCGTCCGAGGCAGAGTCTGTTCGGCACGTTCGGCACACGTGATAGCTCGCTGCTCTCTGATTGGTTGAATCGTTTTTTGGACATAGCTCGGTAACTACTTGTCCGATTAATATGAAACCTTGAAAAGGCACATCCTCGGGTCCCCAGCAATATACCTGGCAAGTTTCAAGTATATCGGACCCGTGGTTGTCGAGAAACAGCGGTCACAGACATACATACATACATACATACATACATACATACATACACACAGAGATTACTGGAATTATAGATAGATATATACACATCTGGGCAGTGTCTGTGCTGTCACTTAACGACTCCCTCAAACTTTTGTTTTCGTGGTTGTGAAGTGTTTTTAATAACGTTGTGGTGGTTTTGAATCACGTGGTGGTGAGGTATTTTGAATTATGTGGTGGTGAGGTGTTTTTAAATGACGTGGTGGTGAGGTGTTTTTAAATCACATGGTGGTGAGGTGTTTTGAATTAATTGGTGGTGAGGTATTTATAATTACGTTGTGGTGAGGTGTTTTTAATTATCTGTTGGTGAGGTGTTTAGAATTAGTTGGTGATGAGGTGTTTTGAATTACTTGGTGGTGAGGTGTTTTTAAATGACGTGGAGGTGAGGTGTTTTTAATTTCGTGGCGGTGAGGTGTTTTTATTACGTGTTTTATGGCTGTGAGGTGTTTTTATTACGTGTTTTATGGCTGTGAGGTGTTTTTATTACGTGTTTTATGGCTGTGAGGTGTTTTTAATTTTGTGGCGGTGAGGTGTTTTTATTATGTGTTTTATGGCTGTGAGGTGTTTTTATTACGTGTTTTATGGCTGTGAGGTGTTTGCATTACGTGTTTTATGGCTGTGACGTGTTTTTAATTTTGTGGCGGTGAGGTGTTTTTATTACATGTTTTATGGCTGTGAGGTGTTTTTATTACGTGTTTTATGGCTGTGAGGTGTTTTTAATTTTGTGGTGGTGAGGTGTTTTTATTATGTGTTTTATGGCTGTGAGGTGTTTTTAATTTTGTGGTGGTGAGGTGTTTTTATTATGTGTTTTATGGCTGTGAGGTGTTTTTTTTACGTGTTTTATGGCTGTGAGGTGTTTTTAATTTTGTGGTGGTGAGGTGTTTTTATTACGTGTTTTATGGCTGTGAGGTGTTTTAAATTACTTGGTGGTGAGGTATTTTGAATTACTTGGTGGTGAGGTATTATGAATTACGTGGTGGTGAGGTGTTTTGAATTACGTGGTGGTGAGGTGTTTTGAATTACGTGGTGGTGAGGTGTTTTGAATTACTTGGTGGTGAGGTGTTTTGAATTACGTGGTGGTGAGGTGTTTTGAATTACGTGGTGGTGAGGTGTTTTGAATTACTTGGTGGTGAGGTGTTTTGAATTACGTGGTGGTGAGGTGTTTTGAATTACTTGGTGGTGAGGTGTTTTGAATTACTTGGTGGTGAGGTGTTTTGAATTACGTGGTGGTGAGGTGTTTTGAATTACGTGGTGGTGAGGTGTTTTGAATAACGTGGTGGTAAGGTGTTTTGAATTACTTGGTGGTGAGGTGTTTTGAATTACGTGGTGGTGAGGTGTTTTGAATTACTTGGTGGTGAGGTGTTTTGAATTACTTGGTGGTGAGGTGTTTTGAATTACTTGGTGGTGAGGTGTTTTGAATTACTTGGTGGTGAGGTGTTTTGAATTACGTGGTGGTAAGGTGTTTTGAATTACGTGGTGGTAAGGTGTTTTGAATTACTTGGTGGTGAGGTGTTTTGAATTACGTGGTGGTAAGGTGTTTTGAATTACTTGGTGGTGAGGTGTTTTGAATTACGTGGTGGTGAGGTGTTTTGAATTACGTGGTGGTAAGGTGTTTTGAATTACGTGGTGGTAAGGTGTTTTGAATTACTTGGTGGTGAGGTGTTTTGAATTACGTGGTGGTGAGGTGTTTTGAATAACGTGGTGGTAAGGTGTTTTGAATTACTTGGTGGTGAGGTGTTTTGAATTACGTGGTGGTGAGGTGTTTTGAATTACGTGGTGGTGAGGTGTTTTGAATTACTTGGTGGTGAGGTGTTTTGAATTACTTGGTGGTGAGGTGTTTTGAATTACGTGGTGGTAAGGTGTTTTGAATTACGTGGTGGTAAGGTGTTTTGAATTACTTGGTGGTGAGGTGTTTTGAATTACGTGGTGGTGAGGTGTTTTGAATTACTTGGTGGTGAGGTGTTTTGAATTACGTGGTGGTGAGGTGTTTTGAATTACTTGGTGGTGAGGTGTTTTGAATTACTTGGTGATGAGGTGTTTTGAATTACTTGGTGGTGAGGTGTTTTGAATTACTTGGTGGTGAGGTGTTTTGAATTACTTGGTGGTGAGGTGTTTTGAATTACTTGGTGGTGAGGTGTTTTGAATTACTTGGTGGTGAGGTGTTTTGAATTACTTGGTGGTGAGGTGTTTTGAATTACGTGGTGGTAAGGTGTTTTGAATTACGTGGTGGTAAGGTGTTTTGAATTACTTGGTGGTGAGGTGTTTTGAATTACGTGGTGGTAAGGTGTTTTGAATTACTTGGTGGTGAGGTGTTTTGAATTACGTGGTGGTGAGGTGTTTTGAATAACGTGGTGGTAAGGTGTTTTGAATTACTTGGTGGTGAGGTGTTTTGAATTACTTGGTGGTGAGGTGTTTTGAATTACGTGGTGGTAAGGTGTTTTGAATTACGTGGTGGTAAGGTGTTTTGAATTACTTGGTGCTGAGGTGTTTTGAATTACGTGGTGGTAAGGTGTTTTGAATTACGTGGTGGTAAGGTGTTTTGAATTACTTTTTTTTTTTTTCTTTTTTTTTTTTTTTGTATACAAGATCGAGGCTCGTGAAAGAGCAAACATTAATCACACAAAAAGACAAACCGACACACAAAACACAAAAAACAAGGGGAGCGGCAGACAAGATGGGGAGAGAGGGGGGAGGACACAAAAGAGAGGGGGAAGAAGGGGAAGGACACAAACACAACATTTGAGAGCAGGGACATCGGGAGGACTTGGGGGGAGGTGGGAGAGGATTAAAACATATGAACACTGCAAGGACTCTGGGGTGAATTACCGGGGGTAGAAAAGATCAAGGTTTTCGATGGGGGAAGATAAGAGATGGTGGTGAACAGCTGTTTTAAAGACCTGGAGGGAGGAGTGGGATTGAAGGGAGTGGGGGAGTTTGTTCCAGAGGTGGGAGAAAAGGGGAATGAAAGAGTGAAGGTGAGCAGAGAGCCTAGACTTTGGCAGTTTAACCATAAGAGGGTTGCAGGCAGATCTTGTGTGACCTGAAGGAATATTGGGGGGACAGAGCACAGAGAGAGCTGGGGGAGCAAGGCCGGAGAGGAGTCGGTAGAAGACAGAAAGACCACCAACCTGCCTGCGGTGAGTGAGTGAAAGGCCCTCGGCGTTGACTACATCGCAGGAGATTCCAATGATTCTGAAAGCTTTGGCCTCAACAGCGTGAAGCCGAGCAAGGTGTGAGGCAGGAGCACCAGCCCAGAGGGGGGAACAGTATTCCATTGAGCTGCGGATGAAAGCCTTGTATGTGGTGAGGAGCTCAGGTGTGCCAAGGAAGGACTTCGCACGACGGAGGATGCCCAGTCGGCGACTGGCTTTGGAGGCCAGCTTGGAAATGTGGTTTTCCCAAGAAAGATCATGGCATATAGTGAGACCCAAAAGCTTGAGCGACAGAACTTCTTGGAGAGGATTGTTGAGAAAGTAGATGGGAGGGTTGTCCAGTCGGTCCTTTCGGAGAGACATTGTAAGAGTGTGAGATTTGTCAGGATTGAAAGACATGTTCCACTTGTTTGACCAGTCTGTGATTTTGTCCAGGTCTGCAGAGAGTGAGGAGGCTGCAGACTGCCGATCTGAGGGATGAGGAATGGAGCGACAGAGAGTAGAGTCGTCAGCAAAGAGATAGAGAGGATTTTCAAGAGAGTCAGAGAGATCATTGATGAAGACCAGAAAAAGCACAGGGCCCAGAACACTACCTTGGGGAACTCCAGCCTGAACAGGAAGAGGAGATGAGAGAAACCCATTCAGGGCCACACGTTGACTACGACCAGAGAGGAAGTCCGCCAGCCATGCGTGGAGATTTCCATGGATACCAAAGGAGGAGAGTTTGGAGAGCAGAGCAGGGTGCCAGACCGTATCGAAGGCACGTGAAATGTCAAGGGAGACAGCTCTAATTTCCTGTTTGGCGTTGAGGACCTCCATCCATTGTTGAGAAAGCAGAAGCAGCATGTCCAGAGTAGAGTGACCAGGTCTGAAACCAAATTGATGATCAGAGATCAAGCCATTGGAGAAGAGGAAAGATTTAATATCTGAAGCAATGATGGATTCCATGACTTTGCTGATAATTGGGAGAAGGCTGATTGGTCTGTAGTTGCTGGGATCTGTTTTTGCACCTTTTTTGTGCAAAGCGGTGATGTTGGCTGATTTCCAAGCAGATGGCAGATGACCTTGAGCAAAGGAGAGGGTGAAGAGAACAGAAAGAAGGAGTGAAAGAGCAGAAGAACATGATTTTAGGACCCGTGGGCTGATGCCGTCAGGACCAGTTGCAGAATCAGAGTCGAGGGTTGACAGAAACTTTTCCACCTTGTCAGGAGGAAAGGACACAGAGTCCAGGAGCAGCTGGGTACGACTGGGTACGGTGGGTACAGAGAGGGATGGGTTTGGGACACAAGATTTAGAGGCAAACACAGAGTTGAGGCATTCAGCTTTTTCACGTGCGGAGTCAGCCGTTAAGCCGTTTGAAGTGAGGGAGGGGATGGAGGGGGAACAAACACGAGAAACAGATTTGACCAGACGCCACCAGGATTTGGAAGAGGGAGACAGATAAGAGAGTTCGGTCTTGAGAATGGTGAGATATTGTTTCCTGGCTCTCCTGAGGGTGGACACACACTTGTTTCGGGCTTTGTGAAAGGAAATGAGATTTCCTTCCGTTGGATTTGCTTTCCAGGAGACGAAAGCAAGTTGTTTCAGGGCAACAGCCTCACCACAAGATTCCGTGTACCATGGACGGGAGGAAGGGTATGACAACTGAAGACGAGATGGTATAAATCTGTGCATGAGAGAGAGCAATTTACTTTGAAAGAATTCCCAGGATGAGTTGATGTCAGAGGCGGTAGAGATGGGAGACCAGTCCAGATGATTGATGGCTGCTTGAAGACCGTGCCAGTTGGCCTGAGTGAAATGCCAGACTCGCGACGCTGAGGAGGCTCTCTGAGAATGGTCAGAGAGATGTCCACTTTGACAAGCACATGATCAGATGAGCCGATTGGAGCAGAAGAAGAGCAGCAGACATTTTCAGGGAAGTTTGTCATAACCAAATCCAGAAGAGAAGATGCTCCGTTGACTGAGATCCGGGTCGGGAAATTGACAGATTGTGTCAGTCCCAGTGAGTCGCAGAAGTCCTTTGCTGAAGAGCCATGGCTGGTGAGAGAGGTACCCACACCCAGCCAACTGGCATGGTGACAATTGAAATCACCACATATGAGGAAGAGAGAGTTGGGATGGGTAGATAGAAGTTGGTCCATATTATCAGACAGTGAGATGTAGATGGAGTCATCGCTGTTTGGTGGACGGTACAACACACATATGAACAAAATGTGGGAGCGAAGGGGAAGCCGTAGCCAAAGGTATTCCTGGGGGTGAGGTGGAGAGAGGACAGTGGAGGGCGAGTGAGGAAGAGAGTTTTTTATAAAGATAGCAACCCCACCTCCAGGACGAGGCTCAGGTCTATCATACCGGAGGAGGGAGTAACCTGGGAGAGATACCAAGGCATCAGAGACATCATGAAGGAGGAAAGTTTCTGTTAAGCAGATCACATCTGGTTTGTCAGAAGCAACCTGTATGGAGAGGTCAGTCAAGTTTGAGCGAAGGCCCCGGATGTTTGAGGTCCATACCGTTAATGAAGAGGAAGGGGGAGCATCGGGTCCAGAACAGGGGGGGGAGGGGTAGGGTAAGATGTGGAAGAGGAGGAAGAGGTAGGGAGAGCTGTTGAAGGTGTGTCAGAGATTTCAGAATAGCTTGGAGAAAGGGAAGAATGGGGCAGACAAAAGGTTTGATGGAGATTGGGTGAGGCACAGTGAGGTGTTATTTGAGGAGGGAGAAGAGCAAGGCAGGAGGTTTGGGGAGATGAAGGTGAAAGTTGGAAGGAGGAAGAAGCAGGGAGGATGCTTTGAGGAGGAGGGGTGAGAGGGGAGTCTAGGAGGGGAGGAGCGAGGGAGAGTCTCGGAGGGGAGGGGTGTGGGGGGAGTTTAGGAGGGAGGGGAGGGAAGGGGCAAGGGGGGAGATTTGAAAGGGATGGGTGATGGGGAGGATTTGGAGGGGAGAGGTGAGATTGGATTTTGAAAAGTGTACGATTCATGGGAAACGAACATTTTTTGCAAAATGAGTTTGAGACCTTCGAGTCAAAAATACGTTTGAGGACACTGGAGGAGGGATGGAGTTCTGGATAGTTTATGGAATGTAGAAAGGAGGAACTGTAAGAGATGGTATTATATATATTTTTTGGAATGAATAGATTTGGTGAGCAAGACGAAAGCATCCTTTTGTAGGAAAAGAAGAAAAGGGTGTTATAATATATGAGAGAAAATAGTTGTTCAGGGGAGAGATTATACATTTCTAACCGCGTGATCGCGAACGAAGAACGAACGAACAAAAAGAACAACAAATAAACGAATAAGACCTGGGAAGGAAATATTTTTTTGGGTTTTTTTTTTTTTTTGTGAGTACAGATATTAAACAAGGAGGTACGGGGTGAACGACTGGTACGAAACAGAGAACGAAAATAATTTCAGCGCATTCGACGAATCGCTGAGAGAAAAACAAACCACAAGGTCTGAGACGGTACGGTAGTCTAAGCCTACGAGTACTAGGCCGCAGAATACTCGATACCATTAACCGACGATTGTGTATACATGAACGTGTTTTGAATTACGTGGTGGTGAGGTGTTTTGAATTACTTGGTGGTGAGGTGTTTTGAATTACGTGGTGGTGAGGTGTTTTGAATTACTTGGTGGTGAGGTGTTTTGAATTACTTGGTGGTGAGGTGTTTTGAATTACTTGGTGGTGAGGTGTTTTGAATAACGTGGTGGTGAGGTGTTTTGAATAACGTGGTGGTAAGGTGTTTTGAATTACTTGGTGGTGAGGTGTTTTGAATAACGTGGTGGTGAGGTGTTTTGAATTACTTGGTGATGAGGTGTTTTGAATTACGTGGTGGTGAGGTGTTTTGAATAACGTGGTGGTAAGGTGTTTTGAATTACTTGGTGGTGAGGTATTTTGAATTACTTGGTGGTGAGGTGTTTTGAATAACGTGGTGGGAAGGTGTTTTGAATTACGTGGTGGTGCGGTGTTTTGAATTACTTGGTGGTGAGGTGTTTTGAATAACGTGGTGGTGAGGTGTTTTGAATTACTTGGTGGTGAGGTGTTTTGAATAACGTGGTGGTGAGGTGTTTTGAATTACTTGGTGGTGAGGTGTTTTTAATTACTTGGTGGTGAGGTGTTTTGAATTACTTGGTGGTGAGGTGTTTTGAATAACGTGGTGGTGAGGTGTAATCGTCCCAAACTTCCAGTCTGCACCTTCCCCTCCCCTATGTGTGTGCTGAGGATTTCTTTCTTGAAAAAAAAACATTCAACCTAAATCTTCAACCTAAATTACCTATAAAAATGTAATATCACAAACACAACAAATACATTTGTGCAAAGTAATTGTTTGTATTTTGATTGGTGAAAATCATGACAACACAGCAACTCAGGTACAGTCATTAGCCTCAGCTAAAATAAGCCCGTTCCTCAGTATCAACGCTTGGTGAGGCGAGCGCAGCGTGCCGAGCGAGTCGAGCCAAGCTAGTATATATATATATCTGTGCATTGTCTGTGTTGTGTTGTCTTGTGTTGTGTTGTCACTGAACCACTTTCTCAAACTTTTGTGAAATCCTACCAAACTTCTGGTATGCACATATCTCTCCCGTCGGTATGTCCTAAGCGTATTTTATTTGAAAAACTTTCCAATGTTTTTTTTTTTTTTGTGAATTTTTTCGGGAATTTTTTTTTTTTCAACTTAAGTTTTCAACTTCAATTGTTTATAAAATGTGATACACGTATATTACAAATACATTTGTGCAAAATAATTGTTTGAATTATGATTGTTTTAAACCATGACAAAACGGCAGCTCAGGTACAGTCATATATGTCCAACCATATATCTACACATCTGAGCAGTGTCTGTGTTGTCACTTAACGACTCCCTCAAACTTTTGTTTCCGTAACGTTGTGGTGGTTTTGAAGCATGTGGTGGTGAGGTATTTTGAATTATGTGGTGGTGAGGTGTTTTTAAATGACGTGGTGGTGAGGTGTTTTTAAATGACGTGGTGGTGAGGTGTTTTTAAATCACATGGTGGTGAGGTATTTTGAATTACGTGGTGGTGAGGTATTTATAATTACGTGGTGGTGAGGTGTTTTTAATTAGGTGGTGGTGAGGTGTTTTGAATTAGTTGGTGATGAGGTCTTTTGAATTACGTGGTGGTGAGGTGTTTTGAATTATTTAGTGGTGAGGTGTTTTTAATTTTGTGGTGGTGAGGTGTTTTTATTACGTGTTTTATGGCTGTGAGGTGTTTTCAATTTCGTGATGGTGAGGTGTTTTTAATTTCGTGGTGGTGAGGTGTTTTGAATTACGTGGTGGTGAGGTGTAATCGTCCCAAACTTCCAGTCTGCACCTACCCCTCCCCAATGTATGTGCTGAGGGGTTCTTTCTTGAAAAAAAAACATTCAACCTAAATTGCTTATAAAAATGTAATATCACAAACACAACAAATACATTTGTGCAAAATAATTGTTTGTATTATGATTGGTGTAAATCATGACAACACAGCAACTCAGGTACAGTCATTATCCTCAGCTAAAATAAGCCCGTTCCTCAGTAACGACGCTTGGTGATTCGAGCGTAGCGAGCCGAGCTAGGCTAGTATATATATACAGACTTGGCATTTAATATGGAATTTTTTTTTTTTCTTGACTTGGGTTTACTTTCTGAAGTCAGTATATCAATCTGGTGAGTTTCTTTTACCCTTCGGTGATGTCTTTGTTGAAAGAACCATGTCACTGATTGTCTTTCGCAGCAAGAAGTCAATAACAGGATTATATCACAGGTGGCGTGACAAAATGTAAGGACAGGTACATTTGACGATTGGCTTCACAATCAGGTATATAAGGGTTGTTGCGTTCTGTATTAGTGGAAAACAACTGCTGCAAGTCTACAAAAGTTATTGCCGCTTCCTCTGGAGATGGTCCGTCAACTTGACAATGCTGTTCGTCATGGAGTGGTGGCTTTACGAAATTCTGGCATGAAACAGCGTGCTATTGCTCGGCAGTATGGCATCACTCACGGTCAGGTGTCAAAGATCCTGAAACGAAATGCTCAGAGGGTGTCCCTACTCCAATACCGAGGCCAGGACGTCCACGCAGAACCACAAGGAGAGATGATTGCCAGCTGCACCGGTTAGTCTGCAATGGCCGTACCAAGTCAGCTAATCGGCTTAGGGCTGAGTGGCAGCAACTGACAAATGTGCCTGTATCCAGAAGCTAGTCAACTAACGACTGGTTCAAGCAGGCTATCGTGCCAGGCATCCCCTGAGAAAGCCACGCCTGACCAGACAACACAGCCAGCGCCGATTGCAGTGGGCCAGAGAGCACCGTCAATGGCAGCCAGGAAACTGGAATCACGTGACCTTCAGTGACTAGTCTAGATTTCTGGTCTATCATCAAGATGGCCGCGTCCGAGTGCACAGACAAGTGCATGAAGCCCACAACGAAGATTGTATAGTGCCAAGAGTCCAAGCTGGAGGTGGTGGGGTGACCGTTTGGGCTGCTTTTCATGCAGGGGCCAAAACTGACCTGGTTGTTTTGAATGGAAACCTGAACCAGTTCAAGTACAGGGTCATTCTGGAAGAAACCTTGCTTCCATTTGCTCGTGCAGCCTTTCGAGGAAACTTTGTCTTCCAAGATGACAATGCACGGCCTCATCGTGCTCGCATGATCCAACACTTTCTTTCTGACCGTGGTGTAGAGCATATGGAGTGGCCTGCCATGTCCCCGGATATGAATCCGATAGAGAACTTGTGGGCAGAATTAACGCGTCAAATCGACCACTTGGACCAGCAGCCGACTTCTGTGCGTGAATTGCAGCAGACTATTGTCACTGCATGGCAAGCGATTCCTGTCCAAACCTTGGCAAATCTCATGAATAGCATGCCTCGACGTGTACGTGCTCTCCTGAATGCTCGTGGGGGTTACACGAAGTACTGAACTGTAATTTTACTGTCCATAATCCCAGTCAAAATTTAGCTTTTTGTTTTTGTTGAAATTTTTTTTGGCTGATGTGCAAAATAAAGAGATACTTCTGGAAAACGTACAGAAGTCTAACACAGTACTGTCCGTGAATTGAGTTCGATATCAGTTTACATCACTTTCAAGGATCAATTTATTTGCTTCGAAATGTCAAATGTGGTTTATGTTTCTTCTAAAGGTCACATTAACAAAATCTCGAATAATTTCAACATAATTACAATGAGCTTTTGGTTCTAAGTCATCTTGAAAAGTAAGTTCACCACCACAAAAAAATATTCCATATTAAATGCCAAGTCTGTAATTTTACTGTCCATAATCCCAGTCAAAATTTAGCTTTTTGTTTTTGTTGAAATTTTTTTTGGCTGATGTGCAAAATAAAGAGGTACTTCTGGAAAACGTACAGAAGTTTAACACAGTACTGTCCGTGAATTGAGTTCGATATCAGTTTACATCACTTTCAAGGATCAATTTATTTGCTTCGAAATGTCAAATGTGATTTTTGTTTCATTTACAGGTCACATTAACAAAATCTAGAATAATTTCAACATAATTCCAATGAACTTTTGGTTCTAAGTCATCTTGAAAAGTAACTTCACCCCAACAAAAAAAATATTCCATATTAAATGCCAAGTCTGTATATATATATATATATATATATGATATAAGAGAGCCATTGGTCTGTCTGTGTGTCTGTCGCCATTTTTCTCAGAGATGGCTGAACGGATATTCGTCAAACTTTCAGAGGTTCATCATTGAGTGCCTGGGAGTGTTTTAGGCCAAAAAAAAAAAAAAGATTTGAAAAAAGGTGTTTTTTTGGATTAAAAGAAAAAAAAAATCATCGCTCGATCGTGCCGAAGCCTGTTTGATTAATAACAGTGATATACAAGTACACATTCACATAAAAAAATACAAAACAATTACTAGGGTCCTTTGGGGTATTTAGGGTCCATGGGGTCATTTGGGTCCTCTAGGTCTTCTCAGTCTTGTAGGTCCTCGGGGTGATGAGGGGGGAGAGTGAGGGTCTTTTGGGTTCTCTGGGTACTTTAGGTTAAGTGTTTCAGGTTACATTTGTGGGTGGAATCAGGTCAGCTGTCCAACCAATGGGTGAAGAGCAGACATACATACATACACACATACACACATACATACATACATACATATATACATACATACACTTGCTCCATTATATATAGATTATTATTATTATTATTATTATTATTATTATTATTCTCCTCCTCTTCCGTTTATAAGGGGGTGAGACCCATTGGCACCAAGCTCCTGCCCTGCCTTGACCAAATACTTAATAATCCACTTCCATCTGTTCTCCACCAACTCTCTCCAATCTTCAACCACCCCCACCTTACTGATATCTGTCTTCACACAATCCTCCCATCTCAACTGTGGCCTACCTCTTTTCCTCCCACCTTGTTCCCTCAACCTATTCACTCTCTTTGCCATTCTCTCTTTCCTCATCCATACCAAGTGTCCAGCCCAAATCAGCCGGCATTTCACCAATCTCCCCGTCAAGCTCATCTGCACATCAATCACCTCCTTCAGTTGATCCATTCTCTTTATATCCACCCTCTTCACACCTGCAATCCTCCAGACACAGCTGTTCTCACAAACCTGCATCCTCTGTTGTTGTCTCTGTCGGCACCACCATCTCCAGACCGTAAAGATAGGCCGGCATTACGCATGACATCATAACCTTTCCTTTCAATCTCCTTGAATTATTTGTCTGCCATGACACCCTCCATCCTCTTCCATGCATTCTCAACCACCTGAATCCTCCTCCGCACCTCTACACCTCCGGACTTCTGCCTCTGACATCCCTGGTCACTGTTCCCCCCAAATACTCAAACCAATTTCCGTGTCTGATCTCCTTGCCCTCTAACCTGATATTCATTTATTTTCTCTGCTGCCCAACAAACATCACCTCCGTCTTCTCCATGTTCATTTTCAGCCCATGTTTCTCAAATGCCTTCTTCCACTCTCCAGTACTTCCTGCATCTCCCGACCACTCTCCACCACAACAGCCAGATATTCAGCATACAATATCCTCCCCAGAATACCTTTCATGTTTACCTTCCTGCTTACCAGAACCATCACCATGATAAACAGGAAGTGGGCTGAGAGCGCTTTCCTGCCACAAACCGATATTCACATTGAACTCCTCCGACATCCCAGGACCAACCAAAACTCTTCCTTTTGTTCCCTTGTAATCCCCTCTACT
Source organism: Myxine glutinosa (assembly GCF_964187855.1). Taxonomy (NCBI): domain Eukaryota; kingdom Metazoa; phylum Chordata; class Myxini; order Myxiniformes; family Myxinidae; genus Myxine; species Myxine glutinosa. The sequence continues at coordinate 81,740,470 of NC_136274.1, forward strand.
AACCTAACTTCTGCTTCCGGCACTCCCATCCATCACAATGTTGCCATCACCATCTCTCTCTCGGGACAGTGTCGTAGGCCTTCGCCACATCCACAAATCCACGTGCCATTTCACCTTGAACGTCCACCCTTTTGCCACCAGCTGTCTTGGCGTGAACATCTCATCTGTCGCCCCCTACCCTTTCTAAACCCCTTCTGCTCTTCTCTAATCTCCTTCTCCACACTCTTCCTTGTCCTCTCGTCCAGAAACCTCTCCAGCACCTTCAAGACATGACTTTGGAGTGTAATGACTAAGGAATGTACTTCGTCGGATCTTGAACATCCCCCTTCGCCTTCAAATATCGGCACAATTAACCCTGTCCTCCACTCCTCCGGAATTGAACCCTCTCTCATACATACATTCAACAACCTCTTCGTCCAACTGACTCGGACTTCTCCCACTGCAATTATTATCTCTGAACACACCTCATAAATGCCTGGCACCCTTCACTTCCTCATCTTCTTCAATGCCGTCCACACTTCCTCTTCCGTGATCTCCACCAACTCCACATTCCATGGAAGCTCCAGCTCACCGTTGCTGACTTCCCGGTTCAACAGCTGTTTGAAATATCCTTCCCACACCTTCAATACTGCGCCCCTCTCTGTCACTAGCCTCCCACCACCATCCTTAATCACTCCTCCAAAGCCCCCCACCCCCCTTCATGCCCTTGATACCCTCATTCCATGTCACGAGCCAATTTACAGATCATCTTCCTCCAACCACCCTCTTCCAACTTGTTGTACACCTCCTCTTCCATACCATTCCTCGTATTATCCACAGCTCTCCTTTCTGTTTTCTTCTTCTGCCCAAACAGGTGCAGCAACCCCACATCCGGCGGCCTCTCTCTATCCTTGGCCTTCTCTATCCTCTCCAAACCTCCTTCTTTTCACCAACTACCGTCGCTACTTCCTCTCTCCACTATACCTGGTTTTTATCCTTCGACGATGCATTATATTGTATATTAACATTGTATTATTCATTTTCCCCTCTACACCCTTAAACTGTTTATTTTCAAGTGTCGCTCCTTGTAAATCTGGAAGAATTGAAAAACTCCTTGTAAATGAAAAGGCTTTTGGAGTACTGGACAAGAAAACATTACTCTAAACATGGAATTAATGTGTTCAAAAGGCAAGTGGGTTAAGTAATCCTATTTGAAGAGTGGACGAGTTTGTTGGTGTGAAACGTGATGATGGCCACTCGAATGGGTCTTGTTCACAGATAAAGGCCTTTTATACAAATGAAATTTAAAGTAGATGGTCCTGTGTTATTTAAATGTTTGAAGTTTGTAATGGCAATCCAGTTGGAGTTGAGTTGTTTTTTTTTTAAATAAGAAGACAAAATTGATGTCAGTGAAAAACCAGAGGATGGTTTAAGCATCCAGCATATGCCAGCAGCGAGCGCATTAAGATCTCTGATGTTTGTTTTTCTTGCGACTCAAATGATCATGTTCTTTTAGCTTTCCTCGAATAAGTCATTCCTCAAATCCATGTGAATCGAGAAATGCACCTACCCCATGTTTGTTCATACACTTGGAATTACTAACGCTGACAGTCACCAGGCTCCTTAAAGCAACAGCTAGTAAATCATGTCAGAACATTTAATACAGTTTCATGGATTTCATGACCCATATAACGATCAAAATGATGTCCAATCAAAATAAATAATCACGATCAAAATCATGCTACATTGCTACAAGCTCCTCCACAAGCCTCGACACCTTGAGAACAGCGAACTGGTACTCTAAATCGCCTGCCTTTTGGGTGGTTGACTGACATACACAAACACACACACACACACACACACACACACACACACAAACATACAAACACACACATACAAACATACATACACACACACACACACACACACACACACACACACACACACACACATACATACACACACACACACACACATACAAACATACATACACACACATTCATACTTACACATACACATACAAACACACACACACACACACACATTTAATTAATTGTACAGTATTGGTTGTTCCTAAACTTAAATATAAATAATTTAAAGAATTGCTGTAAATGATGTTAATTTCACAACATCCCATATTCAACTTTATTTAAATTGCAAACCTCAAACATAGTTTCTCCACCTAAAGCAAGAACCTTAACCTGTAAGCAATTGACTAGTTTCCCGACTGCACGGATCATCAGCTGGGCACCGTTCTTCCTCGAGGTTTCGATCCTTTCAGCCCAGGAGCTCTCCAAACGGTGGATCCACAACCTCGATCATGGATCCACATCAATAGATGGTACATCAGTAGATCCACAACCTCAGTTGCGTCCAGGCAGTCAGTCAACTCATCAATCCAACATCAGTTATTCCAACTTTACTCGCAATCTTACTATAATTCAGCAAATGTACATCCGTCTGTCTGTCTGTCTGTCTGTCTGTTCAAAGGTACTGTAAAAACTGCTGAACCGATCACAACGATATTTTGGGTGGGTAATCCTGGGATCTCCAGGAGTAAAATAGGCTATTTACTTTTTCCAATTTCAGCTTTAGTCTCCAGCATTCTCAGGTTTGGACTCCCGCATACCATTCGCGTTCGCATAACGTTCATTGTGACAATGTTTTCATTGTGACGATGTTGTTTTCCCGGGTGCCGCACAAGCGGCTGCACCGATCGCTGCACAGCTGCACCAATCGAACTCGGTAACCTCGGACAAAGACCTTTTATAAGGACACGGGTTGAATCCCTGCTTGAGAGAATTCCAAACCCCTCCCCGCCATCACGGCCATCCCTCCAACTTACAATCCCATGAGATTTGCGGAAAGGACGACCGAAAACCAATATAAACATCATTAAACATCATTCGTATGTAAACATCATTAAAAGTAAATAATGACCTCGGCCAAAATTCAAACGACATTTAATCTCTACATGAGAGAATTCCACATAGCTATTTGGGCGGTGAATACGCTAACAGATCGCTGTCTCCATCGATCTTGCCAAGGCCGTAACAGCTGTCGGCTCAAAATCCTTTTAACTGTTGATTTGGTCGTTTTTACAATGAAGGAAACATTAACAATGTTGTTAGTTCGAGTTCAAGTTCGGTTCGAGTTCAAGTAAATGATGACATGCCATGATGGTTTCTACTTTCTGAACGTGAACTTCGCGGATCGCCATATGCAGATTCGCCACGGACCCACGATCGATGTTTCTATACGTGAACGTACCAGTTTGTTTGCGAACGGGTACGTTTTTCATGGAAGTCCTTCACGAACTTGCTGTCCATGTCTGACGTGCGACTGAGGGTGCTACAGGAATGTGGAATTTATTGGTTTCATGCTTTAGCATTTGCCGTATCTGCATTGCCTGTTTGCTCCTGGCCTCCCATCCATGCGTAGCACGGGTATCTCCCTAGTAGGACTTAATGTATTATCATATATTTATAACTTTCCTTACACACTCGATAATATGATAATATCATTAAATCATGTTCATTCATTTCATTCATTAAATCATGCACATCTTACCTTAAATACATCAATCTACCAACCAGCACGACCACACACACACAAACATACATACACACACATACATACAAACATACATACATACATACACGCACACACACACATACACATACACACACACACACACACACACACACACACACACACACACACACATATATACATATACACACAAACATGCACACATACACATGCACACACAAACATACACACACACACATTTACAAGAAACAAGGCAAGAGGCTTCACAAATATCGAACACAAGCCAAATTACCAAGATGGTTGCCGTGGCAAAAGATTTCAAGCAATTGCATCCCCGATGTAATCAGGTTGAGATAATTCCAAGACAAATGGATCTGTGTAATATGAATGCTAAATCTTGAACGTTTTTTGAAATATCAGGTACATCAGCCAACTTACCGAGATGATTACCTAGGCAACATAATTTAGCCAACGCTAAAACCAAGAATCGATTCATTTTGGATGAAGATCCGGCTGCGGATCTGGATGTGAGAATTTTTTGTGATTCTTCATCATTGAGTGATAGGGCTAAAAACTATATATTGCACATTATCTCAAAAAGTCCTTGACGGATTTGGACAAAACTTGGTGGATGAGTTTGGTAGGTGACAAGATCGAGCAAATGAAAAATGGTACGTGTCGCTTCCTTGCTTGATGTTCAGCATGAAAAAAGGATGAGGACGGCCAATCCCCATGTGTTGGCATTGATGCGGTGGATGAATCTCCTCCTGTGGAAACGCCCCACTGAATCCGGTGAGAAAGGCGGTGCCATTGTCATGACGTCGCAGGTACCCAGAGTATCCCAGGAAGTGACATCACTCAGTGGTTGTGTTTGGCTCGGTAGTATGTTTGGCTCAGCGTATGGCTTGGAATCAGCATGTGTGTGAGTGGCAGCTCCATTCGAGCCTTAGACTTCGTATATATAAAAAATAGGGGCAATACCCCTGGGCGCTCACCTGGTAGAATAAAGCAGTACACTACACTGATCAAAGGTATTTCAAACGGTATCACGGTATTTTAAACCAATTCCAATGGTTGCTAGGAAACAGGGCAGCATGTAGAATCTTACTCCTCAGTCACATTTGCTCTACGGCTAGGATACGGCGGCCGTACCCCCCCTAAATTGACAGAAACGTGTGGGCGGCTGCAGAGTTTCTGAGGTGGCCTCAGGGTGGCCCTAGGGCGTATGGCTATCTTTTACAGGCCGTAGGGGTCGCCGTGGAATTATAGCGCGGAGTTATAACTTTTTTCATTTCTAGGTCGGCCGTAGCAATTCGACAAGCCGTAGCCATGACAACTGTAAGTGCTGTTATACATATGCAAAAGAACTGGTATATATACCCACTCGTTACCGTCCGTCTGGCCGCACGTTCGCCTTAGGGCCCCCCTGTGGTTGCCTTGCGGGCACCTTGAGGCTACCTTGCGTCTGCCTTGAAAATTCTATGGCCGCCGAAGGGACACCCTAAGGTCACCGTGCGACATCAAATCAAAGACCGTACGGCACCCCCACGTTTTCGGTCTCCACAATTTCTAAATACCCCGTGCGGCTACCTGAAAAATAAAAACATATGTGACTGCTACATTGTGTGACCGTGGAAATACTGCGGCCACCCTATAATTGCTAGTGGCCGTAGATTTTTTAGACCCTAAGGTCCCCGAGCCAAATGTGACTGAAGCATTACTAACATAATGCTAAGACTTTAGCAAACAAACAAAAAATACCTATTTTGGGGAGCAACCCCAACCCCAACCCCCCAATACCCCAATACCCCACAGACCGCCTTAGATCCTGATTTGTTTTAATGCCGTGAAAAAACTTTGACACATCACGGGTGATGAAGGTTGTGGTCAAGTTTCATCAGAATTGTGTGTTTAGTTTCAGAGAAGAGAGCAAATACAGTACCTGTATCTATTTTGGGGGTGTGTGGGGTGTGGGGTGGGGGGGGGGGGGGTCAAACCGGGATCCACTTTGACCACCGGTAGACCCCTTTAGACCTCGACTTTTTAATGTCGCAAACAAACTTGAGTTGCAACATACCAAATATCATTTTAGCCCAAGTTTGGTCACAATCCGATCAGCAGTTTCGGAGAAGAAGTTACAAGGGTTTATGGACAGATGACGCACCATCCCCTAAGCTCCCCAGAACTGCGTTCCAGGTGAGCTAAGAAGAATGACCACACTATGATCACAACCTGCGACAAAAGCCAGTAGTGGGCCAATTGGGAAACTCACATTTAAAACACTCTTAAAAGATGAACAGCGTGATTAAGAAACGCATTTAATGCGCTATTAAAATATTAACTCGACACCTCTCATCCATGTTAGCCTCCCCGCGGTTATATCAGAACGAGCTGATTTGTCACACGGTCACGGATTGTCCCAACATTGGGCCGTTCAACATTTACCTAACGCTATTTTTTAGGGAGCTGCATCTGGTGCGTGGTGACAGGCTTGACTAAACCTTACTCATAATTTTTATTCGACCTGTGATTAGATTTTTGGGAGTACCTCATCGTGATTTAAAATCGATCCAAACAAAGCAAATGGAAATCTGATGCAACAAACCCGAGCAGTATATAAATCAGCAGAGGCCTACAGGCCTGATGTCTTTGGCCCACCAGAAAACCAATATGGCGGCCACATTATTTTATCTGGGTGCTATGGCCATGGTGGGTGGAGTCAAGTGATAAATGTGGGTGGGGTCGGACAGCTGTGTGTGCACATTTCAAAAATCGACCCCCCAACAAGAACCCCGACAACAACAACAACAACAACAACAAGCACAATCACATGGAGCTCGTATAGACCTGCTTGACGCATCACAGGTAAAAATAGAGCCCCATTTATTTTTGGTTTGTAATTTAGGGAACATGAGGCTGTGCAGCAGCAGCCTCAGAAACAAGAGTTTGGGATTAAATCGCAGAGACCAAGTTCCAATGCATAACTTCTGTGTGGGAGGAGGTCAGGGTTGGACTAGTGGGTGTATGTAGTATATATAGGGAAGGTATAGAGGTAAGGGGGCAGGTCAAATGTGGACCACATTTGCTTTTAGAGAAAATACATACTGTTACACATCAATAAATAGATAACTAAAGAGAGGACCAGGGCCAATGGAAATTACACCTGAAAATGGTCCAGAACAAGTGCGTTGAGCACCCATTTGTGTATAAATGGTCCTTGTCTGTGCAACAATGACTAGAAAAATGACAACAAGATGCTTTATAGTTCAATTCTTAAGTCGCAAAGAGGCTCTGATGCCATTAGACTGACAGGGAATGAGTAAAGCATTGTGATCCAAGCGTGCTGTAGCAAAACACAACAAAAGCAGCAACAACCATGCACCGAGCTCAGCAATAATGCACATTGAGAGAAACGTTAAAAGGAGAAACCTAAAAATTCTGACATTATTCAAAAGGTCAAAACTGAATTAACTTGTGGATCAAACAGCAGACAAATGGAGATCAAACATGCTGGAAGAGTGTTGCACCTCCATGAGAACACAGAAACAAGGTGCCCCTTCGGTTGCCCGCGACATTGTGAGACGCATCACCTTTTCCAATAAAATGCACAGCCAAGTGCGTCATGTAGGCGAGGAGGTTGGGCGATGCCATGAGATGGGATGTATCGGCAATGGGTGCAAAAATTCAAAGGGCTTGCCTGGTTGGAGGTAAGAAGAGGGTAGGCTGCGTGCAGGGGTGAGGGCTCGGACGATCGAATGGAGGACAAACTAGCCAGGCGGTAAGTCCCGGGAGGCAGGCCAGACTCGCCCGCACGCTTGGATTCCAGAAGTTCCCTCTAACCACACGGGCCGGCCATTGTGGTTTTGGAATGGAGGAGGGTGTAAAAAAAGCAAGAGGGTGCAGCAAGGCAGCAAGCAAGAAGCGGACGGGGTAACAGTAGGTCAAGTGTGCAGGAGCGAGAAGGAATAATAGATGCAGGATTATTTGTTTGAGCACAAATGCAGAGGAATAGCAGGCAAGATGTTGAGACGAGTGAAGATGGAAGCAGGAAGGCAGAGAAAAAGGTGCACAATTGGCGATTAGTCATGCAGATCAAACAACAGGGGCAGTTGTTGCCAAATGGCATGCATTCAGTGTTCAAATAAAACCACTCATAATAGGGCACATTCATTCAATGAACATCCAATCAGATTCCGACATCGCATTGGGCATCAGGTGCCGGTGATGAATTGCACCTTTATGATAACGGACGTGAACTGTATATTTCATTTCAACCACACGTCAGCCCGTGATGAAACGAAACGCCACTAAAACTTTACAATGAGCACTCCAATTAACCGGGAAGGCAAAAGCTTTATAACAAGAACTTGAATGAAGCACATGGAAGGGATACTTTGCGTAACATGGCTGCTCCTTTTGGAGAACGTTGTTCCCTGGACAATCATCATTTTCCAAAAACCTATGTTCTTTGATCGTATGCAGCACAAGGCTGCGGGGTAGCATCATTGGCTGAGGGTGCGGCTGATGCAGTGCCCTCTGCTGGTTCGGGCAGGAATTTGGAATTTGTTCAGGGTGCCGCCGATATATGGTCTACTATTTGTGAAGGACACCAATGCTGGCAGGTGGGACGCCCGTGTAACGTCCATCTGAGGTACGGCACACACGTTCATGAATCACCC
>NC_136274.1:81751179-81753679 GCF_964187855.1 Myxine glutinosa
CATGGTGTTCGGTTAACGGTTAAGGTGGCTATCTTAACATCTTCGGGTCTTGAGTAGGAACCACTGGCACGCCATTAAATAACACCACGTGGGTTGACTCAGCCTGTCATCCTTCTAAGGTCGGCAAAATGAGTAGCGGCTTACTGGTAACAGGGGGCACTGCATCGGCGGCACAGCCACACTCCCAGCAATGATGCAACTAGCAGCCGCAGGCTGCGTCCAAAATTTTTATCTCTACCTTACGTTTTCAATGTTTTCTATGTAAGCTTTTTCTCGCATGCATGATGTGCTGGATCAGCATCACTGCATCAATGCATCATGCCCAATTGAGGGTGTGCCCACGTTAGAGAATAATCCCATATTTGCAACTAGAAAAAGCTAAAAGGGACCCGATAATTGCAGAAATGTCACGGCACGGCATGTCGACCATGTGGGAGACGACACTGAACACTACAAGGAGATGCTCCACAAAGCATCCTGCCAATAGCAAGCGCAGCGTGAATATGGAACTGCCAAACAATTTTGCCACAAAAATCCAGCGATCATGTGTCCAAAACTCCAAAGAATAATCAGATGGAGGTACGTCTAGAACCACTATCTGAGTGTTCACACACCTCCCATGACCCCTTATTTAAAAATGAGTAGTTCTGCAGAATAATGTCCAAGAAGGGAGCTAGAAGAAACCCTTGGCCACAAGCCATCAATCTGCCAAGACGTGCTGTCTAAGCGGGCACGGCTCAATATTCAGGTTCATTGGTTGGGAAACTTTTGATGTTGACAAACATGGAATGGAAGATTGGACATAAAAACAAAAATGTGGCTAAAGCAAAGACGACGGCCCCAATATAACGAAGGAACAGCTTGGCATGTCAAACAACACATCTTGTCAAGCTTTTTGATCAAAGCCAAAGACGAAAGCAAACTTATCTTGGCTGTAAAAGCATCGAGCCAGAATCTTGTCAGAGACATTGGAAAATCTTTTTAAACATTCAAAAATCAATTTTTCTTGTTCATTTATGCATTAGCCAGTGATCTCTTGTCTTGTCGGACCTCCGTGATTACCCTAGTCGATTTGCAGCAAGCAAAAATATTTTTTACCCTATTTGTTGCCTATTTTATTTTTGGTATTTTTGCATGATTTAAAAACTATTTTACTCCAAAGAAACAACATAAAAATAGTGTTACGTTTGTAGGGGGTAGGAATACCATAGACCAGGTAGAATGTATAGATTTGTGCGCTCCGACTGTCGTGAAGAACAACCATCTCGATGTACTATAAGTAGGGATCCGGTAGACCGTGTGTTTGAATTAAGTGTATCTTGGTCCCCATTACAAAGAGTGGGGTATGTTAATTAGTTCAGGGATTATGGGTAATTTATCCCTTGTATGTCATTACCTCTGTAATTTATTTCCTATGTCCCTTTTGGCACCACACCATAGACACATAGCCAGGCCACGCAATCGCCCACATTTAAACTCACTAATTAAAAGGGTAACCGGAAGTCATGCATCAAGCCCTACCGCTAACAACCCAGACTTGGAAGGCGCACAGGACGGGCGGGCCGAGGGCCACGCCCAGAAGGACAGTGATTGGTCAGGGTTTTAATTGACGGGAAGGACTGGTAGGAAGCGACTCACTAATTGGCAAAGCACCCCAGATGGCGTCAGAACCTGGGTGATAAAAGAACGCGCTGGCGGACATTTTGCTCTCTTCTCCTTGGCTCCTCGATCTGACCGACATTTCCCTCTCGTGTGCCTTGTCATTCTGGAGACGAAAGCGAAGGGTAGTTTTTTCCGCTCTTGCCCCTTCTGATTTGGGCGCCGTCACAAGCGGCCGTGTTGGGACATCTTGCTGGTGGTCATGCAGAGGCGGCTCGGGGACTGCGGTTTTCCGTGCAGAGGAAGGGTGAACGAGCACGGTGTGGAAGAGCGGGGCTGCACGCGGCCCGTTCGATTCGTGCGGAAGGCCTGTGTCGTGCCAGCAGGCGCAGCCTAGTGAACGAGGGCGTACTGAGGCCTAGCAGCGCGGGAGCGAGCGGATTTCCCGTCTTCACCAGAGCCGTGTCCAGACTGCGCGCTCTGAGCCTGGATGAGTCTTGACGAGACCCACCGGTCGGGTGAGCTAAGTGCAATTAAAATTACACCATTTATTTTTACATAATTATATTTCCCTTTGTCCGTGTTTGGGTCTGGTGTGGAGGGTCCCTCAAGTTAGGAATTTAGTTTATCGTGCGTTTCTTTGTACCGGCATTTATTTAAATAAACCTGTTATTTTTGTACATTTTAAATCCGTTTTCGTTTGAGTTTTTTTTTTTTGCAGGTTTGAGGACTGCCGGTGGGATCCGTGAAGGTAAGCACTCCAGTTTCTCCCCCTCCCTCTTGTTTCCCCATGTGTATTCTCCGCCATTTGAACTGAACGCCTTGGAGTAACAGCTCGTTTGGTAATCCGTGCTTTCCCTAAGGTGTTCACCAAGGGCAGTCATGCGACAATAGGTTATCC
>NC_136274.1:81756179-81781179 GCF_964187855.1 Myxine glutinosa
AATTGAGGGCAAAGACAAGACGATGAAGTCTCAAAGACACACAACCTTTACATAATCTGAGTAGATTTTTTAATTTAAACATTGCTCATTGCACAAAAGACATTTAGAACATACAAGAGCTTCACACGTCACAAGACGCAATATATCAATATCCCACAGATAGATTATAATAGGATAGAATGAAATAAATGAAGCCAGCAACAAAAGAATGAGCTTCAAAACTGGAATTATGGGGAAAGAGGAACAAGACAGGAGAAGAGATGATGGCGACGATATCTTGTCCGGCAATAAGAGCGACGTGATCGGACGTGAGCCATGTTCAGCACTCGAGAAACTAAAGCGTTGGAATAACATAAGTAATGATGGAAATTTCCATCCCATTGAGATGGGAAAATTTGGCAATCCCAGTTGCCACCGTTGAAGATTTAAAAGCGGAATTAAATCACATCAGGGTCACAAACGATCACCACGTGACTTGATTGATTCCAGATCCAAGCAGATTGAGGTCATGCTTCTTTTTTTTTCTCCGCGAGGCTTTCTGTGAAATAGCAAAAAGACACGAGGGTGGCCTACAAAGTGAGCGTGTGCGAAAGGACAAGTTAAGAATGGCTAAGGCAAACAAAATGGCCTCCATTTTTTAAAATCGAATGCTGATTTTGCGATACAAAACAGGCACAACAACAACAACAACAACAACAACAACAACAACAACAACAATGAAAATATGACTGGAAATGTGGGACTTCCGTTTCCGGTCTTGCTGGCGAGGGTTCGTTTATTCGCAGCTCTACACGCTCTCCATCGAAATCGAAGTTAAGTAATTGTTCCCATTTGTATTTTCGTTATAACTGTATTTCTTTTATGGTGTATGTACGTATATTGTCCCGACGAAGATTTTCGGTGCAAATCTTTCATACCTGCATTGAAAATCGTGTTAATTCGTGTCGTGTCTTGAGGCCTTGTACAGTGTACACTGTACAACCTTGAGGCTTTGTTTTTCTCTCAGCGGTCCGTCATTTGTGATCCAATAACTTTCGTTCTCTGTTTTCCCAGTCTTTTCACCCCATAGCCTACTTCCTTATGTAAATCTCAACTCAAAAAAAAAAAAAAAGACTACCTTCTCTGTGCTCATTCGTTTATTCATTCTTATTCGTTCGTTCGTTCTTCGACCACGTGTTTCTCCCCCATTTCCCCAGATAGATTGTCAAATTTCAACTCGTTATTTTATCGTCCATGCGTTATTGTTTGATTATAGTTAGTTTTGGTTTGAATTTCCTGTAACTCGTAATTAATTAATCGTGTTCTGCTCCTCGTGTGCGGCCTTGTAGTTGTACCCCCGTCGGTGTTTTGTTAACTTAAGCGTGTTTTGCTTGGCTCTTGGTTTTTTCCCTTCTACCCCGAACATAATACTCTGTCTAACGTTCTAAATCCCCCCCCCCCTCCCCCCCAAAAAAAAAACATCCCAAAAAAAAACCCAAAAACATTTATTTTCCTTTCTCCACGTGTACTGTTGTCTCACCCTGTATTTTCTGTCCAGGTGTGCTGTTCGCCCCGCCCCCATTATCTCCTTGCCATCCACCGTTTGCCCTGTTCACGTGACTCGTGGTGGTCCCTCTCGGCTCTCCCCCGTTGGTATTTTGTGCATATAAGATTGTTCACAGTTCTGTTTAAATATTATTTAAATATGTTTAACCTTTCCCCTTCTGTGTTTTATTCAGTGGTATATTACAACACGCTGTTTTTCTTCCTATTTAAAAGGCTTTTCTCAATTTCCTCTCCAACTCATTCCACTTCAAAAAAAAGAAATTCAATATCTTATACGTCTCCCTCACTACATGGTCTAAATTCACATTCATTCCATCCCTCCTCCATCGTTCTGAATCGGATTGCTAACTTGAAAATCACAACAAACCCAATTTGTTATCAATGTTCGTCTTTCATTAATCATCCACATCCTAAACTCCCCTCTTGCCCCTCCCATCCAAATCCCCCCCCTTGCACCTACACTCTTAAACTCCCCCCTTGCCCCTCCACTCCTGAACTCCCCCCTTGCCCTTCCCCTCCTAAACTCCCCCCTTGCCCCTCCCCTCCAAATCCCCCCCCTTGCCCCTCCACTCCTGAACTCCCCCCTTGCCCTTCCCCTCATAAACTCCCCCCTTGCCCCTCCCCTCCAAATCCCCCCCCTTGCCCCTACACTCCTAAACTCCCCCCTTGCCCCTCCACTTCTAAACTTCCCCCTCCCCTCCTAAACTCCCCCCTTGCCCCTCCCCTCCTAAACTCCCCCCTCACTCCTCCCCTTCAAAACTCCCCCCCAACCCCTCCCATTCAATTCTCCCCCCATACCATTCCTCTCCAATTCTCCCTCCTCCCCCCTCCTCCTCCAAGCTGCCTCCTCCCCACTTCGTCTCCCTTCTATCTCATACCTCCACCCCCCCAAACCTTCTACTTTCCTCTGCCCCCCCTCAAACAACCCCTCACTGTGCCTCATCCCTTCACCATCAAACCTTTCATCCTCCTCATCCTTCCCTTTCTTGGAACTCTTCTGCAATATCTGACACACTATCAACTGCTCTCCCTACCTCCCCCTCTCATCCTTCATCTTACCCTACTCCTCCCCTCCCCTGTCCTGTACCCGATGCTCCCCCTCTCTCTTCATTAACGGTATGGACCTCAAACATCCGGGGCCTTCGCTCAAACCTGACTGATCTCTCCATACAGGTTGCTTCTGACAATCCAGACTTGATCTGACTTAACAGAGACTTTCCTCCTTCAAGATGTCTCTGATTCCTTAATATCTCTTCCTGGTTACTCCCTCCTCCGGTATGATAGACCTGAGCCTCGGCCTGGTGGTGGGGTGGCTATCTTTATCAAAAACTCTCTTCCTCACTCTCCTTGCACTGCCCTCTTTCCTCCTCACCCCCAGGAGTACCTCTGGCTACGGCTTCCTCTCCGCTCCCACCTTTTGTTCATATGTGTTCTGTACCGTCCCCCAAACAGTGATGACTCCATCTATATTTCACTGTCTGACAACATGGACCAACTTCTATCCACTCATCCCAACTCTCTCTTCCTCATATGTGGTGACTTCAACTGTCATCATGCCACCTGGTTGGGTGTGGGTTCCTCTCTCACCAGTCATGGCACCTCAGCAAAGGACTTCTGTGACTCACTGGGATTGACACAATCTGTCAATTTCCCGACCCGGATCTCAGCCAATGGAGTATCTTCTCTTCTAGACTTGGTAATGACAAACTTCCCTGCTAATGTCTGCTGCTCTTCTTCTGCTCCAATCGGTTCTTCTGATCATGTGCTTGTCAAAGTGGACATCTCTCTGGCCATTCTCAGAGAGCCTCCTCAGCGCCGACGAGTCTGGCATTTCACTCAGGCCGACTGGGACGGTCTTCAAGCAGCCATCAATCGTCTGGATTGGTCTCCCATCTCCACTGCCTCTGACATCAATTCTTCCTGGGAATTCTTCCAAAGCAAACTGTTCTCTCTCATGCACAGATTTATCCCATCTCGCCTTCAGTTGTCTTACCCTTCCTCCCGTCCATGGTACACTGAATCTTGTGGTGAGGCAGTTGCCCTGAAACAACTTGCCTTTGCCTCTTGGAAGGCTAATCCAACTGAAGGCAATCTCAGTTCCTTCCACCAAGCTCGGAACAAGTGTGTGTCTACCCTCAGGAGTGCCAGGAAGCACTATCTCTCCTCACTCAAGAATGAACTCTCAAACCTGTCTCCTTCCTCCAAATCCTGGTGGCATCTGGTCAAATCCGTTTCTGGTGTTTGTTCCCCCTCCATCCCCTCAAATGGCCACACAGTTGACATCGCACGTGACAAAGCCGAATGCCTCAACTCTGTGTTTGCCTCAAAATCCTTAGTCCCAAACCCATCTCTCTCTGTTCCCACCTTTCCCAGTCGAACCCAACTGCTCCTGGACTCTGTGTCCTTCTCTCCTGACAAGGTGGAGGAGTTTTTGTCAAACCTCGACTCTGATTCTGCAACTGGACCAGACGGCATCAGCCCACGGGTCCTAAAATCCTGCTCTGCCGCTCTGTCTCACCCTCTCTCTGTTCTTTTCACCCTATCTTTTGCTCAAGGTCATCTGCCAGCATCCTGGAAATCAGCTAACATTACCGCTTTACACAAAAAAGGTGCAAAAACAGATCCTTGCAACTACAGACCAATCAGCCTGCTCCCAATTATCAGCAAAGTCATGGAATCCATCATTGCTTCGGATATGAAATCTTTCCTCTTCTCCAATGGCTTGATCTCTGATCATCAATTTGGTTTCACCCCAGGTCACTCTACTCTGGACATGCTGCTTCTGCTGTCTCAACAATGGATGGAGGTCCTCAATGCCAAACAGGAAATCAGAGCTGTCTCCCTTGACATATAACGTGCCTTCGATACGGTCTGGCACCCAGCTCTGCTCACCAAACTCTCCTCCTATGGTATCCATGGAAATCTCCATGCATGGCTTGCGGACTTCCTCTCTGGTCGTAGTCAACGTATGGCCCTGAATGGATTTCTCTCATCTCCCCTTCCTGTTCAGGCTGGAGTTCCCCAAGGCAGTGTGCTGGGACCTGTGCTTTTTCTGGTCTTTATCAATGATCTCTCCGACTCTCTGGAAAATCCTCTCTATCTCTTTGCTGATGACTCCACTCTCTGCCGCTCCATTCCTCTTCCCTCAGATCGGCAGTCTGCAGCCTCCTCACTCTCTGAAGACCTGGACAAAATCACAGACTGGTCAAACAAGTGGAACATGTCTTTCAATCCTGACAAATCTCACTCTCTTACTATGTCTCTCCAAAAAGATCGACTGGACAACCCTCCCATCTACTTTCTCAACAATCCTCTCCAAGAAGTTCTGTCGCTCAAGCTTTTGGGTCTCACTATCTGCCATGATCTTTCTTGGGAAAACCACATTTCCAAGCTGGCCTCCAAAGCCAGTCGCCGACTGGGCATCCTCCGTCGTGCGAAGTCCTTCCTCCTCACCACATACAAGGCTTTCATCCGCAGCTCAATGGAATACTGTTCTCCCCTATGGGCTGGTGCTCCTGCCTCACACCTTGCTCGGCTTCACGCTGTTGAATCCAAAGCTTTCAAAATCATTGGAATCTCCCGCGATGAAGCTATCTCTGAGGGCCTTTCACTCACTCACCGCAGGCAGGTAGGTGGTCTTTCTGTCTTCTACCGACTCCTCTCCGGCCTTGCTCCCCCAGCTCTCTCTGTGCTCTGTCCCCCAAATATTCCTACAGGTCGCACAAGATCTGCCAGCAACCCTCTGATGGTTAAACTGCCGAAATCTCGGCTCTCTGCTCACCTTCACTCTTTCATTCCTCTTTTCTCCCGCCTCTGGAACAAACTCCCACACTCCCTTCAATCACACTCCTCCCTCCAGGTCTTTAAAACAGCTGTTCACCACCATCTCTTATCTTCCCCCATCCAAAACCTTGATCTTTTCTACCCCCACTAATTCACCCCAGATCCACCTTGTTTAAAATTCCAACTTCCTTCCTGGAAGTCCTGGCAGTGTCCATATGTTTATACCTCTCCCACCCCCCCCCCCCCCTTCACATGCCTCCCCCCCAAAGCCCTCTCCCTCCCACAGATCTCTCGATGTCTCCATGTCTCTCGGTCCCTGCTCTCAAATGTTTTGTTTGTGTCCTTCCCCCTCTCTCCCCATCTTGTCTACCGCTCCCGATGTCATTTGTTGTATGTGTCTGTTTGTCTTTCTGTGTGATTAATGTTCGCTCTTTCACGAGCCTCGATCTTGTATACAAAAAAATAATAATAATAATTTTAAAATAAAATTTCTAAATGCCTGATTTCATTGTATGGCCTGATGCAACCCAGGCAGCTAAGGAGGTAATGATGTCATTGCAGGGCCCTGTGTTGGCACATTTATTTATTTATGAATTTGGAATCGCTCAATCAACCAGGAAAAGGATGACCAATCAGTGGGGTTCCTTCATCGGGCCGTCTAGCACCTTGTAAATTGTTAAAGGAAGGATGTAAAAAATATCCCGGTTTCCAGGAGGATGTCTTGAAGATACTCTGCAAAGCAGACTAGAACTAGAACGGCACTTGGTAGAGAGCACACCTCCGCAAAGAAAATCAAAATACAGAATCACATTTAAACAAAATCAATCACAGAAATCGCCATAGGGCCAGTCTTTCACACCCTGATATACCCCTCGCCTTTGGCCATATCATTCAATGGTGAAGAATCACTAAAAATTCTACTAGCTGGTTCCGGATCCGGATCTTCACTGAAATTGAATCGATTCTTCCGTGTCAGACACACAACCTGTCCAACAAGTTTGATCCAAATCCATCCATAACTTTTTGAGATATCCTGATATGTATCGATTTTGGCCATATCTCCCAATGGTGAAGAATCACTTAAAAATTAAATAATTCTCATATCCGAATCCATATTCAGATCTTCACCAAAATGGAATCTGTTTGTCCGTGTCAGACACACAACCTGTCCAACAAGTTTGGTCCAAATCCATCCATAACTTTTTGAGATATCCTGATATGTATCGATTTTGGCCATATCTCCCAATGGTGAAGAATCACTTAAAAATTAAATAATTCTCATATCCGAATCCATATTCAGATCTTCACCAAAATGGAATCTGTTTGTCCGTGTCAGACACACAACCTGTCCAACAAGTTTGGTCCAAATCCATCCATAACTTTTTGAGATATCCTGATATGTATCGATTTTGGCCTTATCTCCCAATGGTGAAGAATCGTTTAAAAAAATTAAATAATTTTCATATCCGAATCCATATTCAGATCTTCACCAAAATTGAATGGATTCTTCCTTGTCACACACACAACCTGTCCAACAAGTTTGGTCCAAATCCATCCATAACCTTTTGAGATATCCTGCTATGTATCGCTTTTGGCCATATCTCCTCATGGTGAAGAATCACTTAAAAATGAAATAATTCTCATATCCGAATTCATATTCAGATCTTCACCAAAATCGAATCTATTTGTCCTTGTCAGACACCCAACCGGTCCACCAAGTTTCGTCCAAATCTGTCCACAACTTTTTGAGATATCCTGCTATGTATCGATTTTGGCCATATCTCCCAATGGAGAAGAATCACTTTAAAAATTCTAGTAGCCGGATCCAAATCCGGATCTTCACCAAAATCGAATCATTTCGTCCTTGTCACATACGCTACATCTCTGCCAAATTTCGTCCGAATCCGTCCACACCTCTTTGAGATAACTTGTTCACAAACTGACAGACAGACAAACAGACAGACAGGGGTGAAAACATAACCTCCATCCACCTTTGGTGGCGGAGGTAACGAGCTGGAGTGGCTGTTGCTGCGATGCACTTTGTGTATATTCTAGTTGAGCCGATCGTGAATCCTCGCCATAGCTTGCGTTCCGACCTGATTTTCTGGTCGATCGAGTCTGTTGAGCCATAATTTATCTTAAGAAGCTCCACTCTCACTCCAAGACCCTGGGATCTTCCAAAATAATTCCCAGAACAGTATTCTGGAAAATTATTTTGGAAGGAAATTCTAACCATGATGCCACCGAGTCTGGTTTGAGACCGAGACTCAGTGGCGTTATAGTTTGAGTCTGGGAAAATGGTGACTCAAACCCCGACCGAGTTGTGCCAAAGGCTAATAAAATAGTACGTGCTTCTTCATTGGTCGATGCTCAGAATAAACAAAGACTAGAGCTGCACGAGCAAAGAGCCATTGGTTGACAACCATCGCTCAGCCTTGATGGACCTGAGGGCCTCCTCCTCGTGCGTTGAAGTTCCTTGTCAAGGAACTCGGATTTAGAGATAATTACATTTCTCATTGAAAGCTCACAATGTTGGTTTTGGAGAACCTCTGGGTCAGTGCAGTTACAGAATAAGGAAGCTTTTAATTAGGTCTGGAAGTCAGCCTGACGTGCGACAAACGAGGAATAATTTGTCGTCGGTGGCGGACTAAAAGCTCGCCTTTGTTGATAGATGACATAATGATGTAATCGCAATAATTACAATTCAAATTGTCGCATGTGGCCAAGCTGAAAAAACAACATCAAATCCTCGCATGGGGCCAAGTTGAACCCCCCCCCCCCCCAAAAATCATCAAATCCTCGCATGTGGCCAAGTTGAAACCCTCCCCCCCCAAAAAAAACCATCAAATCCTCGCATGTGGCCAAGCTGAAAAAAACACCATCAAATCCTCGCATGTGGCCAAGCTGAATCCCCCCCCCCCAAAAAAAACCCATCAAATCCTCGCATGTGGCCAAGTTGAACCCCCCCCCCCCAAAAAAAACCCATCAAATCCTCGCATGTGGCCAAGCTGAAAAAAACCCCCATCAAATCCTCGCATGTGGCCAAGCTGAAAAAAACAAACAAAAAAAACCCCATCAAATCCTCGCATGTGGCCAAGTTGAAACCACCCCCCCCCCCCCAAAAAAAAACCCATCAAATCCTCGCATGTGGCCAAGCTGAAAAAAAACCCCATCAAATCCTCGCATGTGGCCAAGTTGAACCCCCCCCCCCAAAAAGCATCAAATCCTCGCATGGGGCCAAGTTGAACCCCCCCCCCCCAAAATCATCAAATCCTCGCATGTGGCCAAGTTGAAACCCTCCCCCCCCAAAAAAAACCATCAAATCCTCGCATGTGGCCAAGCTGAAAAAACCCCATCAAATCCTCGCATGTGGCCAAGCTGAATCCCCCCCCCCCCCAAAAACCATCAAATCCTCGCATGTGGCCAAGCTGAAAAAAACAAACAAAAAAAATCCCATCAAATCCTCACATGTGGCCAAGTTGAAACCCCCCCCCCCCCCCCAAAAAAAACCCATCAAATCCTCTCATGTGGCAAAGTTGAAAAAAAAAAAACCCAAAAAAACCATCAAATCCTCGCATGTGGCCAAGTTGAAACCCCCCCCCCCCCCAAAAAAAAACTATCAAATCCTCACATGTGGCCAAGCAAAAAAAAAAAAAACCCAAAAAACCCATCAAATCCTCATATGTGGCCAAGCTGAACCCCCCCCCTCCCCCAAAAACAATCAAATCCTCACATGTGGCCAAGATGAAAAACAAAAAACAACCAAAAATACCATCAAATGCTCAAATGTGACCAAGCTGAAAAACACCCCCAAAAAACCATCAAATCCTCGAATGTGGCCAAGCTGAAAAAAACCCCCCAAAAAAACATCAAATCCTCGCATGTGGCCAAGTTGAAACCACCCCCCCCCCAAAAAAAACCCATCAAATCCTCGCATGTGGCCAAGCTGAAAAAAAACCCCATCAAATCCTTGCATGTGGCCAAGTTGAACCCCCCCCCCCAAAAAGCATCAAATCCTCGCATGGGGCCAAGTTGAACCCCCCCCCCCAAAAAAAATCATCAAATCCTCGCATGTGGCCAAGTTGAAACCCTCCCCCCCCCCCCCAAAAACCATCAAATCCTCGCATGTGGCCAAGCTGAAAAAAACCCCATCAAATCCTCACATGTGGCCAAGCTGAAAATCCCCCCCCCCCCAAAAACCATCAAATCCTCGCATGTGGCCAAGCTGAAAAAAACAAACAAAAAAAATCCCATCAAATCCTCACATGTGGCCAAGTTGAAACCACCCCCCCCCCCCCAAAAAAAACCCCATCAAATCCTCGCATGTGGCCAAGCTGAAAAAAAACCCCATCAAATCCTCACATGTGGCCAAGTTGAACCCCCCCCCCCCCCAAAAAAACCCATCAAATCCTCTCATGTGGCAAAGTTGAAAAAAAAAACCCCCAAAAAACCATCAAATCCTCGCATGTGGCCAAGTTGAAACCCCCCCCCCCCCAAAAAAAAACTATCAAATCCTCACATGTGGCCAAGCAAAAAAAAAAAAACCCCAAAAACCCATCAAATCCTCATATGTGGCCAAGCTGAACCCCCCCCCCTCCCCCCTCCCCCCCAAAAACAATCAAATCCTCACATGTAGCCAAGATGAAAAACACCCCCAAAAAACCATCAAATCCTCGAATGTGGCCAAGCTGAAAAAAACCCCCCAAAAAAACAACATCAAATCCTCGCATGTGGCCAAGTTGAAAAAAAAAACCGGTCCGGTCTGGAGAGGACGCTGGCGTTACTTGTTCGCCGCTTCTCCGACTGGGTCATTGTACATAGTTTGCTTTTCTGGTGGTCGTGGCGGCTTTTTGGCCGTTGGGTCTGCCCTCTGCTCGGTCCCGGCTCTGCTCCTGGCTTCGCCTGCCCGGCTCTTCCACTGTTTCCTCAGGCCCGCTCCCGTTGTTTGCGACCGTTGTTTGCGGCTGTGGCTGTTTGCCGCTGTGGTCTTGGTTTGCTTGATTAGCAGCTGCGGTCGTTTGCCGCTGCGGCAAGGCCTACTCGTCCTCCTCAACCTTGGCCTCTTACTCGTCCCTTCGCTCTTGCCTGGCATGGCTCTAAGGTACTCCGCCGCAAGGCTTTTTCTGCTCAATACTCACTCCACCCCATCATGCATCTCTGCAATCAAATCCCACGGACTCCTGCGACGACCCAGATACATTCATAGAGGCTCTGGTCATAAGTTTGTTGATTTACAAACAGGTCACTTCATTCCCGTACTCTGGTCGGCTCAGCGCACTCCCACTCATCGTCCCAGCGCACCTGGTCACAGCAACGCACACGATCGCACCTCCTGTCTGCAAACCCTGGCTAAATCACCTGAGTTCATCCCCACCGTACAAAGCAACATCAAGCTCACCCTGTTCAATACCCGGTCCCTCAACAACAAAAGCCTCATCCTGAACGACTACATTCTGGAAAATAAACTGGACTTTCTCTGTCTCACTGAAACCTGGCAACAACCACTGGACTACTTCTCACTCAACCTCACTACACCCAATGGATATTCTTACATCAATAAACCACGCTCGGAGGGCCGAGGTGGTGGAATTGCCGTAATTCACCGAAAGTGCATCAAGACTAGCCTCATCTCCATCTCATCTGCTCCATCATTTGAACACCTGGCTTTTAAACTCTCTGGTCACACACAGTCAGTCATGGCTGTCGTCTACCGCCCTCCCAAACCACACCCATCATTCCTGTCTGACTTCTCCTACTTTCTGACCCAGCTATGTTCCCTCTCCCCCTCAATCCTCCTCCTCGGTGATTTCAATATCCACATGGACTCCACTGACTCCACAATAACCACTGACTTCACTGATTTACTCACCTGCTTTAACCTCACTCAACATGTCAACTTTCCTACCCGTAACCGTGGGCACATTCTGGACCTTGTCTGCTCCACTGGATTAATTTTGCACCATCTCTCTGGCTCCGACCTCACCCTCTCTGACCACTTAGCCATCACTAGGACCATCAACATCCCCACCCCAGCACCAAGGCATTATCGCACTATCAACTTCCGTAAGCTAAATGCTCTTTCACCTACCTCATTCTCATCCACCCTCTCTGAAAAAATGTCCACTTCTCCCTTCGTTGACCTCCACACCCCTTCTGACGACTACAAACACACTCTCTCCTCCTGCCTTGACCAGCTTGCGCCTATAAAAGCCAAAACAGTTTCTTTCACCCATTCTGCTCCCTGATTTACCCCTGAACTCCGCCTGATGAAAACTTGTGCTCGCCAACTTGAAAGACTCCGCAATAAAACAGGTCTCACAATCCACTCTCAAGCCTACAAAGACCACCTACAACACTACAAAGATTCCCTCTCCCACGCCCGCTCCGCCTACTACTCTCAAATTATCCACTCTGGCTCTGGAAACCCAAAAGCACTCTTCTCTACAATAAACAAACTCCTCAGCCCCCTGGACACCACCACCCAGTCATTCACAGTAGACAACTGCATCTCCTTCCTTTCATTCTTCCAAAGCAAAATTGACAACATCTACAGCAGCTTAACCACCACCGCACCTGCTCCCCCTCAAACCACCTGCCCTCCCTTATCCTGCCAACCCCTGTCTCAGTTCTCCCCAGTCTCCCCTACTGACCTCTCTGAACTCCTCATAGGAATGAAAACTGCCACCTGCACTCTTGACCCCATCCCCTCCAGCTTTGTCAAGGCCTCCCTTCCTGCTCTCTCCACTTATCACTGCAACAATAAACTCCTCCCTGTCTACAGGCATCATCCCACCATCCCTCAAAATTGCTGCTGTTACCCCCATTCTGAAAAAACCTGGACTCAACCCTGACACCCTAAACAACTTCAGACCCATCTCCAACCTACCCTTTCTGTCAAAAGTTTTGGAACGCGCTGTAGCCATTCAACTTAAACATCACCTCTCTGCCAATAACCTGTATGAAACATTCCAATCCGGATTCCGCTCCAACCACAGTACTGAAACTGCTCTCCTCAAAATCACCAACGACCTTCTCCTCTCCTCTGACGCCGGCAACCTCAACATTCTCATCCTCCTCGACCTCAGCGCCACCTTTGACACCATCAATCACACCATCCTCGTCACCCGACTTGAAACCACCTTTAACATCACCGGCACTGCCCTCTCTTGGATCAAATCATACCTCTCTGACAGACGCCAGTTCATCTCCATCAATAACTGCAAATCCCCCACTGCTCCCCTCCCCCAAGGTGTCCCCCAAGGTTCAGTTCTTGCCCCCCTCCTCTTCATCCTGTACCTGTCCCCCCTTGGTCACTTAATCCGCCGTCATGGTCTCCAATTCCACTGCTTCGCCGATGACATCCAGCTTTTCATCTCCACCAAGTCCATCTCCACTGCCACCCACTCTATCCTGACAAATTGCAGCACTGAAATAAAATCCTGGCTTCAAATCAACTTCCTCAAACTTAACTATGATAAGTCTGAAATAATCATCATTGGCCCAAAAACGCTCACCAAATCCACCCATAACTTTGCCCTCAACATCGACGGTTTCCCAGTATCCACCTCCCCTCACATCCGGAATCTTGGCATCATCTTTGACCAAACCCTCTCCTTCGACAAATACACTAAACAGATCACAAAGACAGCCTTCTTTCACCTGAAAGACATCGCCCGTCTCCGTCCATCCCTCTCCTCCACGGCTGCAGAAACCCTCATCCACGCCTTCATCACCTCCCGTCTGGACTACTGCAACAGCCTCCTCTTTGGTTCACCCTCAATAATCATCAATAAACTCCAATACATTCAGAACTCCGCTGCCCGTCTACTCACCCATTCCCGGACCCGTGACCACATCACCCCCGTCCTTTACAAGCTTCACTGGTTCCCCATCCCCCAGAGAATCCAGTACAAAATCCTCCTCTTGACCTACAAAGCCCTCCATAACCTGGCCCCATTCTACCTGACTGACCTCCTCTCCAGACACACTCCCACCCACAACCTCCGCTCTGCTGGTACCAACCTCCTGACCCCCCCCCCCCCCATGCGGACCAAATTCAGATCCTTGGGGGACAGGGCCTTCTCCATCGCTGCTCCCACCCTCTGGAACTCACTACCTCACACCATCAGAGACTCCTCCTCACTCACCACATTCAAAACATCACTCAAGACCCACGTGTTCAACACTGCATTCAACATTTAACCCACAGCATTTAACCCCTGACTATCTCTTCTCCTTCTCCTTCTCCTTCCTTTTGCTTTGATTATTTACCTGTTGATTTTTGTCTTTTTGCACTTGTTTTTTTTGTACTCTGTTAAAGCGTCTTTGGGCTTCTTGAAAAGCGCTATATAAAATAAATGTATTATTATTATAAAAAAAGCCCATCAAATCCTCGCATGTGTCCAAGTTGAACCCCCCCCCCTCACCCCCCCCCCCCCCCCAGAAAACCCATCAAAATCCTCGAATGTGGCCAAGCTGAGAAAAAAACCCCATCAAATCCTCGCATGTGGCCAAGCTGAAAAAAAAGCCCATCAAATCCTCGAATGTGGCCAAGCTGAGAAAAAACCCCATCAAATCCTCGCATGTGGCCAAGCTGAAAAAAAAGCCCATCAAATCCTCGCATGTGGCCAAGCTGAAAAAAACAAACAAAAACAACCCCTTCAAATCCTCTCATGTGGCGAAGTTGAAAACCCCCCCCCAAAAAACCATGAAATCCTCGCATGTGGCCAAGTTGAAAAAACCCCCCCTAAAAAACCATCAAATCCTCGCATGTGGCCAAGCTGAAACCCCCCCCCCCCCAAAAAAACTATCAAATCCTCACATGTGGCCAAGCAAAAAAAAAAAACAACCAAAAAAACCATCAAATCCTCATATGTGGCCAAGCTGAACCCCCCCCCCCCCCAAAAAAAACAATTAAAGCCTCACATGTGGCCAAGATGAAAAAAAAACAACCAAAAATACCATCAAATACTCGAATGTGGCCAAGCTGAAAAACACCCCCAAAAAACCATCAAATCCTCAAATGTGGCCAAGCTGAAAAAACAACATCAAATCCTCGCATGTGGCCAAGTTGAACCGCCCCCCCCACCCCAAAACCATCAAATCCTCGCATGTGGCCAAGCTGAAAAAAAAACCCATCAAATCCTCGCATGTGACCCAGCTGAACCCCCCCCCCCCCCACCATCCCCCAAAAAACCATCAAATCCTCGAATGTGGACAAGCTGGAAAAAAACAAACCCAAAAAACCCCATGAAATCCTCGCATGTGGCCAAGCTGAAAAAACAAACGAAAAAACTCCATCAAATCCTAACCCCCCCCCCCCCAAAAAAACTATCAAATCCTCACATGTGGCCAAGCAAAAAAAAAAAAAAACCAAAAAAACCATCAAATCCTCATATGTAGCCAAGCTGAACCCCCCCCCCCCAAAAAACAATCAAATCCTCATGTGGCCAAAATGAAAAAAAAAAAAAAAAAAAACCATCAAATACTCGAATGTGGCCAAGCTGAAAAACACCCCCAAAAAACCATCAAATCCTCGAATGTGGCCAAGCTGAAAAAACAACATCAAATCCTCACATGTGGCCAAGTTGAACCCCCCCCCCCCCAAAAACCATCAAATCCTCGCATGTGGCCAAGCTGAAAAAAAAACCCATCAAATCCTCGCATGTGACCCAGCTGAACCCCCCCCCCCCCCCGCCATCCCCCAAAAAACCATCAAATCCTCGAATGTGGACAAGCTGGAAAAAAAAAAAACCAAAAAAACCATAAAATCCTCGAATGTGGCCAAGCTGAGAAAAAACCCCATCAAATCCTCGCATGTGGCCAAGCTGAAAAAACAAACAAAAACCCCATCAAATCCTCGCATGTGGCCAAGTTGAAAGAACCCCCCCCCCAAAAACCATCAAATCCTCGCATGTGGCCAAGTTGAAAAAAAAAAACCCCCAAAAAACCATCAAATCCTCATGTGGCCAAGCTGAAAAAACACCCCCAAAAAACCATCAGATCCTCGAATGTGGCCAAGCTGGAAAAAACAAACAACCAAAAAAACCATAAAATCCTCAAATGTGGCCAAGCTGAAAAAAAACAAACCAAAAAAACCATAAAATCCTCGAATGTGGCCAAGCTGAAAAACAAACAAAAAAAAAAAAAACATAAAATCCTCGAATGTGGACAAGTTGGAAAAAACAAACCAAAAAAACCATAAAATCCTCGAATGTGGACAAGTTGGAAAAAACAAACCAAAAAAACCATAAAATCCTCGAATGTGGCCAAGCTGAAAAAAACCATAATATCCTCGAATGTGGCCAAGCTGGAAAAAACAAACCAAAAAAACCATAAAATCCTCGAATGTGGCCAAGCTGAAAAAAACAAACCAAAAAAACCATAAAATCCTCGAATGTGGACAAGCTGGAAAAAAAAAAAACCAAAAAAAACCCATAAAATCCTCGAATGTGGCCAATCTGGAAAAAAAAAAACCCCCAAAAAACCATAAAATCCTCGAATGTGGCCAAGCTGAAAAAAAAACAAAAAAAAAAAAACATAAAATCCTCGAATGTGGCCAAGCTGAAAAAAAACAAACCAAAAAAACATAAAATCCTCGAATGTGGCCAAGCTGAAAAAAACCCCCCCCCCAAAAACATAAAATCCTCGAATGTGGCCAAGCTGAAAAAATTAAAAAAACCCAAAAAACATAAAATCCTCCAATGTGGCCAAGCGGAAAAAAAAACCCCCCAAAAACCATAAAATCCTCGAATGTGGCCAAGCTGAAAAAAAACAAACCAAAAAAACATAAAATCCTCGAATGTGGCCAAGCTGAAAAAAAAAACCCCCCAAAAACCATAAAATCCTCGAATGTGGCCAAGCTGAAAAAATATAAAAAACCCAAAAAACATAAAATCCTCCAATGTGGCCAAGCGAAAAAAAAACAAACCAAAAAAACCATAAAATCCTCGAATGTGGCCAAGCTGAAAAAAAAAAAACCCCAAAAAACCATAAAATCCTCGAATGTGGCCAAGCTGAAAAAAAAAAACCCCAAAAAACCATAAAATCCTCGAATGTGGCCAAGCTGAAAAAATTTAAAAAACCCAAAAAACATAAAATCCTCCAATGTGGCCAAGCGGAAAAAAAACAAACCAAAAAAACCATAAAATCCTCGAGTGTGGCCAAGCTGAAAAAAAAAACCCCCAAAAAACCATAAAATCCTCGAATGTGGCCAAGCTGAAAAAAAACCCCCCAAAAAACCATAAAATCCTCGCATGTGGCCAAGTTGAAAAAACCCCCCCTAAAAAACCATCAAATCCTCGCATGTGGCCAAGCTGAAACCCCCCCCCCCCCCCCAAAAAACTATCAAATCCTCACATGTGGCCAAGCAAAAAAAAAAAACAACCAAAAAAACCATCAAATCCTCATATGTGGCCAAGCTGAACCCCCCCCCCCCCCAAAAAAACAATTAAAGCCTCACATGTGGCCAAGATGAAAAAAAAAACAACCAAAAATACCATCAAATACTCGAATGTGGCCAAGCTGAAAAACACCCCCAAAAAACCATCAAATCCTCAAATGTGGCCAAGCTGAAAAAACAACATCAAATCCTCGCATGTGGCCAAGTTGAACCGCCCCCCCCACCCCAAAACCATCAAATCCTCGCATGTGGCCAAGCTGAAAAAAAAACCCATCAAATCCTCGCATGTGACCCAGCTGAACCCCCCCCCCCCCCCCACCATCCCCCAAAAAACCATCAAATCCTCGAATGTGGACAAGCTGGAAAAAAACAAACCCAAAAAACCCCATGAAATCCTCGCATGTGGCCAAGCTGAAAAAACAAACGAAAAAACTCCATCAAATCCTAACCCCCCCCCCCCCCCAAAAAAAACTATCAAATCCTCACATGTGGCCAAGCAAAAAAAAAAAAAAACCAAAAAAACCATCAAATCCTCATATGTAGCCAAGCTGAACCCCCCCCCCCCAAAAAACAATCAAATCCTCATGTGGCCAAAATGAAAAAAAAAAAAAAAAAAAACCATCAAATACTCGAATGTGGCCAAGCTGAAAAACACCCCCAAAAAACCATCAAATCCTCGAATGTGGCCAAGCTGAAAAAACAACATCAAATCCTCACATGTGGCCAAGTTGAACCCCCCCCCCCCCAAAAACCATCAAATCCTCGCATGTGGCCAAGCTGAAAAAAAAACCCATCAAATCCTCGCATGTGACCCAGCTGAACCCCCCCCCCCCCCCGCCATCCCCCAAAAAACCATCAAATCCTCGAATGTGGACAAGCTGGAAAAAAAAAAAACCAAAAAAACCATAAAATCCTCGAATGTGGCCAAGCTGAGAAAAAACCCCATCAAATCCTCGCATGTGGCCAAGCTGAAAAAACAAACAAAAACCCCATCAAATCCTCGCATGTGGCCAAGTTGAAAGAACCCCCCCCCCAAAAACCATCAAATCCTCGCATGTGGCCAAGTTGAAAAAAAAAAACCCCCAAAAAACCATCAAATCCTCATGTGGCCAAGCTGAAAAAACACCCCCAAAAAACCATCAGATCCTCGAATGTGGCCAAGCTGGAAAAAACAAACAACCAAAAAAACCATAAAATCCTCAAATGTGGCCAAGCTGAAAAAAAACAAACCAAAAAAACCATAAAATCCTCGAATGTGGCCAAGCTGAAAAACAAACAAAAAAAAAAAAAACATAAAATCCTCGAATGTGGACAAGTTGGAAAAAACAAACCAAAAAAACCATAAAATCCTCGAATGTGGACAAGTTGGAAAAAACAAACCAAAAAAACCATAAAATCCTCGAATGTGGCCAAGCTGAAAAAAACCATAATATCCTCGAATGTGGCCAAGCTGGAAAAAACAAACCAAAAAAACCATAAAATCCTCGAATGTGGCCAAGCTGAAAAAAACAAACCAAAAAAACCATAAAATCCTCGAATGTGGACAAGCTGGAAAAAAAAAAAACCAAAAAAACCCATAAAATCCTCGAATGTGGCCAATCTGGAAAAAAAAAACCCCCAAAAAACCATAAAATCCTCGAATGTGGCCAAGCTGAAAAAAAAACAAAAAAAAAAAACATAAAATCCTCGAATGTGGCCAAGCTGAAAAAAAACAAACCAAAAAAACATAAAATCCTCGAATGTGGCCAAGCTGAAAAAAACCCCCCCCCCAAAAACATAAAATCCTCGAATGTGGCCAAGCTGAAAAAATTTAAAAAACCCAAAAAACATAAAATCCTCCAATGTGGCCAAGCGGAAAAAAAAACCCCCCAAAAACCATAAAATCCTCGAATGTGGCCAAGCTGAAAAAAAACAAACCAAAAAAACATAAAATCCTCGAATGTGGCCAAGCTGAAAAAAAAAACCCCCCAAAAACCATAAAATCCTCGAATGTGGCCAAGCTGAAAAAATATAAAAAACCCAAAAAACATAAAATCCTCCAATGTGGCCAAGCGAAAAAAAAACAAACCAAAAAAACCATAAAATCCTCGAATGTGGCCAAGCTGAAAAAAAAAAACCCCAAAAAACCATAAAATCCTCGAATGTGGCCAAGCTGAAAAAAAAAACCCCAAAAAACCATAAAATCCTCGAATGTGGCCAAGCTGAAAAAATTTAAAAAACCCAAAAAACATAAAATCCTCCAATGTGGCCAAGCGGAAAAAAAACAAACCAAAAAAACCATAAAATCCTCGAATGTGGCCAAGCTGAAAAAAAAAACCCCCAAAAAACCATAAAATCCTCGAATGTGGCCAAGCTGAAAAAAAACCCCCCAAAAAACCATAAAATCCTCGAATGTGGCCAAGCTGAAAAAATAAAAAAACCCAAAAAACATAAAATCCTCCAATGTGGCCAAGCGGAAAAAAAACAAACCAAAAAAACCATAAAATCCTCGAATGTGGCCAAGCTGAAAAAAAAAACCCCCAAAAAACCATAAAATCCTCGAATGTGGCCAAGCTGAAAAAAAAAAAACCCAAAAAACATAAAATCCTCCAATGTGGCCAAGCGGAAAAAAAACAAACCAAAAAAACCATAAAATCCTCGAATGTGGCCAAGCTGAAAAAAAAAACCCCCAAAAAACCATAAAATCCTCGAATGGCCAAGCGGAAAAAAAACAAACCAAAAAAACCATAAAATCCTCGAATGTGGCCAAGCTGAAAAAAAAAACCCCCAAAAAACCATAAAATCCTCGAATGTGGCCAAGCTGAAAAAAAAAAAACCAAAAAAACCATCAACGTTTGAATTGCAATGAAGAGCTCGGATTCTATTCCGGGCGCATTTGTTAACGCCTTCTGTTGTAATGTTTCAGCGTTGTCAAATTCCTTTCTGGACACCTTTGCATTTACCTTTGCAGTTCCAATGTTGAATGGATGGTCCTTGTCGTCGACCCAATAGCCAACTGCTTTGGCTGTAAACATCACTTCCAAATATTCTCGTCAAATCTGATTGGTATTTGAAGATATTACAGATGTCGTGATGTCACACAGTGAGAACACCAAAAGGAGTTTATTTTTGTAATGAACAAAAAAGATCAACGACTATCATCGTCTCCGGCGGTCATTGCGGTAATAATCACATTCCTCGTACTCCCGGCAGTGCAAGGACAAGCTGAAGGACTTTGAGAGTTCAGAGATTAGGGAGCACATTTGATCGAGTTTATCGCATAATATTGTGTCACACTTGCCAAGGGCTTTGCAAATTAAAAGAAGAAAGTAGATAATACGCACAGTAATTTGGGGAGCAGATTATTACAGACGGGCTAAATTAAAAGATTCGCCAAGCTGGTGTATCCAGTGGGGACAAACATAATAACTTTGGTGGCAGGCCTTTAATTATGTGCGTTTGCAAGCATGATTCGATTCGATTAAATTCCACGGTAAGGAGGAGATTTGGGATGGTGCTGCCTTCAATATGCAGTATCTTAACCCCTATCCAAAGGTGCTTCTGAGGGCGTTTTAAAGAGTCGACAATGGTGTGTCGATTGGCATGACTTGCACACGAGACCGTGCTCTGCAGACGGATTACTCACTTTGTTGACGTCATTCGCGAGTCATCTGGGTTCTTGAGCACAATGGAATCCAAAGATTAGCTCAGTTTCTAAGGCTGAGAATCCAAGTCCTGAACTAGAACTAGAACGACATTTGGTGGAGTGCATACCTCCGCCAGGTTGAACAGTTTTTGTTTTGTATCCCACTGATAGGCCGGATTCTGCATCTGAACCTGAACCAAAATCGAATTGGCTTGTTTTTGTCACCTACGCAGCCCGTCCACTAAATTTCGCTAAATGCCATCCATAACCTTTTTGAGATATCCTCATCACAGAGAGACAAACAGACAGATAGGGGTGAAAACATAACCTCCGCATACCATCGGTAGCGGAGGCACCTAAATGGTATTTTTTAGAATACTTACCCTGTACAGTCAACTTGGTGTGAGCCAACTCTTCTGTTTTTGAACGTTTTTAAAAATTTGATCCAATATGGCTGCCAAACCACGTGAGCGATTACATCATAAATTTATATTCTCTAATATAATGGTTGCATAGATCACGCTCAATAAATTAAAAACTGATCAGACTAAGAATTTTCCATGTCAAATTATGACGTCATAATTACGACACCAATGACGACATCATTAGCAACACCTATTCCCCATGCAGAGTTCTTTACAATGAGCCACATTTCAATTTTTTTCCATGGAGCGGTTATGGAGATATAGAGGTGTAACGTTTTTCAGTTTTTCCAAGATGGTGCCTGTACCATGTTATCTGTTATTGTATTATTACATCATGTTATTACATCATAATTATCATTAAAATATTCTACAGGAGGAGGTGCTCCTGTGGTGAAAATTTTGTGTCAATCAGACCAAGAATTGCAGAGAAAAAATAATTCATACTGATCGATTCAAGCGTTGTACTTGTCAAATTATGACGTCATAAATAAGGTACCTATGACATCATAATTAACATATCTTATTCCACATGGGGAGTTCTTTACAATGAACCATGTTTCAATTTTTTTCCATGGAGCAGTTTCAGAGATATAGAGGTACAACATTTTTCGATTTTTCCAAGATGGCGCCTGTACCACGTGACCTATGACGTCATAATTATAAATAAAAAAAATTCTACAGGTGGAGGCACTCCGATGGTAAAATTTCGTGCCAATCGGACCATCAATGGTTGCCGAGAAAATGAATTTTATAAATGCAGACACTTACGCACGCACGTACGCACCGAATGCTTAACCCTGCTTTTCGCTTCGCGAGCGCAGGGTAATAATGCCACCATAGGCCCAATTTTCACCAATAACCTTTGGCATACCGGCCCAATGTCCTCAACAATCGGCCACCATAATGTCCATGTGTTTTATTATTTATGCATGTGTGTGTACTGACATGTGTAGTTCATTTTGACTGTTCGACCTACAAAAGTGAAAGAAGAGCTCCTGGGGTCACGTCAAGGGGCAGTCATGAAGCGGCGCGAGTATGATGTGACTGCATGTGTCGTGTTGTGTTCACAGACTCACAACTACTGCTTCAACTCACTTTGTACACATTTTCGCGCTCATGCATTGGGAGCTTTTCTGCGTCATCCAGCAAAACCTGCGAGTGGTAGATCCAA
This sequence comes from Myxine glutinosa, assembly GCF_964187855.1. Lineage (NCBI taxonomy): Eukaryota > Metazoa > Chordata > Myxini > Myxiniformes > Myxinidae > Myxine > Myxine glutinosa. Next base: position 81,778,130 of record NC_136274.1, read on the forward strand.
GTGGTGATGTCGGCGATATTCTGGTCAAACTGCGTCATCTGCGTCTGGTAATCCTAAGGGAAAACAAAACATTCACGAGACAAAATGTGGATCACGTGACATGCCAGATCAGATAATTCACCATCATAAGAAGGGATCTTCAAAGACCAGTAGAAAAAAATTGCAACACAAAAGGGAAATGTGCATTTGCTCACGGGAGTTTTCAAACTCCTTTTGCATTGTCAACCGTTGCCGGAAGTATCGTGATCACACCTTCTTGGAAAGGTAAGGTAAAAGATGGAGAGGAAAGGTGAAGATACCTGCAGCAGTCGATGCCACTCTTCTGTGCGTGACGTCACGGCAATCCAATTGCTGTTGAGAAGACTCAGCTTGTCATCCACAGAATTCTCTTGGCCTTTTAGCAGAGCCGTCAGGCTGGCACCAGTTTCCCCTGCTGCCGCTAGCAATGGCCTACGCTTCTCAACCTCTTTCTGTGTGACCTGTCGATAATCAAAATTGGCCGCAAACGGTCACCTTCGAGGTCACTCGCCACATTTGACGCAGTCATCAAAACAATCTTAGCTTCAGAACTTGCTCAAACATTTGGAGAATTATTGCTCGTCATATTGTGAACAGTTAAGCCTGGTGTTGGCTTAGCAGTTAGAGTGCTGGCTTGGGATCCTAGGATCCTGGGTCCGAATCCAGGTTGATCGCTGAAATAACACCAGGGGGGTCATCATTGCATCATCACTCAACCTATCATCATTCCGTGGTCGGCAAATTGAGTGCCAGTTCACTGGTAATACCCTGTGTGTCGCAAGAGGCGACTAACAGGGTTGGCGGCAGGAAGAGGATCCGGGAGGAAGGTTGGCGTAATACCCTGTGTGTCGCAAGAGGCGACTAACAGGTTTGGCGGCGGGAAGGTTGGCGGCGTAAAACATTGCTTCAAAAAGGGGGCCATGGTGCCCGAAAAAGGCCAACCCCTGCTCTGTGGGGAAAAATGGCCTCAAAAGGTGGTTCCTATATTGTGAACAGTTAAAGATGGTAGTTGGACGGCGATCAGTTCTAAACTAAATAAATGCATGCACGATGCCGTGTTTTATGTACTGATTAGAGGGCTGATGTTGTTGTAGACTGTAGACAGTCACAATGTTCTTATTTACTTTTGCACGATTTCAATCGATATGCTCATCGATAACAATTCTATGTTCTGTTAGCTTCCGTCTGCACGATGAGCTATCTAGAGTATACATACAAAGGGAAAATCATCATCATCCTAAAATACGCCATTTGGGTCTGTCCGTCTGTCTGATGATTTTTTGACGTCAATACATTCCGTCGTTACTTATCCAATCTCAACCAAACTTGACAGGATGACCAAGGGTTACATAATGAAGGTTGTAGCATATTCATTTGGCCCCCTCCCCAAGGGGGTTTTCTCGCCCGAGCAGGTTTTCCCCGCCATTGCCGTCAATGGCATTGCGTGTTGAGGTGTATATCAATGTTAAGTTAGCTTTATCGTGGTGTTTTTCCAAAGAAGAAGATTTATCTTGGCGTTTTTCAAAAGAAGCTTTTAATAACAAAATTAATGATGATCCAATATTGTTAATGTTATTACAAAACAATATTAATACTAATTAAAACTGCGGGCAGTGATGATCCGGGGACCGTACCGCTCCATCCTGATTGGACGGGTGCATGCCAGAGTCGTTGACAACGACAGCCCAGATCCGATTGTTCAAAGTTTCAACTCAATCGATCGAAAAATGAAGGCAGGCATGCATTTTAACGGTTGCCAAAAAATGCAATATGGCCGCCATGTCACGTGACCTATGACGTCATATTTATGATATGTATACAATCACATGCCGTACCATAAGTGGTCAAAGTTTCAACTCAATCGGTCGAAAAATGAAAGTGGGGATGCATTTTAAACGTTTTCAAAAAATCCAATATGGCCGCCATGTCACGTGACCTATGACGTCATAATTAGGATATGCATCCAATCAAGTGACATACTATAATTGGTCAAGGTATCAAGTTCATCTGACCAACAGTTTGGCCTGCAGTTCGATACAAAATTCATGGCATCACAATATTAATTAAATAAAATAAATGCAGAGTCAGCACTTTTTTAATTGGCGCGCCGTAGACTAATTAAGCCAAAAATGAAAAATCGGAGAAAAGAGCGTTCTTCGCCTTGGGGTGTACTATATGTGTGCCAAGGTTCAACTCAATAGGTCGAAAAATGAAGGAGGAGATAGGTTTTTAAGATTTTCACTAAATCCAATATGGCCGCCACAAAACGTTACCTATGACGTCATAATTAGGATATGCATCAAGTCAGATGGTATCCCATACATGGTCAAAGTTTCAAATTCCTACGATGAAAGGTGTGACCTGTAGGTCGCCAACAAATTTTCATGGAATCAGAATAATCTTATCTATAATTCCAGCAATCTCTGTGTGTCTGTCTGTGTGTCTGTGTGTCTGTGTGTCTGTGTGTCTGTGTGTCTGTGTGTCTGTGACCGCTGTTTCTCGACAACCACGGGTCCGATATACTTGAAACTTGCCAGGTATATTGCTGGGGACCCGAGGATGTGCCTTTTCAAGGTTTCATATTAATCGGACAATTACTTACCGAGCTATGTCCAAAAAACGCTTCAACCAATCAGAGAGCAGCGAGCTATCACGTGTGCCGAACGTGGCGATCAGACTCTGCCTCGGACGGCACATTTGACAGCGTATTCATTTATTTCACGTTGGAAAACTATGTTGCCGTTAAACTATGTTTTAAAACGAATTCAAACTGCGATTAAATTAAAACGATTCATCCTAACTGCGATTTGCGAACTTCCGGACAGTGACGACTGTCCGGCAGCACGCTTTCCGGCATCCAATCACAGAACGCTTTGTTGCGTAGGCGTGGCCGATGTGAGACGAGCGGAGCTGAGCGCGTTACGAGCTGACCGCCATTACGGTACGTAATTCGATTTCTTATGCGCATTATTTCTCCCAATTCAGTCAGAGCGAAGGGCGGAAGCGAAGAGCGTTGTATTTTTTGTTTACGG
>NC_136274.1:81786179-81841179 GCF_964187855.1 Myxine glutinosa
AGAAGGAAAATGGAAAAGAGTAGCAGGGGTTTTAAAAATGGTAGGGGAACGACAAATGGGATGTTCACACTGAGGCAGCTGGTGGAGAAGGTGAAAAGGTTGGAGGTGCAAGGTGAAATGGCATTTGGATTTGTGGATCTGAAGAAGGCCGATAATACACTGTCTGGAGAGAGAGAGAGAGAGAGATGGTGATGACGACACTAAGATGGATGGGAGTGCCGGAATCAGAAGTTACGTTCCTAGTAGGGATGTACAAGGGAACAAAGGGAAGAGTTTTGATTGGTCCTGGAATGGTAGAGGTGTTCAGTGTGAACATCAGTTTGAGGCAAGAAGGATCTCTCAGCCCACTCATGTTTATCATGGTGATGGAGCTGGTAAGCAGGAAAGGAAACATGAAAGGTATTCTGTGGAGGATGTTTTATGCAGATGATCTGGCTGTTGTGGTGGAGAGAGGGTTGGATATGCAGGAAGTACTGGGGAGTGGAAGGAGGCATTTAGGAAACTGAGCATGGGGAAGACGGAGGTGATGTGCGTCGGGCAGCAGAGGAAAGTAATGAATATCAGGTAAGAGGGGGAGGAGACCAGACAGGGAAGTAGGTTTGAGTATCTGGGTGGAACAGTGACTGGGATTGGTAAGACAGAGGTGCGGAGGAGGAATCAGGTGGGTGCCAATGTGTGGAGGAAGGTGGAGGGAGTAATGGCAGACAGAAAGATATCAAGAAGATTGAAAGGAAAGGTTCTGATGGCATGTGTCCTACCTTTACAGTCTGGAGACGGTAGCACTAACAGAGAGACAACAACAGAGGCTGGAAGTTTGTGAGAACACCAGGGTCAGGAGGATTGTGGGAGTGAAGAGGGTGGATAGAAGGAGCATGGATGAACTGAGGGAGGAGATTGATGTGCAGATGAGCTGGACAAGGAGATTGGTGAAATTCCGGCTGAGATGGGCTGGGCATTTGGTGCTGATGGGGAAAGAGAGAATGGCAAGCGGAGTGCTTGAGGGAACACAGAAGGAGGAAGAGGTAGTCCGCGGTTGAGATGGGAGGATTGTGTGAATAGGGATATCAGGTGGGGGTGGTTGGAGAGTGGAGAGAGTTGCTGAGGACAGTGGGGAGTGAAGAAGGATTGTGGTCAAGGCAGGGCAGATGCTTGGTACCATTGGCCCTCACCCCTTTAAAGAGGATGACAAGAAGAAGAAGATGATGATTAATGATTATGAAGAAGAAGAAGAAGAATGTTCAAGCAATAATTCAAGTTAAACTAATTGATCTTCGATGATCATTTCGATATTCTTAAGAGACGAATATCGAAATGATCATGAAGATGTCGCATTACCAGAAGTCAGGAATTGCATGAATGCCGCAAATACAGGTAGATTGTGGAAGCTAGTCGCATCACCCTCAAGTAGCATAACCAGAGACAAGATCTCAAAGTAGCACAAAAGAGAAGAAAACTGGGTTCAGATGCCTCTGATTTGATTGCATGTATATGACGATGACACCTGTGACTTGACAGTAGTTCACTCACCATATACCTGGATGAAACACCAGTCACTGTCACAAACTTGGATTTGATGGGACAGGCCAGACTCTAGGAAAACAACCGAATCCCAACATTCTGCTTCGCATTGGCCACGGGCGGAAAGTACCAAGAGGCCAAGTGTGCGTGCGAGGTTTTGCGAACTCATGAGCCTTTTGCCAAAATCAAATTCCTTTATACATCATTCATTTTATATATTTACACATACATCATTCATCTTTATATATCATTCATTTTTATATATAATTTATATATCATTCAACTGAAAGGTGGACAAAGAGGTTCTCATTACCATGAGATCTGTAAGCGCAAGCCAGGATGCGCTTCGATGTGGGAAAGGGAATCCTCACCTTTTCCTTTTTTCAGGGGTTATCTGGGGGAATTCTATTATTTTGGTGGGGAATTCAAATAGCACACCCCGATTATGGCAGAAAATGAAATCGTTTGATGAAATCAAATGGCACGATACATGGCAGGCATCGTAACGAGACAATCATGCATAGTCCAGTCGGATTGAATGGAAGATGCATTTCATTAGGAGCGGATGTTATTTTGTAGTCATAGTCGAGGCTCGTGGAAGAGGTAGTAGGAGGACACAGAATGGATCAGGACACGACAGGGCAAAAAGAACAGCAGAGAGAGGGGGGAAACACCAACAACAGAGATGAAGGACAAGACAGAGGGAGACTTGGACAAAGAGTGGGGTGGGAGGAATGAGGGGCAGGAGAGGATGTTTGGGGTGGACAAGTTGAACACAGAAGGAAACTCTCAGGAGAGAAAACTGGATTTTGAAAGGAGGATTGCATGGGGTTAGGGTGGGTTAAGGGATAAAAGATCATGGTTTAGGATTGCTGACGATGTGAGATGGCGGTGAACAGCTAGCTGTCTTGAAGACCTGGAGGGAAGAATGAGATTGAAAAGAATGTGGAAGTTGAATCCACAGACGGGTAAAGAGGGACAAATGAGGGGAGGTGAGCAGTTATTCTGGATTTAGGTAGTTTCACCAGAAGGGAATTGATGGTGGACCACGTGTGCCCTCCAGAAACATGGGGGAGATGAAGACAAAGCATGGAAAGGGCAGAGGATGCAAGACTAGAAAGTTGGCAGCAGAAGACAGAGAGAGACCACCGACCTGTCTGCGATGGCGAAGTGATAGGCCCAGACTCAGCCTCATAGCATGAGATTCCAATAATCTTGAAGGCCTTGGTTTCCACGTAGTCAAGCTGAGCAACATGTGAAGCAGGGTAACTTTATGAACTCAACATTATTTTCTCGTTTCTAGGATGTGACCTTTGATGTTGCAAGAGCAAACAGGACCAAGTTTGTGATGAAAATTACAAGGAAAAGGTAAGTGTTCATTCATTAGAAATATTTAAATTTCTGCTCATAATTAAACAACTGCAGAAACACGATCATTATATCCTGCCATATGCACCTGTTCACCAACAACAACAACAACAACAACAACATGCATTTTAAAGGCCATTTTCCCTGCTAGAGCAGGGGTTAGCCTTGCGGTCCCCATGACAATCTTCTCCATTTTGCCCTATTTTCTGCATCTCTCCTTGTTAACCCCCTTGCCCGCATTTCTTCTTCCATCATCTTTAGCCAAGTCTTTCTCGGTCTTCCCCGTCCTCTGCTTCCTTCTACATTCATTTCCATCACTCTTCTCAACCAGTCACTTTCATCCTTCCTCAACACATGACCAAACCATCTCAACCTGTTCCTCTTCACAGCATCAATCACAGGCTCTATTCCCATCATCTTTCGCAATTCATCATTTGTCTTCCTCTCTCTCAACGATACTCCGCACATCCGTCGAACCATTCGCATTTCCACCCTTTCCAACCTTCGTTGCTGCTCGACGTTCATTACCCATGTCTCGCTCCCATAAATCATAACACTTCTCACACATGCGGCATACACCTTTCCCTTCAGCTTCAACGACACTCCCCTCATCATCAGCACGCCACGCCACTCAGTTCCCGAAACTTCTTCCATGCACATCTCACTCAAGCAACCGTTGCCGAGTCTGATCCACCTTCTCCATTCAGCATGTCTCCGAGGTAGCAAAATGTTTTCACACCTTCCAGCTTCACGCCGTCTCCAAGATCCAACTCAACATTTCCTCCATCTGCAGCTCCCTCTGTGCACACCTTACATTTGAATGTAGCTGCCACACTGGTTAATGACCCTCTCAGACCACTACATTTTTGATGAACCCACTCAGCGCACATTGTACATTGAATGGAGTTCACTCCGACACCCTTCCTACACACAGCAAAGGGCCACTTCCCAGTTCTTTCCACCTCACCACATGCTTTACCACTTGCCATCACCTTCGTCTTTCCGATATTCACCTTCAGACCTTTTGTCTCCATACATTCCTTCCACGTGTTCATCTTTTCCTTCAGTCCATCCATACATTCCGCAATCAACACCAGATCATCTGCATACAACAACTCCCACGGTAAACCCTCCTTTACGTTCTGAGCCAGCACCTCCATCACAGCTACAAATAGTAGTGGACTTAGTACCGACCCCTGATGCACTCCCACCTTCACCTCAAACTCACCACTGTTACCGTCCTTCGTCCTTACAGCTGTGCGCGCTCTTTTGTACATTGCCATCACTACTCTAATCAACCATTCCTCCACTCCTAACTTCCTCAATGCCCATGTCAATACTTTGCGTGGTACCCTATCGAATGCTTTCTCCAGATCAACAAACCCAAGAAACAACTTCTTCCTCTTCTCCATGTACTTCTCCTGCAACTGCCTCACAATGAAAAGCGCGTCTGTCGTTCCTCTTCCTGGCATGAATCCAAACTGCATTTCGTCGATCTTCACTTTCTTCCTTATCCTCCTCTCCAACACCCTTTCCAATACCTTCATTCCATGCTCCAATAACTTTATCGCTCGGTACGAGCCACACTCCAGAGGGTCACCTTTCCCCTTGTATAGATGGACAAGGGTACTCAGTTCCCAATCCACTGGAATGCGGCCTTCTTTCACCACCAGATTACAGATCTCTGTCATTCTCTTCACACCCCAACTTCCTGCTGCCTTCAACATATCTCCCACAACTCCCGTCGGACCTCCGCTTTTCTACCCTTCATTGCTTTTATCGCTTCCTCAACTTCCTTCTCAGTTATCTTCTCTGCCGGTCCTAAAACTGGGTTACTCTCTATGTTGCCATCCCATTCATTCTCTGTATTCAACAGCATTTCCATATATCTTTTCCATCTTCCTTTAATTCCATCTGGGTCGACAACGATTTGACCCACTTCATCCTTCAAGCAACTCACCCCCATCACATCACACCTCTCTTTCACTATCTGCTTTGCAATCCTGAATGCTGCTTTCTGACCCTCTTCCGAATCCAAGCGTTCTCTGAACATTTTCCTACATGCCTCCTGCGCCTTTGCTACCTCTTTCTTTGCAGCCTTCCTGGCTGCCTTATAACTTTCATGCTCTGCTGTTTCTGCTCCCGTACCCTTCGCCTTCTGCCACTCCTTGAACTTCTTCCTCTTCTCGTCAATCCTCTTTCCAACTTCATCATCCCACCACCATGTTTCCGAGTGCCTCGGTGGTCCTTTTGTCCATCCACATACCTCACCAACGGCTCCCAACAGACTAGCCTTCATCGACATCCAACCACTTTCAAGCTCAACCACATCATCCTCGACCCTACTCAGCCTCTCTTTTAATGCCTCCCTTACTGTCACCTCTTTCAACCTCCACACCTTCATTATCGGTTGGTACTTCACCCGCCGAGCTCTCCTCGCACTTTTCACCCTTATGTCGCAGACAACCAAGTGGTGCTGTGAAACAGCCTCCTCCCCCGGGATCACCTTTGTGTCCCAGAGGTGCCCCCTATCTCGCCTACGCACCATCAGGTAGTCAACGGTTGTCGTCGACTCACCTGACGTGTATGTAACAAGCTTATTATCCTCTTTCTGGAACTGAGTATTACAAATCAACAAATCAGCTCCATCAGCAAACTCCACAATCCTTTCACCTTCTCCATTTCTCACACCATATCCGTAACCCCCATGAACTCCGTCAAAACCGTCCATACTCCTTCCCACATGTCCATTTAGGTCTCCTCCTACCACAACAACTTCCTCATCTTTCACGTTTTCCATCAGCTTCTCTATCGCACACCAGAACCTGTCCTTTTCTTCATCGCTTCGACCAACCTGCAGAGCATATCCCGAGATGACGTTCACCAAGAGCTTTCCAATCATCATTTTCACCATCATCAACCTATCACTCACTCTCATCACACTCACCACACTGTCTACAAACTCCTCAGAAAACAGGACACCAACACCATTCATGCCCTCCAGGCACCCTTGCCACACAAACGTGTATTTCTGTCCCTGCCTACCCTTCACCACTCTCACACCACTTCCCTTCCATCTCGTCTCTTGCACACAACATATTGTTGCGGATATGAGGACTGTATATTTTTTTGATTGTGTGCTTTATTATTATTATTATTGTTTATTCTGCGCCCCCTGCCTCCGGAGCTGTGTAAAGGTAAAAGGGCATCCCATAATTAGTCCACAAGCATACACGTCAGCCAATAATAGAATACCCCTGTTCGATAGTTATATCTTATTCTGTGTTTTAGGGTAAGGCTGTGTCGCCCATTAATTGAAGTACTCCATTGCACCAGTGAAAGAGAATAGATCCCCTTTCATTCCCATCCCCAAAATCTCCATTTCCTTTCACATCCCCTTTCTTTCGTCATTACCAAGCCTCGATTGCCAATTACATCCCCTCCAAAACCACCATTGAACATGTGCTCGGGTCGGGGAAGAGGGGCGTGCCCGCCCGTCGTCATCAAGGGCGGAGCCAGAGGGTCGCGTGACCAACCAGGGCCGAGGTGAGCACACCGATGGGCGTGTCCTGAAGGCCGGCGGCTTGATCGCCGGAGGCGCTATAAAGGCGCGCGCGCAAGAAGCGTGGGGTTGTCGGTGGTGAGGAGTGAGTGGACCAAGAGAGAGAAAGAGTGGTTGGACCAAGAAAGCGAAAGAGTGGTTGGACCAAGAGAGAAAGAGTGGTTGGACAGGGAGACGTGCAAGAGTGTTGTTGAGTTGAGGGTTTGGACCAGACGAGTCAGACGAGTCCTGGCAAAGCAAGCGGCGGCCACAGCAGCAACAACACCCAACAGCCGCTTGGGGCCTGGACGGCGGTTTTGAGCAGGGCCGCGAAGGAACGGCGGCTGCTAAACGCGCCGATCGTGCTGCAGGACCCCCTTGGACCTTCCTCTCCCTCCAGCCATCCACCTCCTGCCTTTCCACCCTTCTTGTGTACGTGAGTTTGTTCTGTGTGTCTTGTCCCTGGGTATTTAATTAAGTCTGTATAAGCTAGTATTTGCACTGTGTCACCTGCGTCTTATGTGTTGTAAATAAACGTGACTGCTTTCTTTTTGCTTGTGTGTATAATAAATCCAATTACTCTTCTGTCCGTCTTCTCGTCTTATTCCTTTTCCTCTTTGCATTTCGTCGTTTTAGTCTTTTCCAGATTGGGCAGCTGCGGTGCGATACGGCCAAAGTTCTGGGTGAATCGGGTGAGTCGGGGAACAACTGTTCGGTCGCGGAGCCTTCGCTCGGCAAATAACATCTAAACCGCGATCAGTAACAATATGTCCACTCTTCTTCTGACCAATTCTTCCACCACTTCTCCTGATCTCCCTGTCATTGTCCCTACATTCCATGTCCCAAACCTCAGAAACCGATCTCCACTTCGGGCTGTTCCCTGCCCATATGTAGTTGTAATCGTCATGGTTCTCTTTTTGAGGCAATGTTTTTTTTATGGCCGGATGCCCTTCCTGACGCCAACCCTCTTAGTCATCTTTTACGACACGCAGGGATACGGTGTACCTATTCTTATCCAGGGTACACACCTGTTCACCAAGATGATGAATAATGTCCTCCTTTTTCTAATGCTGTTAAATATTTGCTTCTCACTCATTCTGTGAGACTTTGTGAGTGCGCGCACACACACACACACACACACACACACACACACACACACACACACACACACACACAGACACACACACACACACACACACACGTATATATAATGATGAATGTTTCAATACAGTATACAACACTGTACTGTACAATATAATATGCGTGTGTTCATCTGCCTTTAGAAGAATACGCGTTACCGATTACGGACTGGGACGAGGAATCTGTCTGGAACTTCTAACGGGATCAGAGCCGGTGTTGGGACGGCGACGACGACGGAACCCAGATCTAGCTCAAGAACAGGAGCACCTCACCATCATGGGTTCCTGACAGATATTGCTGAAGTGCGAGAGATGGAGCAAAGCCTTCTCGGACTTCTTGGTGATTTCCGCTCTGGCAAGATGTAGACATTTGACGAGGCCATAATGGAACCTCCCAGATCCCCTTCTTTGGTTTGTTTTTAAAGGTGTTATGCATGTACAAAAACATGTCATTGTACAATTTGGAATAGTTACCTTTATTTCAAAGTTTGCTCTTGGTTCAACTCATTTATTTGTTACTTGCGATGGATAAAAAGTTAACATCTTTTTATCATTCTCGCGAGATCTTGTAAAAAAGTTAACATTTGGAGATCTCGCGAGATCTTGGAGACGGCGGCAGGGATTTTCGAAGCTCCACACGGTCTCCACGTTTTTCGAAGTTAAGTCTGTTCACAATTGTATTTTGTCGAAACTGTATTTATCTTTCGGTGTGTGAAGTTATTGTGTGCAACTTTGGTTGTTTCTCGGTGTTTATCTTTCATAAATTGATCGTCTGTTTGCCGTGTCGCGAGCAAGGCCTTGTACAGTGTGCACTGTACAACCTTGAGGCTTTGTTTTTCTCTCAGTGGTCCGTCGTTTGTGATCCAATAACTTTCGCTCTCTGTATTCCCAGTCTTTTCACCCATAGCCTACTTCCTTGTGTAAATCTCAACTCAAAAAAAACAAACAAAAAAAAAAAACATTTCCTTCTCTGTTCTCATTCGTTTATTCATTCTTATTCGTTCGTTCGTTCTTCGACCACGTGTTTCTCCCCCATTTCCCCAGATAGTTTTCACTCATTAACCTTCAATGTTTACACTTTCCCCTCAAGTTATGTATTCCGTCATATTTTATAACACCTTTTTCTTCTTCTTCTTTAAAAGGCTGCTTTCGACTTGCTCACCAAATCAATTCATCCCAAAAAAAATATCCATCTCCTATAGTGCCTTTTTTCTACATTCCCTAAACTCTCCTGCACTCCATCCTCCATCCAGCGTCCTTAAACGTATTTTTAACTCGAAGGTCACAAGAAACTCATTTTGCAATAAATGTTCGTTTCCCATAAATCGTACACTTTCAAAAATCCAATCTCACCCCTCCCCTCCAAATCTTCCCCATAACTCCTCCCCTCCAAATCTTCCCCATCACCCCTCCCCTCCAAATCTTCCCCATCACCCATCCCTTTCAAATCTCCCCCCTTGCCCCCTCCCTCCTAAACTACCCCCTCACCCCTCCCCGCCAAGACGCCCCCTCGCCCCTCCCCTCCTAGACTCCTGCCTCACCCCTCCCCTCCAAATCTCCCCCATATCCCATCCCTTTCAAATCCCTCCCCTTGTCCCTTCCCTCCCAAACTCCCCCCTCACCCCTCCCCTTCAAATCTCCCCACCCTCATTGCTTCTCAATTTCCCCCCTCTCACTCCCCCTCCTCAAAGCATCCTCCCCGCTTCTTCCCCCTTCAAACTCTCACCTCCATCTCCCCCAACCTTCTGCCTCGCTCTTCCCCCTCCTCAAATAACACCTCATTGTGGCTCACCCAATCACCATCAAACCTTTTGTCCGCCCCATCCTTCCCTTTCTCCGAGCTATTCGGAAATCTCTGACACACCTTCAACAGCTCTCCCTACCTCTTCCACCTCTTCCACATCTTCCCCTACCCCTCCTCCCCCCTGTTCTGTATCTGATGCTCCCCCTTCCTCTTCATTAACGGTATGGACCTCAAACATCCGGGGCCTTCGTTCAAACTTAACTGATCTCTCCATACAGGTTGCTTCTGTCAAACCAGACGTGATCTGCTTAACAGAAACTTTCCTCCTTTATGATGTCTCTGATTCCATAGTATCTCTCCCGGGCTACTCCCTCCTCCGGTATGATAGACCTGAGCCTCGTCCTGGAGGCGGGGTTGCTATCTTTATCAAAAACTCTCTTCCTCACTCGCCCTGCACTGCACTCTCTCCACCTCACCCCCAGGAATACCTCTGGCTACGGCTTCCCCTTCGCTCCCACCTCTTGTTCATATGTGTGTTGTACCGTCCACCAAACAGTGATGACTCCATCTACATCTCGCTGTCTGATGATATGGACCAACTTCTAACTACTCATCCCAACTCTCTCTTCCTCATATGTGGTGATTTCAACTGTCATCATGCCAGTTGGCTGGGTGTGGGTACCTCTCTCACCAGCCATGGCTCCTCAGCAAAGGACTTCTGCGACTCACTGGGACTGACACAATCTGTCAATTTCCCGACCCGGATCTCAGTCAACGGAACATCTTCTCTTCTGGACTTGGTTATGACTAACTTCCCTGAAAATGTCTGCTGCTCTTCTTCTGCTCCGATCGGATCATCTGATCATGTCCTTGTTAAAGTGGACATCTCTCTGACCATCCTCAGGGAGCCTGCTCAGCGTCGACGAGTCTGGCATTTCACTCAGGCCAACTGGCACGGTCTTCAAGCAGCCATCAATCATCTGGACTGGTCTCCCATCTCTACCACCTCTGACATCAACTCATCCTGGGAATTCTTCCAAAGTAAATTGCTCTCTCTCATGCACAGATTTATCCCATCTCGTCTTCAGTTGTCATACCCTTCCTCCCGTCCATGGTACACGGAATCTTGTGGTGAGGCTGTTGCCCAGAAACAACTTGCCTTCGTCTCCTGGAAAGCAAATCCAACGGAAGGAAATCTCATTTCCTTTCACAAAGCCCGAAACAAGTGTGTGTCCACCCTCAGGAGAGCCAGGAAACAATATCTCTCCGTTCTCAAGACCGAACTCTCTTATCTGTCTCCCTCTTCCAAATCCTGGTGGCGTCTGGTCAAATCCGTTTCTGGTGTTTGTTCCCCCTCCATCCCCTCCCTTACCTCAAACGGCTACACAGCTGACTCCGCACGTGAAAAAGCTGAATGCCTCAACTCTGTGTTTGCCTCTAAATCTTGTGTCCCAAACCCATCCCTCTCTGTACCCACCATACCCAGTCGTACCCTGCTGCTCCTGGACTCCGTGTCCTTTCCTCCTGACAAGGTGGAAAAGTTTCTGTCAACCCTCGACTCTGATTCTGCAACTGGACCCGACGGCATCAGCCCACGGGTCCTAAAATCCTGCTCTGCCGCTCTATCTCACCCTGTCTCTGTTCTCTTCACCCTCTCTTTTGCTCAAGGTCAACTGCCATCTGCTTGGAAATCAGCCAACATCACCGCTTTGCACAAAAAAGGTGCAAAAACAGATCCTAGCAACTACAGACCAATCAGCCTTCTCCCAATTATCAGCAAAGTCATGGAATCCATCATTGCTTCTGATATGAAATCTTTCCTCTTCTCCAATGGCTTGATCTCTGATCATCAATTTGGTTTCAAACCAGGTCACTCTACTCTGGACATGCTGCTTCTGCTGTCTCAACAATGGATGGAGGTCCTCAATGCCAAACAGGAAATTAGAGCTGTCTCCCTCGACATATCACGTGCCTTCGACACGGTCTGGCACCCCGCTCTGCTCACCAAACTCTCCTCCTTTGGTATCCATGGAAATCTCCACGCATGGCTGGCGGACTTCCTCTCTAGTCGTCGTCAACGTGTGGCCCTGAATGGGTTTCTCTCATCTCCTCTTCCTGTTCAGGCTGGAGTTCCCCAAGGCAGTGTTCTGGGCCCCGTGCTTTTTCTGGTCTTCATCAATGATCTCTCTGACTCTCTCGAAAATCCTCTCTATCTCTTTGCTGATGACTCCACTCTCTGCCGCTCCATTCCTCTTCCCTCAGATCGGCAGTCTGCTGCCTCCTCACTCTCTGAAGACCTGGACAAAATCACAGACTGGTCAAACAAGTGGAACATGTCTTTCAATCCTGACAAATCTCACACTCTTACTATGTCTCTCCGAAAAGATCGACTGGACAACCCTCCCATCTACTTCCTCAACAATCCTCTCCAAGAAGTTCTGTCGCTCAAGATTTTGGGTCTCACTATCTGCCATGATCTTTCTTGGGAAAACCACATTTCCAAGCTGGCCTCCAAAGCCAGTCGCCGACTGGGCATCCTCCGTCGTGCGAAGTCCTTCCTCAGCACACCTGAGCTCCTCACCACATACAAGGCCTTCATCCGCAGCTCAATGGAATACTGTTCTCCCCTATGGGCCGGTGCTCCTGCCTCACACCTAGCTCGGCTTCACGCTGTTGAAACCAAAGCTTTCAGAATTATTGGAATCTCCCGCGATGAAGCTATCTCTGAGGGCCTTTCACTCACTCACCGCAGGCAGGTAGGTGGTCTTTCTGTCTTCTACCGACTCCTCTCCGGCCTTGCACCCCCAGCTCTCTCTGTGCTCTGTCCCCCAAATATTCCTACAGGTCGCACAAGATCTGCCAGCAACCCTCTGATGGTTAAACTGCCGAAATCTCGGCTCTCCGCTCACCTTCACTCTTTCATTCCTCTTTTCTCCCGCCTCTGGAACAAACTCCCTCACTCCCTTCAATCCCACTCCTCCCTCCAGGTCTTTAAAACAGCTGTTCACCACCATCTCTTATCTTCCCCCATCCAAAACCTTGATCTTTTCTACCCCCGCTAATTCACCCCAGATCCACCTTGTTTGAAATTCCAACTTCTTTCCTGGAAGTCCTGGCAGTGTCCATATGTTTTATACCTCTCCCACTGCCCCCTCCCCCCCCCCCCCCAAAGCCCTCGCCCTCTCTCAGATCTCTCGATGTCTCCATGTCTCTCGGTCCCTGCTCTCAAATGTTGTGTTTGTGTCCTTCCCCCTGTCTCCCCATCTTGTCTACCGCTCCCTATGTTATATGTTTTATGTGTCGGTTTGTCTTTCTGTGTAATTAATGTTCGCTCTTTCACGAGCCTCGATCTTGTATACAAAAAAAAATATATATAAAAAAAAAAAAAAATCCACTGTACGTTGTGGTTAATTGTACTAGGATGTTTTTTTCCTCCCTTTGTCCATCTATCTGTCTTTGGAGACGTGAATTTGTCCATTTTCCTTATTCTGTAAGGCTCACTTGGCTGTACCTGGGTGGTTTTGAGAGTAGAAGAGTTGCAGCTGAAACCGCAATCCTATCCAAGTTATTCCTGAAGACTGAAGCTTTGCTTATTTTTGGTTCTTCCTGATTACTTCAATGCAGTATTAGTATTTGCTCTTTTATTTCATGATACTAAAAGGGTTAAACTATAGTTTCCAGTAGTTTTGCAATTTGAAATCACATCAATTATTCACTTTGGGGACATCTGACTGAGGGGAGGAGAGATGAGGTCAGGGGAGAAATACATTGAGAAAATTAAATTGGAGGAAAGAAAAATATGTGCAAAAGAGGATTATAAGAGGGGGGAAGAATAGAGAGGTGGGAAGAGTGGAGATGGAATGGATACAAGGTTGGGAGGTGGTGGGCCTAAGGGAAAATAAGGTATATATGGAACACATAAGGGGACGAGGGAGTCCAAAATTCCATTGTACTTCCATACAAAAAAGCATGGGAACTTTTTCATTTTGATGGAGTTGGGACTAGTATTGGCATATGGGAACAATGGTTTGTTCAACTTTTCAAAAAGAAAAGTTGTTTGTTCAAAAAGAAAATCAACTACTGAAAAGTGGTCCTGCTAAGTTGAAAATGCAGGCCACTGTGTGTTTGTGATATTGTTCGTGGGCCATTGTTTGCAGGCCAGGCCATACATTCAATGTGTCTCTCCAAAGTCATGAGAAATTTTTAAGGTTCATTGCTGATGCTATCAAACCACCTGCCAAACACCATTGAAGTCCAACTCTCTGACAACCTGAGCAGTTTCCATTCATCATCATCATCATCATCAGATTCAGGGGAAGCAGGTGATCGTGTAATACCCCGGTCTCTTCATGCAGCAACTGTTTTTAATCATAACCAATTAATCTGACCCACCTATTGTTTTAAATACATATTTCATTATCATAACATCAACATTATTGGCCATGAAAACAAAACATCCCAACACAAGAGCACGACCTGGTTTACCTTCCGAATTACAATTAAAACTTGAGTGCCCCCTGCTGTCCTTCCTGGTTTATCATATAAACTTTCACTTCATACAAAGACAGCTCTGTTAGCAGGTTTAACTTTGGAACCCCAGGCAAATGTAACTCTGCAAATTTCAGAGCGACATGTTCCAATACCTTCCACCGAGGGCGAACAATCGTGATGTCAGGCCTACCTGAAAGCCTTGATCATTATAGAGATGTTTCAGCGTTGTCAGCTGTTCATCGAGGTCTTGGGAGTTCACCGTGTACTGCTTTTGTACAATCTGCCGTCCTGTCTTGATGACACTTTCGACTTCACTCTTGATCTCACTCAAGGTCTTGTAAAGTTGCTAGAAAGGGAGCGAAAGTGGCCGCGTGTCAGGAAACACGAGAGGTTGCGGCAGGATAACGATGACATAAAATGTGTCAATCATGTTTGAATCCATAAAAAGTCCACACATCATGTTAGAAATAGTTTAGTTGCAATAACAAAATAGGAATGCCAGAAAGAAAATGTTTGCCTCTTTTTGCACGAACGTCTTCTTCAGTCAATCACAGGGATAGACCATAAAATAATATTGAATACAAACGGGTGGATAGTTTTTTGTTTCTTTTATACATGGGCTAAGGCCCATGTATAAAAGTTTTGTACTTCGACAAGTACAAAATATATATATATATATATACAGTGCGTATCAAAAAAAAGGCAATCCGAATTCAAGGGGTTAATATGCAAAGGGTATTTATTTTGACAATTTACATGTGGTTTACCAATTATGAGGAGATCCTCAGCTTTCCATTGATGCCTTTCATGCATCATTGCTGTCACACATGACCGAGTACATGTTCATTGAAAATGACAAGTTCAAATCGCATTTTTACAAGTTTGGCTAACTGCAAGACAGTTTTAAATGGACGCATTACTTGTCGACTGCCAAGTTGATTATGTAAAATTGTTAAGCTGGTCTGGTAATCGTCGGTTGCGTCATCCTTTGTTTAAGATGGGTATTTAAGATGGGCCAACAGTGTATGGGTTTAGAGACAGTCCGAGTCATTCAAAAGATGGTTCAACTTACGACTGAACAGCGGACCTTCGTGGTTACAACCTTTCACCAAACTGGAAGTTTTCAGCAAACTCGTGATGCGTTCAGGGAACATTTCCTAGAACGGGAGCCTCCAGCAGCCAAAACCATCTGGGCGAATGTTAGAAAATACCAAGAGCATGGCACTAGCCTCAACCGCAACAAGGAGAATTCTGGTAGGAGGCGCACTGGGCGATCGGAAATGAACATTGCAGCAGTAAGGCAGCAAGTTTTGGAGCATCCTAGGGATACCAGCGCAAGACGAAATGGGACGGGATTGCCTTTGGCAACATTCAACCGAATCACAAGACTGGACCTCCACCAACATCCATATCGGATTCACATCTGGCATCGAATTACGCCATGGGATTTTGCCAGGAGGCTGGTGCTTGCCAGATGGTTGACAGCACGTTGCGAAGCAGATGTCAATTTCCTGCAGTATCTCGTTATTGGCGACGAAGCTGCTTTCGCCATGGACGGCAAGGTCAATACCCATAATGTTCTTGAATATGCACAGACAGGACAACCCCCGGAATTTAATTTTGACACCAACATGAATCGACAAAAGTGGACTGTTTGGTTGGGACTTTGTGGAAGTGGTCAGGTGATCAGGCCATTTTTCTTTCAAAGGAATGTCAATGGTAACAGGTATCTGCAGATGATCAATGATGAAGTTTTACCGCAGCTGGAGGAGAACATTGAGCGACAAGTTCGTGGTGTCTTCAGATATCTCTGGTGGGCCAAAGACAGGGCCCCAGCACATCGTCTTATCGCTGTCCGAGATCGACTGAGGGAACTCTTTGGAGACCGAGTCATCGCCCTCAACCATGCAGTGGAATGGCCGCCAATATCACCTGACCTCACACCATGTGATTATATCCTTTGGGGACATTTAAAGAACAAGGTGTTCGTAACTCCTCCCTGTGATCTTGACGAATTGCAGGGCCATATTCGACATGAAGTGGATGCTTTGCGCAATGACCCGGCTATGGTGAGATGAGCAGTTCAGGGTATGCTCCGCCGCTGTGAGCTTTGTGTTGAAAGGGGAGGTGGACATGTTGAAGGTGTGGGTGCATAAAGGCCAATCATTCCTGAGAAAAGTTCACATCTGACGTTCATTTTGCACCAATTATCCTGACTTGCATCGATTAGCCAAACTTGTAAAAATGCGATTTGAACTTGTCATTTTCAATGAACATGTACTCGGTCAACGGTCATGTGTGGCAGCAATGATGCATGGAAGGTATCAATGGAAAGCTGAGGATCTCCTCTTCATTAGTGAACCACATGTAAATTGTCAAAATAAATAACCTTTGCATATTAACCCCTTGAATTCGGATTACCTTTTTTTTGATACGCACTGTATATATATATATGTATATATATATATATATATATACAGGAAGGTCCAGAAACCCTGGGCACATTTTGAAGAACGATACCTGCAACAAACATTAAAGTTTCTTATTGTTTAAAGGTTTATTGACATTAATAAGTTAACAAAGTTTAAGAATTTAAAGTTTGAAGTAAAGTTAAGTTTAAAGTTAGCATTAAAGTTTATTATTGTTCTTTGGTGCAAATCAAAACATGATTACTCGTAAATGGATGTGACTGCTTCAACACGCATCATGTGATACGCAACAGGGTGAGGTGCATCACATGATATAGATCAGAGTGAGCTTTGCTCAATGTGCTGCACGCATTTGTCTTTGCATTAGTTCAGTTCATTGTGAATTAGATGCCCTAATATGACGGAGGATATCGTGAGACAGAAAATTCGCGCTGTACGCTTGCATTCTGTATCTGGAAATTCGGCTGAAGTTCACAGACAACTTGTCAAAGTATGTGGCGCTGATGCAATTGACAGAAGAACCATCGGCAGAATAAACAAGCAGTTTGATGAAACCGGCAGCATTCTTCCAAAACAGTCACCAAGTAGGCCTCGTACTGTTCGAACTGAGGAAAGCAGAGCGGTCATTGAACAACAACTCAACAGTAACACGCCATTATGAAATCGTCGTTTATCAAACGTCATCAACATAAGCCGATCATCGATTCAAGGAATACTAAAACAGTGGAGAGGATTCGGGCAGGACAATGACAGGCGGAGGACTAAGGAGGAAGACTAAGACAACACAAGGGACAAAGCAGATAGGCAGGACCACCGACCTCCTTGATCCTTTTCCTCCTTCAGTTCTCTTCACAAAACCCTCTTCTCTGCCCACTCTCATTTCTCCTCAGCAAAACATTCTCCTTTATTCTCCTCACTCAGAGCTCCTCAGCTTCTCGTCAGAGCTCCTGTGTCCCGTTTCCGCACGTCCTGGCTCTTCCCCTTTCTTCAGCCTCTCCACCGAACAGCGAGCTTCACAACACCATGTTTCCCGCCCGCCCTGGCTCCTCCCTAGTCTCCCTTGACCCTTGCCCATCCTCCAGGAGTTGAACTCCACCCCCGTCGAAGGAACAACTATAGCTCCGCGCCCCCTCCACTTCTGCCTGACAAAATGCCACCCGCACGCCAGGAGGAAGTTTACATAAGGTTTTACACACATTTCCTGAACTTTAATCCCTCTCTAACTTATCACAAGCACGACCCGCATATCGTACACATTTAAACACAACCTTAAGCTACATCGTCCCTGCTTATGTACATCGAGATGCGACTACACGTCAACATGGTCCATACTATTACTATACAATCCTACTCTCTAACCTCGCCCCATAAACGTAACATTAATCCCTGAAACATCGGATCAATACCGTCCCTTCCTTACCAACCGGTTCCTCTGAAACCCGATACAGCTCTTCTATTCAATGGTCTGCAGGATCACTCAGTCTGCGATTCTTTGATTTCTTATCAGTGATCCAGTCTCCCAGGGGATAAAGGGGGCACCCGGGGGGGGGGGGTGTCCCCCCAAATCAGCAGTGTTCTGAACTACATCTTCAAGAGAAGACGTCACCTCACTCGGGGCTATTTTTATTTTTAACGTCAACATGTGCAAGTCGACTTGACAGCCAGCTTATATTATCCATCCTCCAAATATGTCAAATCATGGTCCAGTGCTCTGCTAACGAAGCGTTAAGACTGGTCTCATTTCATTCCGATTGGGACCTACAAATGACATGAAGCAAAATTGAAAATAGGCCACAAGTTGAACGCAGCTCAGCAAAACCTGAAGGGCCAGCAATTGGATTTCCTAATGGCTCAGTCATGCTTCACACACTATTAATGCATCCGAGTAATCACCAAGCGAGGGTCCACTCCACTATTACATTTATTAAAGCAATTATGATGGAACAAGTTTCAGCAGCGGAGTTAGAATCAATTACGCCTTAATAACCGTAATGCTCATTCCAAACACTGCTCAGGTGAGCACAGCTCACATCTGAGAGTGAAGGTCAAGAGGTCACGCTCCACACGAAATCCCACATTTCCACAGGTACAAGTGACATTTGGCTCCTGAATGGTGCGCGTTTGTTCCAGAAGGTGCTGAGCTGGAATATGTCAGTGTGGGGAAAGTGGGACAATGACACTGGAGTTGCAGACACCACTGAACTTCACCACATTATATATATATATATGTATATGCTAGCTTGGTCTCGGCTTGCTGCGCTCGCCTCACCTCGCGTCGTTACTGAGGAACGGGCTTATTTTAGCTGAGGATAATGACTGCACCTGAGTTGCTGTGTTGTCATGATTTACACCAATAATAATACAAACAACGATTTTGCACAAATTTATTTGTAGCGTTTGTGATAACACATTTTTATAAACAATTTAGGTTGAAGATTTATATATAAAAAAAATTAAAATTAAAAAATAATTTTTGTACGTTGTATAACATTATCTTGTGTAACACGGTAACATTATCTCTGGTATATCTCACTATATGGAGTCGCCCTGAATGCGGTTGGGAGTAAATAATTACCCTCGCCAGAGGAAAGGGTATTGTATTTGAGTCAGTTTGTCTGTCTGTCTGTCTGTCTGTTTGTCCACACAGAATAAATATGATTTTCTCTGCAACCGTTGGTCCGATTGACAGGAAATTTTCACCATAGGTGCAACTCCAACTGTAGATTTTTTTAATGATAATTATGACGTCATATGTCACGTGGTTCGGCCGCCATATTGGAAAAACTTTGCACCTCTATCTCGGAAAGCGCTGAATAGAAAAAATTGAGACATGGCTCATTGTAAAGAACTCTCCATGTGGAATAAAATATGTTAATGATGACGTCATAGGTGCCTCCATTATGACGTCATAATTCAACAAGTACAAAACTTCATCCGACCAAGATGAAATTTGTTGAGCGCCATATCGACATAAACTGGTGGAGAAAAAAATAATGAAGACGTCATCAGTCACGTGGTTCGGCCGCCATCTTGGAAAAACCGAAAAAATTTGCATCTCGATATCTCCGAAAGTGCTGAATATAAAAAATTGAGACATGGCTCATTGTAAAGAACTCTCCATGGGGAATAAAATATGTTAATGATGATGTCATAGGTGGCTCCATTATGATGTCATAATTCAACAAGTACAAAACTTCATCCGATCAAGATAAAATTTCTTGAGCATAATCTAGGAATAAATTAGTTTAGAAAATAAATAATGATGACGTCATCGGCCACGTGGTTCGGCCGCCATCTTGGAAAAACAGAAAACCTTTGCACCTCTATATCTCCAAAAGCACTGCATATAAAAAATTGAGACATGGCTCATTGTAAAGAACTCTCCATGTGGAATAACATCTGTTAATGATGATGTCATATGTGCCACCATTATGACGTCATAATTCGACAAGTACAAAACTTGGTTCGGCCACCATATTTGTTTCAACACAAAAGCCTTAAAAACCATTGAAAATACATCTTGGCGAGGGTTTGCAATCTCTGATTGCTCTTTCTTGTTTCCTCCTGTGAGAGGAATGTTTACGACTTGAAACCTCAGATTATACTTTCACAACCTTTACATAGAAACCAGTGGAAAAAGCAAGGGCATAACGAATGAGCAGAATTTTGTTTGTTTGTCTGCACAGACAAACATACATACATACATACATACATACATACATACATACATACCTTTGTTTTCGGAAAGAGGAACGCTCAATAATGCTCCTTCCTTTTGGCAAATCTATTCTAAATCGTGGGTTTGCCTTTTATGAGTATTTTTTCTCCAAATAATAATGCTGTCCTTTGAAGTCTGAATACTTATATGGGCTGCCATCCTTTTGAGCATGATTGGACATTTTTACTTGTTCTTGCGTATCTTGTTGATGATGCGGCACATTGCACGTTTAGATGATTGAATGACCCGTCTCTTTAGCAGCACGAATAGTCTGGGAATTGCAAGTTGACATTGATGTGGTGAAACAATTCCCTCTCACTTGATATATTCAAAAGTTGCCCCAATTGCACAAATTGCGAAATTTTAGTTTTGTATTCCTCATAGTTTCTTTCCGCATGCTAGAGGCTATCGTTCTTAAATAAAATAATATAATTATTACTTCGTTTATTTCTGGCCAATCAGTGAAGCTATTAGTTTATTACAGGCCAAAGGCTGTGATTATATTGAGCAAAATTGCAAACTTGCTTCACATCTTTATGTGAGAATTTTTTTATTAGCTGCATAACTTGCCAGCAGGATGGCCTAGGGTCAAATCTCTACCCAATAATAAAATTCCATCCTGGTGCTTCGTATGCAGAATGATGCGTAAATGTGTGTGCCGTCATTCCCATGGACGTTAAGCCGGGTGTCCCATCTGCCATCATGAGAATGGCCGCCGTTAAGGATCATCGAGGGCATTGGTTAGGCATCGAGGCGTTAACGAGCATTGCTATTTTTTTTATTTTTTTTTTGCATACAAGATCGAGGCTCGTGTAAGAGCTAGCACATTAAACACAAAAAACAAAAACGGACACATAAAACATATAATAAAGGGAGTGGGAGACAAGACGGGGAGAGAGAGGGAAGCACACAAGTACATCAGTAGAGAACAGGGACATTGGGAGATCTGTGGGAGGGAGAGGGCTTGTGGGTGGGGAAGGGATACACGATATAAAACAAACTGACACGACTAGGAATTTCAGGAATTAAGTCGGAGATTGAAAGAGGTGGATTTGGGGTGTATTAATGGGGGTAGAAAAGATCAAGGTTTTGGATGGGGGAAGATAAGAGATGGTGGTGAACAGCTGTTTTAAAGACCTGGAGGGAGGAGTGGGATTGAAGAGAGTGTGGGAGTTTGTTCCAGAGGCGGGACAAAGAGGAATAAAAGAGTGAAGGTGAGCAGAGAATCTTGATTTTGGCAGTTTCACCAGAAGAGGGTTGCTGGCAGTTCTTGTGCATCCTGCAGGAATATTTGGGGGACACAGCAAAGACAGAGCTGGGGGAGCTAGGCCAGAGAGGAGTCGGTAGAAGACAGAAAGACCACCAACCTGCCTGTGGTGAGAGAGTGAAAGGCCCTCAGAATCAGCTTCATCACGGGAACTACCAAAGATTCTGAAAGCTTTGGTTTCTACAGCGTGAAGCCTAGCTTGGTGTGAGGCAGGAGCACCAGCCCACAGGGGAGAACAGTATTCCATTGAGCTGCGGATGAAAGCTTGATATGTGGTGAGGAGCTCTGAGGTGCCAAAGAAGGACTTCGCACAACGGAGGATGCCCAGTCCGCGACTGGCTTTGGAGGCCAGCTTGGAAATGTGATTTTCCCAGGAAATATCATGGCTGATCGTGAGGCCCAAAAGCTTGAGTGACAGAACTTATTTGAGAGGATTGTTGAGAAAGTAGATGGGAGGGTTTTCCAGATGGTCTTTACAAAGAGACAAAATGAGAGTGTGAGATTTGTCAGGATTGAAAGACATAGAGTGAAGAGGCTGCTGCCTGCCGAACTGAGGGATGAGGTATGAAGCGGCAGAGAGTGGAGTCATCAACAAAGAGATAGAGAGGATTTTCCAGAGTCAGAGAGATCATTGATGAAGACCAGAAAAAGCGCAGGGCCCAGAATACTGCCTTGGGGAACTCCAGCCTGAACAGGAAGGAGAGAAGAGAGAATTCCATTCAGGGCCACACATTGACTGAGACCGGAGTGGAAGTCCGCAAGCCATGCATGGAAATTTCCATGGATTCCGTAGGAGGAGAGTTTGTGGAGCAGGGCGGGGTGCCAGACTGTATCCAAGGCACGATATATGTCAAGGGAGACGGCTCTGATTTCCTGTTTGGCATTGAGGACCTCCATCCATTGTTGAGGCAGCAGAAGCAACATGTCCAGAGTAGAATGACCTTGTCTGAATCCAAATTAATGATCCGAGATCAAGCCATTGGAGAAGAGGAAGGATTTGATATCAGAAGCGATGATGGATTCCATGACCTTTCTGAGGATTGGGAGCAAGCTGATTGGTCTGTAGTTGCAAGGATCTGTTTTTGCACCTTTTTTGTGTAAAGCGGTAATGTTGGCTGATTTCCAAGATGCTGGCAGATGACCTTGAGCAAAAGAGAGGATGAAAAGAACAGAGAGAGGGTGAGATAGAGCGGCAGAGGACCAGAATTTTAGGACCCGTGGGCTGATGCCGTCTGGTCCAGTTGCAGAATCAGAGTTGAGGTTTGACAGAAACTTCTCCACCTTGTCAGGAGAGAAGGACACATAGACCAGGAGCAGCTAGGTATGACTGGGTACGGTGTGTACAGAGAGAGATGGGTTTGGGACACAAGATTTTGAGGCAAACACAGAGTTGAGGCATTCAGCTTTTTCACGTGCAGAGTCAGCTGTGTAGTGTTACGAATTCGTCACTTCCGTTGTGGTGGTTTTCATCCACTGTAAATATTTCTGATTCCATGTACTATTATTGTTGTCATTTAAGGGAGATAGAGGTTACTATTTCCAGAAGGTAAAAAAGTTAATGTTTTAAAAGAAACAGGAAACCGGATCGGGAACCGGACGACGATGAAGAGGAAGAGGAGGAGAAGAAGGCGGAGCGAGTGAGTTCGACAAGAAAGCCGAGCTGCTTTGAGGTCTGAGCGAACGTTGACGAACGAGAGTCACGAGTGAACTTTGGGTTTCCCAGGAAAGGGATTCCTGCGACAGAGTTGTTATCGCTGTGACAGATAAACCTGCGTGGCAGGTTTTGTGGTTGATTCCGGAGAGAATGATCAGAGTGCCGTTACGCCACGAGAGCGGGCCGTCGGCCATTTTGACTCGTGCAGGACTTGCGCTTCACTCAAGGTTTCATCTCGCTTCAACCATTTTCACCGCATTCAGACGTTAATCTGGTGTGTGTGTGTGTGCAACGTGGCTTTTGAAGGTTAATTTGCGGTTCGCCGACTGTGGGCCGTGGAACGTCCATACCCGAGGGTGTGATTTCCCAGTCGCCTGGAGGGCGCCTTTGGATTTCCCCGTCGCCTTGAGGGCGCCTTTGCGCAGCTTTGGCAGCAGGACTGTAACTGCCAACCCAACGCGATTCTGGTCTCGATTGGACATTGTTCTGACGATCGCTGGAGCGGATCGACTTTGGCTTGAAGCCGGAATCAACTTTGGCTTGAAGCCGGGATTAGAGACATTGGGAATCTTCTTCTTTTCACTCACTTGGAGCACAGTGAGTTATATTGTACGAACCTGATGGTACCATCATAGGATATATATTGATTGTACTTTTGATTACTATTATTGTTGTACTGTTATTCTTGTGTGATCTTAATACAATATTTGTTTGTTGGTAGCAATTGGTGTGGCTTCACCATTGATCTTTGACATACAGAATAACACATTTTTCTGCCGTCACTCCTCTCGGGGCTCGGAGGTACACCGTGACCAGGGGGTTTGGGGAGGAGCACGTAACAGTAGCCATTTGAGGTAAGGGAGGGGATGGAGGGGGAACAAACACCAGAAACAGATTTGACCGGATGCCACCAGGATTTGGAGGAGGGAGACAGGTTTGAGAGTTCAGTCTTGAGAGTAGAGAGATAGTGCTTCCTGGCTCTCCTGAGGGTGGACACACACTTGTTCCAGGCTTTGTGAAAGAAACTGAGATTGCCTTCCATTGGATTTGCCTTCCATTGGATTTGCCTTCCATGAGGCGAAGGCAAGTTGTTTCAGGGCAACTGCATCACCAAAAGATTCTGTGTCCCATGGATGGGATGAAGAGGATGACAACTGAGGACGAGATGGGATACTTGGGATACCCTTGCACCTTTTTTCAAATAACGCACCATTTCTTGCAGAAAATGTTTGAAATTAAAAAATATTTTGGTCACTGCAGGTCTTGTAAAATTGCTGATAAGGGAGTGAAAGCATGCCTGATCAAAGTTGGACATGCAAGCCGATTGAGCGTCGATGCCGTGTATTGTTGAAGACTGTGGAAAAGAAGTTCACACCATCTTCCGAACTGCGATGACCACAACAGGTTTGATCAGTGGGAGAAAGCTTTTTCCATCGGCGTCATCACACAATTCCCATTCCACAAAGTACACTTCAAAGTAAACTTTCGGTGGAAGCATCAATAAGCTGATGGACCGGTGGATTGTCTTAAGGATTTGCATTTGGAAAACCTTAGCACATCGTTTTGTGAGCTGGTGGAAAGCGATGCTCCACTCAAAACACTTGCAAAAAGTCCTGGAACATCAACATACGAACTTGGGGGTAATCAAATAAATGTGGTCAATTCATGTGCTTCAGAAGTTGGTGCTTCACAGTTCTTAGGAATGAAAGACAATCGGTGGCTCCTCAATTCTCGGCCTTGAAAACATAGTTTTGTGGTTAACAAGGTCACAGTTCCTTATTTACCTGTGCAGTTGGTCTTGAAAGCTGAGTCAATAAGCATCCCATGATGCTGGTAAAAACCACCGTTTAGAGGCCATTTTTCCCCGCAAAGCGGTGGTTGGCCTTTTCGGGGACCGTGGTTGTTGTTGTTTTTTGGTCCCCTTTTTGAAGCAATGTTTTACGGCCGGATGCCCTTCCTGACGCCAACCCTTTTTGTCGCCTTTTTACGACAAGCAGGGAATTACCAGTGAACCGGTACTCAATTTGCCGACCTCGGAAGGATGACAGGCTGAGTCAACCCCCCTGGCGTTAATTCAGCAATCGACCGGGATTTGAACCCAGGATCCTTGGATCCTAAGCTGGCACCCTAGCCGCAAGCCCAACACCAGGGCTAGCCCAACGATAGCCCAACACCAGGCTAGCCCAACACCAACACCATGATGCTGGTAATTAATTCAAAATTAATAAACTTCCTAAATTTGTCTGCAGTTTATCCTTTTATTTTTACTTTTATCAGCCTCCTATTTTGTGCTCCAACATCATACCATGCAGTGGTCGAGTTGGGCTTGCACTCCCTCAGGCTCGGAGCTGTGCAGGCGAACCAGGGGGACCTCTCGTCCAACATCAGCCAAGATACGTTGGCATTGCGCCAACCGCCGATCGAAGTCTGCTGGTTTGTGGAACAGACGCAGCCGGCCCCGCAAGTCTGCCAGGTGAGTCTGTATACAACAAAGTGGCCAACCATGAGGGTTAGAAATATCTAAAGGACAGTTTTGTTGTGTAAAACAGTCAAACGTTCATACAATTGTAAACTGTTACAATGACAATTAATAACTCATTTTGCACATGTATGTCTACGAATATCAGTCTCAAATAGTAGGCTGTAGCGGCTACCGCTGGGTATACATAATCGCCTTGCACCTACCGAGGACGCGGAGCGATCACCATGCCGGGCTCGCCCAGGACGCCCGGGCATGCCCGCTCTCGACTTGCCAGGCCTCGTCCGGGACGCCCGGGCGCGCCCGGGCATGCCCGCTCTCGACTTGCCAGGCCTCGTCCGGGACGCCGGGCACGCCCCCTCTCGCCTTTCCCAGGCAAACGCTCCGGGATAATGTGTATATATATTGCTGCCCGATAAACGGGCTTTCCAGAGTACCCGAGTTGATTTGACACAATAAAGAAACTCGGACGAATTCCAGCTTTTTGTCGCGTCCATTCTTCCGATTTACGTTGGAGCATAGCTCCTACATTGGTGACCCGACATGGACACGGCAGTTGCCCTCAAACTGCCTACCTTCTGGGAGGCTCACGCGGCGGTTTGGTTCGCCCTGCGACTCCCTGTTCGCCCTGCGAGGCATCACGGCCGACGACACCCGCTTCCACCATGTGGTAGCAGCACTCGGCTCAGCCACCGCGGCCCGCGCCCTGAGCCTCCTCGAGCGCCCGCCAGCCGCTGACAAATACGACGCGATTAAAAAGCTCCTCCTCGACGCTTTCGCCCTCTCATCAGCGGAACGCGCACGGCGCCTGCTCGACCTGCCCGAGCTCGGCGACACGCGCCCGTCCGAGCGAATGGACTACATGCTTTCGCTGCTCAGCGAGCACTCTCTGGCATTCCTGTTCCGGGAGCTGTTCCTCCGTCAGCTGCCTAGCACGGTACGCCTCGCCCTGGCAAGCACGACGATCACGGATCCCCGCGCCCTCGCCAGGGAAGCCGACAAGATCTCCGCGGCAGGCCAACGCATTGGAGCAGCGACCTGGAGCCAAACGCCGTCCGAAGCAATGCCCATGGCGCCCGAGCACCCGGCACGGTCGACGACCGAACTGCTGATGCAATTGGCGGCCGCTACGCCGCGCCGACCACCTCCAGCACGACAACCGGAGCCTCCACCTGACCAGGCGTGGTGTTATTATCATGCCAGGTTCGGACAGAAGGCCCGGACATGCCGACCCCCATGCACCTTCGGCAAGCCGGGAAACGGCCGGGCCGGCGTTCATTACCAGCCATGAGCGCCGGCCACACGGGCAACTTACTTTTCATCACGGACAAAGCGTCCGGACGGCACTTCCTGTGTGACACCGGCGCCCAACTGAGCGTCATACCCGCCTCCGATCAGGACAGGCAGTCCGCGGTTTGCGGCCCCTCCTTGGTTGCGGCCAACGGATCGGCCATCCGCACCTTCGGCCCGCGCAACGTCACCCTCTGCTTCGGCGGCCAACGCTTTAATTGGACTTTTGTAACCGCAAGCGTGCCCATGGCTCTGCTAGGCGCCGACTTCCTCTGCGCACACGGACTGCTGGTGGACGTCCAACGGCGTCGCCTCATCAACGCCGAGACCTTCAGCTCCCTGGCATGCACATTGAGCAGCTCCGCTCTGACCGAGCTGGCATGCGCCCTCCCGGCGGCGAACGAGTTTGCTCGCCTGCTCACGGAGTTCCCGGCCCTCACGCGGCCGACGTTTTCGGCCGTCGCAGTACGACATGGGATTGAGCACCACATACCAACCACGGGCCCGCCGGTCTACGCCAGAGCCCGCCGCATCGACCCAGCCAAGCTCGCCGTGGCCAAAGCCGAGTTCGACGCTTTGGAACACCTCGGCATCGTGCGGCGCTCCGATAGCGCGTGGGCTTCGCCACTACACATCGTCCCAAAACCAGGGGGTGCCTGGCGCCCATGTGGCGACTACCGCCGCCTTAACGACGTTACCACCCCTGACAGGTATCCAATCCCGCACATCCAAGACTTCTCCGCCCATTTGGCAGGACGGTTCATTTTTTCAAAGATCGATTTAATACGGGGATATCACCAGGTACCTGTCAGGGCGGCCGACGTCCCAAAAACGGCCGTCATCACGCCGTTCGGCTTATTCGAATTCCTGCGAATGCCATTTGGCCTCAAGAACGCGGCTCAGGCGTTCCAGCGCTTGATGGACGGCGTGCGGCGCGACCTGCCGTTCCTCTTCGTTTACCTGGACGACATCCTCGTCGCCAGCACGTCCCGGGCCGAGCACCTCCTCCACCTCCGAACACTGTTCGGGCGCCTCAGCGAGCACGGCCTCATCGTCAACCCGGCCAAATGCCACTTCGGCACGACGGCCGTTGATTTTTTGGGCCACCACATCACCAAGAACGGGGCCGTGCCGCTGCCAACCAAGGTCGAGGCCATCACCACGTTTCCGCGTCCCCGCTCCATAAAGGCCCT
Source organism: Myxine glutinosa (assembly GCF_964187855.1). Taxonomy (NCBI): domain Eukaryota; kingdom Metazoa; phylum Chordata; class Myxini; order Myxiniformes; family Myxinidae; genus Myxine; species Myxine glutinosa. The sequence continues at coordinate 81,814,011 of NC_136274.1, forward strand.
GCAGGAATTCCTGGGAATGGTGAATTTCTATCACCGCTTCGTGCCCCGCGCTGCTCAACTCATGCGGCCCCTCTACGAAGCCCTCCGGGGCAAGCCGGCCAAACACGACGTCGTCTGGTCCGCAGCAATGGACACGGCCTTTAAAAGCTCAAAGCGGGCCCTCGCCGATGCAACACTGCTCGCTCACCCGGTGCTCAACGCTCCCATCGCCCTCACCACGGATGCCTCCGACTACGCGGTGGGCGCCGTACATGAGCAATGGGTGAACGAGGTTTGGCAGCCACTCGCTTTTTTCAGCCGGCAACTCCGGCCGAACGAGCTCAAATATAGCACGTTTGACCGTGAACTCCTCGGTCTACACCTGGCCGTTCGCCATTTCCGCCACCTCCTGGAGGGCCGACCCTTCACGGCGTTCGTCGACCACAAGCCGTTGGTTTACGCAATGGCCAAGGTCACGGAGCCGTGGTCGGCCCACCAACAGCGCCACCTCTCCGCCGTGTCGGAGTTTACCACGGACATCCGGCACGTCGCCGGCAAAGACAACGCCGTGGCCGACTGTCTTTCTCGGGCCAGCGCGAACGCGGTCCACCTCGGCGTGGACTTCGCGCTTATGGCGGCGGACCAAGCCACCGACACCACGGTGCAAGCCCTCCGGGCGGCGGACACGGGCCTCCGCCTGGCCGACATCCCCTTCGCGGACACTGTCCTGCTCTGCGACGTCTCCCAAGGCCAGCCTCGCCCCATCGTGCCCGTTACCTGGCAACGCCGCATCTTCGCCTCCCTCCACGGCCTTTCCCACCCACGCCGGAAAGCTTCCCAGAAGCTGGTGTCGGCGCGATTCGTCTGGCACGGCCTTCGACGGGACGTCCGCGATTGGTCCAGCACCTGCACAGCCTGCCAACAGGCCAAGGTCCACCGACACACCCAGGCCCCGCTGGCACATTTCACCGTGCCCGAACGACGTTTCGACCACGTCAACGTGGACCTGTTGGACCCCCTCCCCCCATCACGGAGTTTCACACACCTGCTCACCATGGTGGACAGGACCACCAGGTGGCCGGAGGCCGTTCCCCTTGTCTCCACCACCACCGCCGACGTGGCGCAGGCTTTCATCGCCACCTGGGTCGCCCGCTTCGGCGCACCGTCAGACATCTCGTCGGACCGCGGACCGCAGTTCACCTCCGAGCTGTGGGGCGCGGTCGCCCGCAACCTGGGGGTCAAGCTCCACCGTACTACCACCCCCAAGCCAACGGGTTGTGCGAGCGATTCCACCGCTCCATGAAGGCCGCGCTCATGGCCGGCCTTCAGGACGGCGGTTGGGCCGACCGGCTGCCGTGGGTCCATTTGGGCCTCCGCACGGCCCCCAAGGAGGACCTCCAGGCGTCCACTGCCGAGCTTGTCTACGGCCAGGCGCTACGCGTCCCGGGCGAATTCGTGCCCGACGCTACCAGTCCCTGGTCCGCAGCTCACCAGCGCTCGGACCTCCAGGAGACCGCCCGACGGTTTGCCCCCGTGCCAACGTCCCACCACGGTGACCCCCAGTCCTACGTCCCCCCAGTGCTTCGCACAGCGGAGTACGTTTTTGTGCATCATGACGCACATCGGGGGCCACTCCGGCCGCCGTACGACGGGCCCTTCCGGGTCCTGCGACGGGACGACAAGTCATTCGTCATCGACATCGGCGGCAGGTCGGACCGGATTGCGGTGGACCGCCTCAAGCCGACGCACGTGGACATCGACCAACCGCCACGGTTGGCCCTTCCGCCGCGGTGAGGCCGCCCCCCGTCCACGGTGCCCCCCACCACACCGGACCCCCCCCCCCCCCACGACCCGCCAGGGGTCGCTTCGGCCGGGTCATCAAGACCCCCCTTAAATTGACCCTGCCGGTGCAAGTCGATTCTGGGGGGACGTGTGTAGCGGCTACCGCTGGGTATACACAATCGTCTTGCACCTACCGAGGACGCGGAGCGATCACCATGCCGGGCTCGCCCAGGACGCCCGGGCATGCCCGCTCTCGACTTGCCAGGCCTCGTCCGGGACACCCAGGCGCGCCCGGGCATGCCCGCTCTCGACTTGCCAGGCCTCGTCCGGGACGCCCGGGCATGCCCGCTCTCGACTTGCCAGGCCTCGTCCGGGACGCCCGGGCATGCCGCTCTCGACTTGCCAGGCCTCGTCCAGGACGCCCGGGCACGCCCCCTCTCGCCTTTCCCGGGCAAACGCTCCGGGATAATGTGTATATATATTGCTGCCCGATAAACGGGCTTTTCAGAGTACCCGAGTTGATTTGACACAATAAAGAAACTCGGACGAATTCCAGCTTTTTGTCGCGTCCATTCTTTCGATTTACGTTGGAGCATAACTCCTACAAGGCCATTGAACAGGTTGAATGAAGAAGTAGGCTTAGTTGTGAAGTACATATCTTAAGTACATAGCTTAGTTGTGAAGGCTGGTATGGGTACCCTTACCAAGTTCATTATCCACTGTGGAGGCAAACATCTGATGATCTCACCCCAATTTAGCCTTGAGAAGCTCTTTACAAGTATTTCCCTTGACTTGTGGCCTCGTAGGAAATGAATAATTTGGAGAGAGAATAAAAAGAAAATTTTAATTTTATATTTTATAACCCCCCCCCACCTCCTCCTCCTCCTCCCCCAGCCCTCTCACCTTCACCTTCCCATTCCCCTACAGGCCAAAGATGAACACAAATCTGCACTTTATGCTTTGACAAAAACAGTTTCGCAACTTTACTATGAAACAAACCAAAGTATGAAAACACACATCTTACTCATAAAGATGCCAAATGGAATTGAGATGCTCTGGCTGAGTAATTTTTTTTATTTTTTATTTTTTAGAATATAATCCTACAATAATGAAACACATTTTTAAAAAACACGTTTAGAGGCCATTTTTCCCCGCAGAGCAGGGGTTGGCCTATTCTGGGCACCTTGGTCCCCTTTTTGAAGCAATGTTTTACGGCCGGATGCCCTTCCTGCCGCCAACCCTGTTGGTCGCCTCTTGCGACACGCAGGGAATTACCAGTGAGCTGGTGCTCAATTTGCCAATCGACTGGGATTTGAACCCAGGATCCTAGGATCCCAAGCCGGCACCCTAACCACTAAGCCAACACCAGGCTCAATAATGAAACTCATTCTAAAGAACAATACGTGACAAAGTTTGAACGGTGTTTTTTAAAGGTTCAGAAATCAAAACCCGACACAGCAGGATCACAGTAAAAACTAGAAAGCATATGAAAATGCAAAGGCAGTCCGCTTCTTTCTTCTTCTTCTTCTGTAGACTAAAAAGGACGAAAAAGGCTAAAAAAAAAAAATTGACGATTTTAGGCGACCGTGACGTTTTGACCTCATGTAAACCCTGCTTAAATTTCAAGTCAATCGCTGAAGATTGACAATTTTATGCAACCTTTTGATCTAAAAATAAAGCAATCAGCTTCTAGCTTTTGATTGGTGAACCAATTCAGTGACGCAATATGCAAATTCTTAAAATTCCAGGTCCGTTGGATGAAAATTGATGATTTTAGGTGACACTCACCTATGGCCTTTTGACAAAATTATTAATTCGTCTTCTTCTTATTCTCATAATAAGCTGTCACTTCCGATGTTGTTTGTAGAGCCTCTGGATCTGTTGAACCACACAACAACCTCACTCTGACGTAAGAAGTGGTGTAACCTTGGTGTTCCTAAGGATATCCAAGAAGAGCAAACCACTTGCTACCCGCACTTTATGCAGCAATTTGTAATTTGTTCAAGGAGTTGGAGATAACATCCCTACTTCTTCACGAGAGATGAAGGGGACCTTTAATGTAGGGGACCATCACCGTGGGACCTTTAATGTAGACGGATCTGAAACATCCAATCGATGGATGGCGAATGCATCGACACCTCACCCTGCCGGCTGAACACAAGAATGGCACTTTATACCTGGATGAGGATTTGAACCCAGGCTAGACACCTCAAGGACACCTTGCACAGTTCTACGTCTCGGCTATGCAGCAATCCATTTAAGTGTACATAAGTTCCTTTCAAGGAGCTTATAGTGGGGCAGGTATGTTTCTCCAATACAGACTCGACTGTCAGGAACATTCGTTCCGCTAATCCATAAAAGGTGAAATTGTTTTTTATTCTCGACAGGAAATACTGAATTTCACTGTCAAAACATGTCTTGAAGAACATATCTGAATACAAGTTTGGAATACTGAGTAACCATTTTTAATTTGTGGAGGTCAGTCTAATTGTGAATACTTCTTTTCTTCCTTCTACTTTGCTACTAAAATAAGATTTATAACCAACAGAAAAGATTCACTCGATTTGGTAAGAGCAGGTGTGGCTCCGTCACCCAATAGGGCATCACCCTGGACCTGACTGGGCCCTGCGGCACCTGGACCACAGTTATGATATATTCTCACGACTTCAAGCAGGTTTGGGTTGAAAGCACCAGGTACCTCCACCAGGCTGAACAATTTAAGTTTTGTATTCCACTGATAAGCCAGATCTGCATCCGGCGAATTAGTCCTCGTCACACAACAAAATCTGATCGGCTTGTTCTCGTCACCGACCCAACTCATCCACCAAGTTTTGTCAATGTGTCCACAACTTTTTGAGATATCAAGCTATAAATCGTTTTTAGCCCCAACTCTCAATGGTGAAGAATCACTTGGAAATTAAAAAATTCTCAGACACTGTCCACCAAGTGTTGTCCGAATCCATCCACAACGTTTTCGGATATCCTGTTCACAGACAAACAGACAGGGGTGAAAACATCAAGGAAACATCCGTCCACCTCCAGGTGGAGGAAACCAGCGCTGTGGAAATCAAACTACAACATGATGTCCCGTCTTCGTTTTGAAAGCCACAAACAGCACCAACGGTTTGTGACCTGAATCACGATCAAGCACAGCACTGAAGTGACAAATGTTGAGGTGAATACAACACAAATGGACAATGGCAAAATAGAGTCTCAGTGCTTTTCATCACATCACCATCAGTATACAGGAAGTGGCAATCCATATCCAGTACATGTATAGTGGGCGGAATAAAGTAGTTCCTTATATATGACTAAGGCCTGGTGTTGGCTTAGCGGTTAGGGTGCCGGCTTGGGATCCGGATCCTTAGGGTGCCGGATCCTGAGTTCGCATCCCGGTCGATCGCTGAATTAACACTCAGCCTGTCATCCTTCCGAGGTCGGCACATTGTGTACCAGTTCACTAATAATTCCTTGTGTGTCACAAGAGGCGACTAACAGGGTTGGCGGCAGGAAGGGCATCCGGCCGTAAAATTTTGCTTCAAAAACGGGACCACGGTGCCCGAAAAAGTCCAAACCCCGCTCTGCGGGGAAAAATGGCCTCTAAAGGAGGTTCTTTTATATGACTACATCTCCCCATTTTGAAGGTAAACATCCATATTCCCCATAAACGTTGAGTTATTAAAAATTAAACTTTTAATAGTTTGGTTCATGCGAATGTTCGTGAAGGTCGTTGGAGTCAACAGCATTGAGGTAATGTTCAAAATTTAAAATCCACAATGCACACTCACTAGAGCGGTTACCGGGTGAGACGCATCTAATTTAACTTTAAAAGTTTCAATCACTGAATTTCTCCTGCAAATATATGAACAACATCAAGAGTTCCAAACTTCCAGAGAATAATTCAGCGATCAACCCCGGAAACAAACACAATGTCACATGAGTTAACTTGTTTTGAGCAAATAAAACATATCATCGCTGTTCTCAGTTGCTATGACGATGACACTGCTCATTACTTTGGGGAATAAAAAACTGAAATGTATTCATTGGCCTGCAGTATCTTGATGGTTTTCGGCTGAATCGACCCGACATGGTGATCTTGCTGAATCGCTCGGGGTCCGCACCGTGTTGAGTTGGCATGAGTCCGTCACGAGGTGGGTCTTGGTCACAATTGTGAATGCCCCCCTTTTTGAGACGCTTTGGGCTTGCACTTTCATGTGGTCTGGTCATTGTCTCCTGAAGTTGATTTATCTACAAATTGAATGCGCTTCAGGAGGTCTTTGAATTGGATATGCCAAGGCTGCGCGGTGCTGGCCTGTGTGTCATGGGCGCAGTGCGAGTGGTACTCTAACTAGACCATTCGCACAAGTGTCATCTATTGCACAGTAGTGTGGTTCCATTAGACGTTAGGACTTCTTATGACCTTGGTGACTTCACCTGGTAACCAGGTTTTGTTTGAGTGATCAAGAACTCTGACTTTCTGTCTGACATACAATGGTGGAAGATTTGGACCAGCATGTTGGTCATAGGCATGCTTCATATTGTCTCCCCTTCCTCTTTGCATCTGAATGGTTCTTGCATGTTTCTTCAATGTGTCGTCTGAGATGTTCCAAGGTCGGGTGGTGCGGCCTGGTCTACTGAACATAATTTCGGCTGTTGCAGGTAGGTTTGTTGCTATGGGTGTAGCTCGCAAATTGAGCATGGTCCTGTTGACATATTGACCTGACTGGTAGAATTTCTTCCACGCCGACTTGACCGTCCGGACCATTCTTTCCACTATTCCGATGGAGTGTGGAAAGTGGGATGAGGAAGTTGTGTGCTTGATGGACCAGTTGACACACATCGTTGCATGCTTTCCCAAAGAATTGAGGACCATCGTCTGATACTAGCTCTACAGGTGCTCCAAGGAAACCGAATATTGATTATGTGACTTTTGTGGTTGATGTGTTTGAGGTGCTGGTTAACCTGTGAACGACCATATATTTTGAGCCAGCTATCCTGCTGGGGGAAACTAGGAGCTAGGTGGGGAGGCATCACACGAGGATACACATCACAAGGCAGATACGTCCTGGCCAGAAAGTTTGTCTGCAGCTCCCAAAACTCCTCAACCTCCAGTTTCTTCAGAGGTGTGGGTTTGTGTCCCGCCTCTGAAACCACGAAATGACAGGTGCTGACGTGAATACAATATAAATGGACAATGGCGGAATAGAGTCTCTGAGTGGGTTACTTCACATCTCCCTTAATATACAGGAAGAGGACAAACTGTATCCGGTACATGTACATGGGCATGTAACAGGTGTAATAAACTAGTTCCTTAATATCAACATAATAATTATCATTAATTATATCAATCATTTGAAATCAAATGTCTTGGTTTATTTTGTGCAAAACAAAATGCAAGATTGCACAGGAAACACAACTTAAGTTAATTTCCCAGTGATTTTTGTGGAGATAGCTCAGCTTTTGAGGCCTTGTGATTGGCTTTGAAAAACTCGTAACATTTCTCAGTCAATCATGGACCCACAAAGGAAAGACATTGTTCCTTTCACACAAATCACCGGGAAATTCAGTGAAGTTGCATTGAATTATTGATCGCGCAATTCCTCAAATTGTCCCAACAAATGTAATTCAGTCAACCTTTGATTTTCCACGTTGGACGAACATTATAGCCACTGCCGGGCCAACATTAGTCGAACATAATACGCGATTTTCAAAATGACATATGAGTGCTAAACCAGGCCTTGTGCACATGCGCTGTGCGTGGGTTTTCATTTACTCGGTTCTGATCTTAAGGTGCATTTAGCCTGCCATTCCTAGCATCAGCAACTCAAATTGTCTTGTAAACATAATTTTTACCATTTAGACGAAAGAGTGGCCAGGCCGATGTGGTTAAACATAACTTTTCTGTTCCTGAATGGAAATCAGACTCATGGAAGTAGAGGAACACAAGAAATATCTGTGGGTGAGAGGTGCCGGGTTTGACCATTTCCTGTTAATATAAGCAAGCAGAGGCAGTGGACGTAACACAAGCACACACAAACACACACGGATCTCCTTTTACCAATAGATGCAAAAATCTAGTATAATTTATGTTGTGACCCCGGAAAAACATTCCCTTTTTAAGGCCATTTTCCCCGCTAGAGCGGGGGTTAGCATTGCGGGCCCCATAAAAATAATCATGATTCCCTTTTTGAGGCAATGTTTTATGGCCGGATGCTCTTCCTGACATCAACCCTTTAGTCGCCTCTTACTGGCCCCGGAACCATACGAAAATATACATTTATAACGGCACTTGTGTGCATGACCGCGACTCATTGTGAAAGATACTGTATATGTATGGTTTCCCCGAAAGAATCATCAACATCAGATATCCCTACAGAAATTCCCAGGGCTCCCTCAACGTTAGCCAACATACAACACACCCTTTTGGTGTCAATAGAGGAGTGCATCCTATCTCCTGTGCTCTTTGGAGTGGCATTTGATTTTGTTACGCAGCACATGGATTCCATCCATCACATCGGAAATTCAGTGGACCAACGGGAAACTGGGAGATCTTGATGTTGCCGCCGATATTTGCCTCATATATTATAATGTCGGAAAGATGTGAGATGAAGCAGCCGATTTGGCACAAATCGGGCAGCAAGATATGACTCCGGATTAAAAAGTCAAAAGACTGAGATGATGAGGAATAATAACATCACTTTGACTGCACCAATCACCCTTGATAATGAAGAACTGAAAAAAACGTGACAGTTTGCAGACGTAGGCAGCAGTTTACAAACAGATGAAGTTTTTTTTTTTGTTTTTTTTTTTGTTTTTTTGTATACTGAATCGAGGCTCGTGAAAGAGCTAACATTTACTTCACAAACAAATCAACCAGACAAACAAAATACACAAAAAGAGGGAGCGGAAGACAAGATGGGGAGAAAAGGGGAAGCACACAAACACAACATCCGAGAGCAGGGAGATGTGTGGAAGGGAGAGGGCCCGGGGGGAGGAGGCATGGGAAGGGGGGGGGGGGGGAGGGAGAAGTATAAAGCACAAGGACACCAAGGACTTCCAGGACAGAAGTTGGTATTTCAAAAAGTGGAATTGGGGTGAAATTAGCGGGGGTAGAAAAGATCAAGGTTTTGGATGGGGGAAGATAAGAGATGGTGGTGAACAGCTGTTTTAAAGACTTGGAGGGTGGAGTGGGATTGAAGAGAGTGAGGGAGTTTGTTCCAGAGGCGGGAGAAAAGAGGAATGAAGGAGTGAAGGTGAGCAGAGAGTCTTGATTTTGGCAGTTTAACCAAAAGAGGGTTGCAGGCAGATCTTGTGCGACCTGTAGGAATATTTGCGGGACAGAGCCCAGAGAGAGCTGGGGGGGCAAGGCCAGAGAGGAGTCGGTAGAAGATGGAAAGACCACCAACCTGCCTGCGGTGAGTGAGTGAGAGGCCCTTGGAGTTAGCTTCATCGCGGGAGATTCCAATGATTCTGAATGCTTTGGTTTCAACAGCGCGAAGGCGAGCTAGGTGTGAGGCAGGAGCACCAGCCCAGAGGGGAGAGCAGTATTCCATTGAGCTGCGGATGAAAGCCTTGTACGTGGTGAGGAGCTCAGGTGTGCCAAGGAAGGACTTCGCACGACGGAGGATGCCCAGTCGGCGACTGGCTTTGGAGGCCAGATTTGAAATGTGGTTTTTCCAGGAAAGATCATGGCAGATAGTGAGACCCAAAAGCTTGAGTGACAGTACTTCTTGGAGAGGATTATTCAGAAAGTAGATGGGAGGGTTGTCCAGTCGGTCTTTTCGGAGAGACATCGTAAGAGTGTGAGATTTGTCAGGATTGAAAGACATGTTCCACTTGTTTGCCCAGTCTGTGATTTTGTCAAGGTCTGCAGAGAGTGAGGAGGCTGCAGACTGCCGATCTGAGGGATGAAGAATGGAGCGACAGAGAGTAGAGTCATCAGCAAAGAGATAGAGAGGATTTTCAAGAGAGTCAGAGAGACATTAAAAAGTGTTTTCCTGACATTAAAACAAGAATTGTAAAAGCAAGCAGTGCCTTTCAGAAGTTGAGCACTCGGTGGAAATCTTGGGTCATCTGGGAGAAGGCAAAACTGAAATTATTTAACAGCAATGCTATCTCGGTGCTGCTGTTTGAGACAGAGAACTGGAAAACCAACAAACAGATTGAAAGAAAACTTTTAAGCTTGCTTTGTAGATGTCTGTGGAGACTATTGAACAGCTAGTGGTTCAATTACATCTCAAACTAGAACGGCACTCAGTAGAGAGCACACCTCCACCTGGGTGGCCATACCACTCAATGGTGAAGAATCACTTAAAAAATTATTGTAGCCGGATCCGAATCCGGATCTTCACCAAGATCTAATCATTTCGTCGGTGTCACATACATCTCTGCCAAATTTCGTCCGAATTCGTCCACAACTTTGAGATATTTTGTTCACAAACGGACAGACATACAAACGGACAGATGGGTGAAAACATAACCTCCATCCACCTTTGGTGGCGGAGATAATAAATAAATAAAATCCTGGAAACAGCAAACGCCCAGCCAGTGACCATCATGGTGAGAAGAAGGATATCAACTCATCCGGGAATGTACTCGGAATATCTGACGATAGACTTCCAAACAGGCTTGGAAATGGACCCATGGGGTGGAACAGAGGAAAGGCAGACCCAAGGGTACTTTCAAAAGAACCGTCTCAACCGAGGCAGAATACATCACACCTATGATGGAAGACCTGGAAATGCTGGCCAAGAATATAGAGCTCAATGGCGTCGTCTCGTCTCGTCTCGTCTCTGCCTTATGCGCTGATGGTACGAGAAGATATAGACAGCTAGAGGTATAGAAAGGGCTTGGGTTTGATTAACGTATGCGACTCCATCTTATACAAAATGATAGATATTGCACCGTAGGCCCACCAGGGGGCCTCACCTGCATGGGCAGAAACAGGCATATCAAAACAATTCCAAGGAAACGCGCAACCTTGTGACCACAAGCAGACCAATGAGAAACAAAGCTTCTGGTAAAGCATGACTTCAGAAAATAAATCCGAAAATGAGTTCTACAGGAATCCTTGAGAGCAAACAACCATTCATTTATAACGTACTGGCAGAGTATCCGGCGTTACCCGTGATGTTCGAATCCTGTTGGCATTTGGACGAAATCAATTTGGTTTTTTGTTTCTATTTTTTTGTGGGTGCGAAAAACACTTCTCGACACCCACAGCGGAAAATATTACACCAACACACACACACACACACACACACACACACACACACACACACACACACACACACACACACACACACACACACAAAACACGCACATTGGAGATCATTTTATATTACCTTTCACATAGCTACAAAGGCTCAGGCATTAAAGAACATTTTAAAAAGGAAATAATAATAAATAAATAAATCGAACTCTTTTTTTTTTTCTTTTTTCTTTCTTTTTTCTTTGCTTAAAACCCTCCCTGGCACTCACTGATGAACCTCTGAAAGTTTGACGAAGATCCGCTCAGCCATCTCTGAGGAAAATGGCGACACACACACACAGACAGACAGACACACAGACAGATAGACATACACACACAGATAGACACACACAGACACAATGACAGACACACAGACAGACACATAGACACACACACACAGACACACACACACACACACAGAAAAACACACAGATAAACACACACAGACACACACACATACACACAGACACAAAGGCAGACACACAGACACACACACAGGTGGACACACACAGACACAAAGACAGACAGACACACAGACTGAAACATAGACACACACACACACACAGATAAACACATACAGACACAAAGACAGACAGACCGACACACAGACAGACACACACACAGACGGACACACACACACACAGATGGACACACACACGGACACACAGACAAGCAGCTCTCTTATAATATAGATGTACAGGGAAGGCGATGAGAAGAGGCAATGAGCACCGGTGTATTTGTGATGCATACGGTGGTGTAAGGATGGGGTCGGTGTATACATGCTGCGTACAAACGATGTACAATCGCTCTTCATTACCGATCTCGAGTTGAAACGTTTTATTTGCAACACATCCCATTAATATTTTTTCAAATTTGAACTTTCAGTTTTGAAGTCAAAATAACTTCAGCTTGTGATATAATCACACATCAGGTGTGCAATTCAATGTTTGTTTGTGTCCGATGGTGATGTTTTTTTGGATACTTCATGTGTTTACTGGTAAATTCGAATAGTTTCAATGTTCGCTGATGTGCGAGGGATTGATAAATTGGATTATTTATCAATGAAAGATTGTGTCATTCATTTTTCCTTCCGATAAAATGCTCTAAATGAAAATCTCAACCAACCCAAACTCTTCTCTGTTATTGAAGACTTATACAGTACTTTGTGTTTGGTTGAAGCCGTAAATGATGTTTTAAAACTTGCAGTGTGGTATTAAATTGTGGAGACAAAGTTCCAATGTAAACTGTGAACCGCCGGATATGAACACCCATGATATTCCACACATACACTGGAGGGCTGTTCCGTGACTCAAACGCACAGAGAATACACTTTCAACTCAACAGGTTTGATAAATGATGATGTGGGTCCAATGGGGAATAATGAATAAATAACTGATGGGAACAGAAATCCGGCAGCATGCTCAACTAGACGGAAACGGTACCTTGCCGAAAACCTCACCTGAAGCCATCACACACAGATTCGTTCGGGGACAAATAAAAGGATCATGAGGAATGGGGTAGAGGTTTGTGGTCGTCCCTTTTTCTGGGGCATCGAGAAGCACAGCATGGTCGTGCAGTCACTCTCCTGTGTTTGTGTGGGCTGCTCCGAGTGCTGCCTCGATCTGGCATCCGTGTGCGGCTGCGCACCGACTCGCCCTCACTCCTCCCGACTCCCACACTCTCATCAGTACTTGGTAGGCAGACGGAAGCTGACGATCACAGCAGCTCCCTCACCAGCGACCACTTGACGATGGTGCGCTGGCGTCCCACTCGGAAAATTTGACCATAGTTTGCTTGGAGACACTGGCTGCCTGACTCTCACACTCTCAAACAACACTCGGTGTGGCTGCCTGACTCTCACACTCTCAAACAACACTCGGTGCGGCTGCCTGACTCACACACAACACTCGGTGCGGCTGCCTGACTCTCACACTCTCAAACAACACTCGGTGCGGCTGCCTGACTCGCACACTCTCAAACAACACTCGGTGTGGCTGCCTGACTCTCACACTCTCAAACAACACTCGGTGCGGCTGCCTGACTCGCACACTCTCAAACAACACTCGGTGTGGCTGCCTGACTCTCACACTCTCACACAACACTCGGTGCGGCTGCCTGACTCTCAAACTCTCACACAACACTCAGTGCGGCTGACGCTGACACTCTCACACAACACTCGGTGCGGCTGTGTGATGCTGACACTCTCACACAACACTCGGTGCGGCTGTGTGATGCTGACACTCTCTCACAACACTCGGTGCGGCTGCCTGATTGTGACACTCTCACACAACACTCGGTGCAGCTGTGTGACTCTGACACTCTCACACAACACTCGGTGCGGCTGCCTGACTCTGACACTCTCTCACAAGACTCGGTGCGGCTGTGTGATGCTGACACTCTCTCACAACACTCGGTGCGGCTGCCTGACTCTCACACAACACTCAGTGCGGCTGACGCTGACACTCTCACACAACACTCGGTGCGGCTGTGTGATGCTGACACTCTCACACAACACTCGGTGCGGCTGTGTGATGCTGACACTCTCTCACAACACTCGGTGCGGCTGCCTGACTCTGACACTCTCTCACAACACGGTGCGGCTGCCTGACTCTGACACTCTCTCACAACACTCGGTGCGGCTACCTGACTCTGACACTCTCTCACAACACTCGGTGTGGCTGTGTGACGCTGACACTCTCTCACAACACTCGGTGCGGCTGCCTGCCTCTGACACTCTCTCCCAACACTCGGTGCGGCTGCCTGACTCTGACACTCTCTCCCAACACTCGGTGCGGCTGCCTGACTCTGACACTCTCTCACAACACTCGGTGTGGCTGCCTGACTCTGACACTCTCTCACAACACTCGCTGCGGCTGTGTGATGCTGACACTCTCTCACAACACTCGGTGCGGCTGCCTGACTCTCACACTCTCACACAACACTCGGTGCGGCTGCCTGACTCTCACACTCTCACACAACACTCAGTGCGGCTGACGCTGACACTCTCACACAACACTCGGTGCAGCTGTGTGATGCTGACACTCTCACACAACACTCGGTGCGGCTGTGTGATGCTGACACTCTCTCACAACACTCGGTGCGGCTGCCTGACTCTGACACTCTCTCACAACACTCGGTGCAGCTGCCTGACTCTGACACTCTCTCACAACACTCAGTGCGGCTGCCTGACTCTCACACTCTCACACAACACTAGTTGCGGCTGCCTGACTCGCACACTCTCAAACAACACTCGGTGTGGCTGCCTGACTCTCACACTCTCAAACAACACTCGGTGTGGCTGCCTGACTCTGACACTCTCTCACAACACTCGGTGCAGCTGCCTGACTCTGACACTCTCTCACAACACTCAGTGCGGCTGCCTGACTCTCACACAACACTAGTTGCGGCTGCCTGACTCGCACACTCTCAAACAACACTCGGTGTGGCTGCCTGACTCTCACACTCTCAAACAACACTCGGTGTGGCTGCCTGACTCTCACACTCTCACACAACACTCGGTGCGGCTGACGCTGACACTCTCTCACAAGACTCGGTGCGGCTGCCTGACTCTGACACTCTCTCACAACACGGTGCGTCTGCCTGACTCTGACACTCACTCACAACACTCGGTGCGGCTACCTGACTCTGACACTCTCTCACAACACTCGGTGTGGCTGTGTGACGCTGACACTCTCTCCCAACACTCGGTGCGGCTGTGTGATCTGACAAAAAAATGTTGGCTGAGCTAAGCTGCTTTTTATATCCAGGGAGGTCCCTCTTGCTGTGTGGCTTCCCTCCACCTCTCAATGGTATAGCTCGCGCCGATGCATGTGGCCAAAGTCATAAATGTGTTGTCACCATCTCCTCAGATCCAGCTCATGCCCATGGATGTGACAAAGTCTTGGAAATCAGCCAACATTACCGCTTTACACAAAAAAGGTGCAAAAACAGATCCTTGCAACTTCAGACCAATCAGCCTTCTCCCAATTATTAGCAAAGTCATGGAATCCATCATTGCCTCAGATATCAAATCCTTCCTCCACTCCAATGGCTTGATCTCTGACCATCAATTTGGTTTCAGACCAGGTCACTCTACTCTGGACATGTTGCTTCTGCTGTCTCAACAATGGATGGAGGTCCTCAACGCCAAACAGGAAATTAGAGCTGTCTCCCTTGACATATCACGTGCCTTCAATACGGTCTGGCACCCAGCTCTGCTCACCAAACTCTCCTCCAATTGTATCCATGGAAATCTCCATGCATGGCTTGCGGACTTCCTCTCTAGTCGTAGTCAACGTGTGGCCCTGAATGGGTTTCTCTCATCTCCCCTTCCTGTTCAGGCTGTCAATGTGTCTCCCAAATATTCCTACAGGTCGCACAAGATCTGCCTGCAACCCTCTTATGGTTAAACTGCCTAAATCAAGACTCTCTGCTCACCTTCACTCCTTCATTCCTCTTTTATCCAGCCTCTGGAACAAACTCCCTCACTCTCTTCAATCCCACTCCACCCTCCAGGTCTTTAAAACAGCTGTTCACCACCATCTCTCATCTTCCCCCATCCAAAACCTTGATATTTTCTACCCCCGCTAATTTCACCCCAAATCCACTTTTTTGAAATACCGACTTCTTTCCTGGAAGTCCTTGCAGTGGCCATGTGTTTTTTTTTTACCTCCCACCCCTGCCCCCCCCCCCGCCCCCTTCCCATGCCGCCTCCCCCCAAGCCCTCCCACAGATCTCCCGATGTCCCTGCTCTCAAATGTTGTGTTTGTATTCTTCCCCTTCTCTCCCCATCTTATCTATCGCTACCCTTATTCTATGTTTTGTGTGTCTGATTTTTTGTGTGATAAATGTTCGCTCTTTCACGAGCCTCGATCCTGTATACAAAAAAAATAAAAAATAAAAGTCATAAATGTGTTGTCACCATCTCGTCAGATCCAGCTCATGCCCATGTGTGTGACAAAGTCATAAATATGTTGTCACCATCTCATCGCAAAGTGTGCGCGTCACACACGTGGTATGGCCATTTTCAGCAGAACATTTTGTATTCAATCATGCAATATGGCCATTTTGACATGGTTAAACACATGACCGTTGGGGGGAAAAAGAGGGGAAAGGGACAGACACGGGGCTAAGGCGACAAGAAGCTCCCTCAACGTCAGATCATATAGTCGTTGCTAATTGGGGTTACAATACACCTGTGCTTATATTCATCCAGATAAATAATTATTAATTAATAACGAGGTAATTTCTGTAACAATACTTTGTGCATGTGGGAGAAGGGGGGGGGGGGGGCACCTGATATGCACACAGGAAATTGCTGCCATATTTGTAAAGGCAATAAAGACATAGCGACCAATCTTGTTGTGAGTAACCAGTTGCTGTTCATGATCACAACAATTATGTATTCATCATACAACAAGCACTTCATTTTGAACGCTTCCTGACTTTGAATGATTGTTTGGGATTTCCAAAGACATTCATTGGCACAAAATCCAAGAGGAACACACAGGAGTGCATGGAAGAAAGCAGAGGACCAAAATTTCAGATTTGATTGAAGACTTGACGATTAACAACAACAACAACAACAACAACATGAATTTTAAAGGCCATTTTCCCTGCTAGAGCGGGGGTTAGCCTTGCGGGTCCCATGACAATCTTCTCCATTTTGCCTTATTTTCTGCATCTCTCCTTGTTAACCCCCTTGCCCGCATTTCTTCTTCCACCATCTTTAGCCAAGTCTTTCTCGGTCTTCCCCGTCCTCTACTTCCTTCTACATTAATTTCCATCACTCTTCCCAACCAGTCACTTTCATCCTTCCTCAACACATGACCAAACCATCTCAACCTGTTCCTCTTCACAGCATCAATCACAGGCTCAATTCCCATCATCTTTCGCAATTCATCATTTGTCTTCCTCTCTCTCAACGATACTTCGCACATCCATCGAACCATTCGCATTTCCACCCTTTCCAGCCTTTGTTGCTGCTCTACGTTCATTACCCATGTCTCGCTCCCATAAATCATAACACTTCTCACACATGCAGCATACACCTTTCCCTTCAGCTTCAGCGACACTCTCCTCCTCATCAGCACGCCACTCAGTTCCCGAAACTTCTTCCATGCACATCTCACTCGAGCAACCGTTGCCGAGTCTGATCCACCTTCTCCATTCAGCATGTCTCCGAGGTAGCAAAATGTTTTCACACCTTCCAGCTTCACGCCATCTCCAAGATCCAAGTCAACATTTCCTCCATCTGCAGCCCTCTCTGTGCACACCTTACATTTGAATGTAGCTGCCACACTGGTTAATGACCCTCTCAGACTGCTACATTTTTGATGAACCCACTCAGCGCACATTGTACATTGAATGGAGTTCACTCCGACACCCTTCCTGCACACAGCACACGGCCACTTCCCAGTTCTTTCCACCTCACCACATGCTTTACCACTTGCCATCACCTTCGTCTTTCCGATATTCACCTTCAGACCTTTTGTCTCCATACAATCCTTTCACTTGTTCATCTTTTCCTTCAGTCCATCCATACTTTCCGCAATCAACACCAGATCATCTGCATACAACAACTCCCACGGTAAACCCTCCTTTACGTTCTGAGCCAGCACCTCCATCACAGCTACAAATAGTAGTGGACTTAGTACCGACCCCTGATGCACTCCCACCTTCACCTCAAACTCACCACTGTTCCCATCCTTCGTCCTTACAGCTGTGCGCGCTCTTTTGTACATTGCCATCACTACTCTGATCAACCATTCCTCCACTCCTAACTTCCTCAATGCCCATGTCAATACTTTGCGTGGAACCCTATCGAATGCTTTCTCCAGATCAACAAACCCAAAAAACAACTTCTTCCTCTTCTCCATGTACTTCTCCTGCAACTGCCTCACAATGAAAAGCGCATCTGTCATTCCTCTTCCTGGCATAAATCCAAACTGCATTTCGTCGATCTTCACTTTCTTCCTTATCCTCCTCTC
Organism: Myxine glutinosa; assembly: GCF_964187855.1. NCBI lineage: Eukaryota > Metazoa > Chordata > Myxini > Myxiniformes > Myxinidae > Myxine > Myxine glutinosa. Next base: position 81,832,011 of record NC_136274.1, read on the forward strand.
CAACACCCTTTCCAATACCTTCATTCCATGCTCCAATAACTTTATCGCTCGGTACGAGCCACACTCCAGAGGGTCACCTTTCCCCTTGTATAGAGTTGTGCTGGAATGCGGCCTTCTTTCACCACCAGATTACAGATCTCTGTCATTCTCTTCACACCCCAACTTCCTGCTGCCTTCAACATATCTCCCACAACTCCCGTCGGCCCTCCCGCTTTTCCACTCTTCATTGCTTTTATCGCTTCCTCAACTTCCTTCTCAGTTATCGTCTCTGCCGGTCCTAAAACTGGGTTACGCTCTATGTTGCCCTCCCATTCATTCTCTGTATTCAACAGCATTTCCATATATCTTTTCCATCTTCCTTTAATTCCATCTGGGTCGACAACGATTTGTCCCACTTCATCCTTCAAGCAACTCACCCCCATCACATCACACCTCTCTTTCGCTATCTGCTTTGCAATCCTGAATACTGCTTTCTGACCCTCTTCCGAATCCAAGCGTTCTCCGAACATTTTCCTCCATGCCTCCTGCGCCTTTGCTACCTCTTTCTTTGCAGCCTTCCTGGCTGCCTTATAACTTTCATGCTCTGCTGTTTCTGCTCCCGTACCCTTCGCCTTCTGCCACTCCTTGAACTTCTTCCTCTTCTCGTCAATCCTCTTTCCAACTTCATCATCCCACCACCATGTTTCCGAGTGCCTCGGTGGTCCTTTTGTCCATCCACATACCTCACCAACGGCTCCCAACAGACTAGCTTTCATTGACATCCAACCACTTTCAAGCTCAACCACATCATCCTCTACCCTACTCAGCCTATCTTTTAATGCCTCCCTTACTGTCACCTCTTTCAACCTCCACACCTTCACTCTTGGTTGGTACTTCACCCGCCGAGCTCTCCTCGCACCTTTCACCCTTATGTCGCAGACAACCAAGTGGTGCTGTGAAACAGCCTCCTCCCCCGGGATCACCTTTGTGTCCCGGAGGTGCCCCCTATCTCGCCTACGCACCATCAGGTAGTCAACGGTTGTCGTCGACCCACCTGACGTGTATGTAACAAGCTTATTATCCTCTTTCTGGAACTGAGTATTACAAATCAACAAATCAGCTCCATCAGCAAACTCCAAAATCCTTTCACCTTCTCCATTTCTCACACCATATCCGTAACCCCCATGAACTCCCTCAAAACCATCCATACTCCTTCCCACATGTCCATTCAGGTCTCCTCCCACCACAACAACTTCCTCATCTTTCACGTTTTCCATCAGCTTCTCTATCGCACACCAGAACTTGTCCTTCTCTTTATTGCTTCGACCAACCTGCGGAGCATATCCCGAGATATACGATTGACGATTAACAAATGGACATATTTAATCCTTAGTAGCTGCTGTGGCACATCATTCTGTAACTGACACTTATTTGAACATCTAGAACTCGTAGAGTGCCTGGTCTCACCTCACACACTCATTCTGAACAAAAACACCATTGTTACCTGAACACACTATTATGGCCCACTGATATTATGGCCAACATACCTGTATCAACCTTGCACCCTATTATCGCACAAACATTGCCATTTTCCATAGCTTTATTGATTGATTATTGTGATATTTAACGACCACTTTTGTGCACATTGAGGCTAAATTGTGTCAAGGAAGATGTATGTGAAAAAAAATAATTCAAGCTATATAATCCCCTTGGATCGCCGAAGAGCGATAATATGTATGAAATTTCACATCAATCGGTTTAGGGGTTCTTGAGAAGATTTTTTTGTATATATTTTCAATGCAATGCAGCTACAAGACCACGTGACCAATGGCATCATAAGTTTAATACTTCACTCACATTGGTTCATATATATATATATATATAGTTACAGATTTTTCAGATAAGGATTTTGATTCAAGCAATTATGGCAGGAATGCCACTTCATTGATGACATCATCGTTATCACCCTATATACCCCACAGGGAGTTTATTACATGCGCCAAGTTTAAATTTTATTCGTTTAGCGGATTAGAAGAAAAATGTCCATTTTTTTTCCTTTCATCCAATATGGTTGCCATACCATGTGGCCTATGACATTATAATTTAAATAACATATTCTCCATGGGGAGTCCTTCCTATGTTTAAAGTTTTGCAACGATCGCACAGGCGGTTGCAGAGAAAAACATTGTAAAGCAAACATTTGTCAATTGCCAAATCTACTGCAAGGCTTTCGACTCATGTTTGTGCATCGTTTTTACACATCATGGACATTCTATTGTTCATTCGTTTTTGTTAACTTTCTAGCATTTGCATGTTTTTCCTTTCATGAGACTCATTTGCTGTGTATAAAACCAAATACAAATGGTATTAAAATTCCAATGAATGAACCCAAATTCCTTTTTAAAAAGAGGCTTCCTGGGTGACAAACCTCAATGGGCTTGATCTGTGCGGTGGCATCTGGTGTCGGGTGAGCAGCCGCCAGTTGCTGTAGTGCCACCTCATGACCCAGAAGGTCTGTCTGCATCTCCTGCCCGGCGACACCGGAGAGGGGTTTAAGAGAGGGAGAGTGAGAAGCGTTGGAGATAACAAACCCATAAGGGGGTAAACAAACCACAGAAACCTCAAAGTAACTAGAGCTTCCAGGGAAGCAGAACTCAACTGAACTGACTGGACAACTTTAAAGTAGGTCGGGTCTCACATGCCAAGTTTGATGAAAATTCGTCAATATATGTGGACGCCAGATTGTTAACGTCGTTTCAGAGCTGAAACAATATGCCGGCCTATGGCGGCCATTTTGTGACAGATCGGGTTGACATGCGACAGCAACCTCCCTTGTGTGGTAAGAGTCTCACACACCAAGTTTGATCAAAATCCATAAATATTTGTGGACGTTAAAGTCTTAACGTCGTTTCGGAGTTGAAAACAATATGGCGGCCTATGGCGGCCATTTTGTGACGGATCGGGTTGGAATGCAATAGCAACCTACCTTGTGTGGTAAGGGTTAAGCATTCTAAGTTTGATCAAAATCTGTTAATATTTGTGGATGCTAGTGTTAACGTCGTTTTCATGACCAAAAACAAAATGGTCACCTACGTCCACCATTTTTCAACGGATCGGGCTGAAATGTAATACCAACCTGGTCCTTGGGGTAAGGATGCTGCATGTCAAGTTTGATCAGAATCGGTTGATATTTGTGGACGCTGGAGTGTTAACGTCGAAAAGTTAACGGACGACAGACGACAGACGATGACAACGACGACAGACGACGGACGCCGGAGAGTTCAGTGTGTGATGAACTCAACTGGACGGTAGTCAAGTTGAGTTAACAAGCATGGCTGTACGTTCAGGTCATAGCTGTGATGGTTTCCCAGACTGCATGTTATACAGATCAAAAGTCCTTCTCAACCCTAAACTGTTCCTTCTTTCTACCCAAGCACCATATATTATGACAAACCTGTGTCTGCTTGGGTAACTGGCTCGCATCCTTGTGGTCAGCAACATATCCCATCAACCGTCGATCTAGTGCGGACAAGGCATCTGCCACGCCACTCAGAGCCTCGTCCATCTCCCTCTTGCCTTTCTGTAGGCCCGAGAGCCACTCTCGCCTTCTCTTGGTCTGAAAAACAAGGTAATCAGCACACCACCATATCTCGACAACAATATGCTTTGCTCTTCTAACAACTTCAAATATAGGTCATTGTGGCCAACAATTGTGAAAAGGTGGAATGCAATAACCTTTGGCTTCCATAACATCACCAAGTAAAGGAAGAGGGAAAAGGTTATTACAGCAATTTTGAAACTTCTCACCCTCTGTGTAAGTTCGTTCCTACGCGCATTGAGAGCTTTGAGCTTCTCGCCGATTACGTCATCCAGGATCCCTCCATCCACCAGTGTCTGGGACAGCTCCTCGATGTGCGTCCGATTATCACCGGGATATGCCAGCAGAGTGTCCAGTGCCTGTTGTCCACAGGGAAAGGGGTAGGTTCGGCCCAAAGGGGGCACGAGAACAAGGGGTGGCACCAAACTCTTGTGCAAACGTACTGTATGTCTATCTACCAGTGTCTTAGTCCGTCCAAACACACATCTACATCTGCTGGTGGTTATTTCAATAATTGAATTATCATCCATGTTATTTTACACTTTTCATTGCCAATGATAAACAAAGTTTATATTGTTTCGTAAGTTATAAACAGCATCAGGTGTCCAGAGGACAGCAGGAGATTGAAAATCGACACAACCGAAAGACTCACAAGGGCAGAAGAGCAGAAAGAAAAATAAATATGGGAAGAAAAATAAGAAGGTCGAAAAAGCAACAGAAATATGTTTGAACAACAAATTGGAGCAAAAAGGGGGAAGGTGTAAAAACACACCCAAAAAGAGAATGTGATGCAGTGTGATTATAAAAGCTTCATTATCATCCAAGTAGGGCTTGTGCATTTTACCTTATATGGGGTTAGGGGAGGGGAGATGGGGATGAGGAAAAGAAAAGTTGAGAGAAGGATGGGAAGAGACGATAGGGAGAGTGAAGGGACAATAAGTGATACGAGATGGGGTGAGGGGGTTGGGAGGGGGTGAGGGTGTGGAGAGTGAAGGAAGGGAAGCAACGAACAGTTTACTTAACCAGAAAAAAAGAAAACTGTATCTATACTATAAGAGAGATGTTTACCTGTCTGTGTCTGTCTGTCTGTGTGTGTGTATCGCCATTTTTCTCAGAGATGGCCGCACCGATCTTCTCAAAGCTTCAGAGGTTCATCAATGAGCGGTGGTGAGGGATTTAGGCAAATAAATAAATAAATTGGGGAGGGGGGTGCGGATTATGTGAAATTATGCACTCTGTAGTGCATAAGCCTTTTTAGTTATGTGAACCACCTTTAGAGGCCATTTTTCCCCGCAAAGCGGGGGTTGGCCTTTTTCGGGAACCGTGGTTGTTGTTGTTTTTCGGTCCCCTTTTTTGAAGCAATGTTTTACGGCCGGATGCCCTTCCTGACGCCAACCCTTTTTGCCGCCTTTAACGACAAACAGGGAATTACCAGTGAACTGGTACTCAATTAGCCGACCTCGGAAGGATGACAGGCTGAGTGAACCCCCCTGGCGTTAATTCAGCAATCGACCGGGATTCGAACCCAGGATCCTAGGATCCTAAGCCGGCACCCTAGCCGCTAGCCCAACACCAGGGCTTTTTAGTTATGTGAAAGGTACGTTAAATGATCCCGACCCCATTCCTTAGTAGGGAAGTGATTTAAACCCTCACAAAAAAAATAAATAGAAAAAAGAACAATTTTTTTTTTTTTTAATACCAGGAACAGGATCAGAACAGCACCGGGCAACACCTGGTACCCTTGCAGGTACAAAAAAAAACACCAAGTGGAGATTTTGATATTCGGAGCAGGATTAAAAATTATAATAGATGTAAAGCTTGTTAATGTGAAATATTATAGAAAATAAATATGAAATAACACCAGGTAATATATTCTGATGTTGTCGCTCCAGGTTTTGAGGACAATTATCTGGCTGCCAAATATAAACCATCCCACAAACCGTGGAAAATTAATAACAAGGCCGGAACTAACCAGAAAATTGCATATATGACTGCAAGGTACAAAGACAAACAGCGAGAGAATAAATTGTTGTAGAAAAAAATAAATATAAATGTGAGTTAACAGAAGCTTAAATTGATGTCGTTTCAGGAAGTGAGCATATCGGTCGCACAATACGTACAATGACGGAGGCCGCGGCCTGCTCTGGCTTGCCATCGGCACGGTCGGCTTTCTGCAGGGCCTCCTCAAGTTCATCGAGCCACTTGCTTTCAGAGTCCAAGTGCTGAAGCAGTTGCTGCCAACAAGACCACACCTCCTGGACCAGACAAGAGTAGAACGCACATATCAGCAAAGGGTGGGGAAAAGTGTGGCAGCTTAAGGAAGAGAAGGATCTGTACAAAAAATACGTCATTCTTTTTTGGCAGCTTATGACTCCCTCACCTCCCCAGTGATACTCAGTTGTCTCACCTCCCCAGTGATACTCAGTTGTCTCACCTCCCCAGTGATACTCAGTTGTCTCACCTCCCCAGTGATACTCAGCACCTCCCCAGTGATACTCAGCACCTCCCCAGTGATACTCAGTTGTCTCACCTCCCCAGTGATACTCAGCACCTCCCCAGTGATACTCAGATGTCTCACCTCCCCAGTGATACTCAGTTGTCTCACCTCCCCAGTGATACTCAGTTGTCTCACCTCCCCAGTGATACTCAGCACCTCCCCAGTGATACTCAGTTGTCTCACCTCCCCAGTGATACTCAGCACATCCCCAGTGATACTCAGATGTCTCACCTCCCCAGTGATACTCAGCACCTCCCCAGTGATACTCAGTTGTCTCACCTCCCCAGTGATACTCAGATGTCTCACCTCCCCAGTGATACTCAGTTGTCTCACCTCCCCAGTGATACTCAGTTGTCTCACCTCCCCAGTGATACTCAGTTGTCTCACCTCCCCAGTGATACTCAGCACCTCCCCAGTGATACTCAGATGTCTCACCTCCCCAGTGATACTCAGCACCTCCCCAGTGATACTCAGATGTCTCACCTCCCCAGTGATACTCAGCACCTCCCCAGTGATACTCAGTTGTCTCACCTCCCCAGTGATACTCAGCACCTCCCCAGTGATACCCAGATGTCTCACCTCCCCAGTGATACTCAGCACCTCCCCAGTGATACTCAGCACCTCCCCAGTGATACTCAGCACCTCCCCAGTGATACTCAGCACCTCCCCAGTGATACTCAGCACCTCCCCAGTGATACTCAACACCTCCCCAGTGATACTCAGCACCTCCCCAGTGATACTCAGCACCTCCCCAGTGATACTCAGTTGTCTCACCTCCCCAGTGATACTCAGCACCTCCCCAGTGATACTCAGATGTCTCACCTCCCCAGTGATACTCAGCACCTCCCCAGTGATACTCAGTTGTCTCACCTCCTCAGTGATACTCAGCACCTCCCCAGTGATACTCAGATGTCTCACCTCCCCAGTGATACTCAGCACCTCCCCAGTGATACTCAGTTGTCTCACCTCCCCAGTGATACTCAGCACCTCCCCAGTGATACTCAGTTGTCTCACGTCCCCAGTGATACTCAGTTGTCTCACGTCCCCAGTGATACTCAGTTGTCTCACGTCCCCAGTGATACTCAGTTGTCTCACCTCCCCAGTGATACTCAGCACCTCCCCAGTGATACTCAGTTGTCTCACCTCCCCAGTGATACTCAGCACCTCCCCAGTGATACTCAGTTGTCTCACGTCCCCAGTGATACTCAGTTGTCTCACGTCCCCAGTGATACTCAGCACCTCCCCAGTGATACTCAGTTGTCTCACCTCCCCAGTGATACTCAGATGTCTCACCTCCCCAGTGATGCTCAGCACCTCCCCAGTGATACTCAGTTGTCTCACCTCCCCAGTGATACTCAGCACCTCCCCAGTGATACTCAGATGTCTCACCTCCCCAGTGATACTCAGTTGTCTCACCTCCCCAGTGATACTCAGTTGTCTCACCTCCCCAGTGATACTCAGTTGTCTCACCTCCCCAGTGATACTCAGCACCTCCCCAGTGATACTCAGATGTCTCACCTCCCCAGTGATACTCAGCACCTCCCCAGTGATACTCAGTTGTCTCACCTCCCCAGTGATACTCAGCACCTCCCCAGTGATACTCAGTTGTCTCACCTCCCCAGTGATACTCAGCACCTCCCCAGTGATACTCAGTTGTCTCACCTCCCCAGTGATACTCAGCACCTCCCCAGTGATACTCAGTTGTCTCACGTCCCCAGTGATACTCAGTTGTCTCACGTCCCCAGTGATACTCAGCACCTCCCCAGTGATACTCAGATGTCTCACCTCCCCAGTGATACTCAGTTGTCTCACCTCCCCAGTGATACTCAGCACCTCCCCAGTGATACTCAGTTGTCTCACGTCCCCAGTGATACTTAGTTGTCTCACCTCCCCAGTGATACTTAGTTGTCTCACCTCCCCAGAGATACTTAGTTGTCTCACGTCCCCAGTGATACTTAGTTGTCTCACCTCCCCAGTGATACTTAGTTGTCTCACCTCCCCAGTGATACTTAGTTGTCTCACCTCCCCAGTGATACTTAGTTGTCTCACCTCCCCAGTGATACTTAGTTGTCTCACCTCCCCAGTGATACTTAGTTGTCTCACCTCCCCAGTGATACTTAGTTGTCTCACCTCCCCAGTGATACTTAGTTGTCTCACGTCCCCAGTGATACTTAGTTGTCTCACCTCCCCAGTGATACTTAGTTGTCTCACCTCCCCAGTGATACTTAGTTGTCTCACCTCCCCAGTGATACTTAGTTGTCTCACCTCCCCAGTGATACTTCTGCTTTCTTCTGCTTTCTGCTTTCTTGCTGAACTTCTGCTTTCTCCTTTTCGAAATTCCTCTCGTAGCTTTAAATTAACGACCTGCATGGTTTGAGCAGCACATCGGCCATTTGTGAATGATCATTCAACCAGAAACAAGGTTGTTTTAAACTGACATGTCCTGTCAAAGCGAAGGGAAGTCCAAGATGGCTGCACCTATGAAGACGAAGATTGTGTCACGTGACTGTGGATCCGGCACCCTCCTGCCCTCTCTCGCTCCCCCACTCCTCCATCCCCACGAAGCATCAAGTATTTTGTGTCAGGCCCCGAAAACAAACACACATCCTTATGACGCTCCGGCCCTTCCGTCGGGCCCTCAAGTCTGCAGCTGCAGTGTTTTCATCAACATTTCCCTTGGCGTGGATGCAGTAAACAACCGAAAGATGACATCAACAAACAGGGATAACGACCTGCATGGGACAAACAGGGATAACGACCTGCATGGGACAAACAGGGATAACGACCTGCATGGGACAAACAGGGATAACGACCTGCATGGGACAAACAGGGATAACGACCTGCACGGGACAAACAGGGATAACGACCTGCACGGGACAAACAGGGATAACGACCTGCATGGGACAAACAGGGATAACGACCTGCATGGGACAAACAGGGATAACGACCTGCATGGGACAAACAGGGATAACGACCTGCATGGGACAAACAGGGATAACGACCTGCATGGGACAAACAGGGATAACGACCTGCATGGGACAAACAGGGATAACGACCTGCACGGGACAAACAGGGATAACGACCTGCATGGGACA